>NC_140196.1:20144015-20618409 GCF_965226575.1 Pagrus pagrus | reverse complement strand
CCAAACGTGCTCCTGTAGCGGCTGAACGAGACACAGCAGTCCCCGTTGGATTCGGGTGAAATTTGTATTTTTGGTGAATATTTTAGTCAGAGGGACAATCTTTCATAAGGCCTGGCTTAAGGCTGAGGCTAGGGTTAGGGTTAGTGATTGGCTGGACCGATTGACTCGAAATCGATCAGGCATGTCCTCCTCACTGGTGTAAGCAGGGTCGCCAGTTTTGGTTGGATTCCGGTGGAATTTGTATTTTACATGAATATTTTAAAGAAAAGGCCATTTTTCACGAAAAAATACCCCGCCCATTTATTTCAATAGCTTCCAGGTCTTTGGACCGATTGACTCGAAACTTCTCCCAGACGTGCTCCTATACTGGCTGAACGAGACACAGCAGCCCCCGTTGGATTCGGGTGGAATTTGTATTTTTGGTGAATATTTTAGTGAAAGGGGCCATTTTAAATGAGGCTGGCTTAAGGCTGCTGTTAGGGCTAGGGTTAGGGTTAAGGGGCTCGGGTTTCGGACCACGGCCGTCTTTTGACCGATTGACTCGAAATTGATCACGCATGTCCTCCTCACCGGTGGAATGAGGCTGGCCAGTTTTGGTTGGATTCTGGTGGAATTTGTATTTTACATGAATATTTTAAAGGAAAAGCGGCCATTTTTCATCAAAACCTCGGCCGATTTTTTCAATAGCTTCCCGGTCTTTGGACCGATTGACTGGAAATTTCCCCCAAACGTGCTCCTGTAGCGGCTGAACGAGACACAGCAGTCCCCGTTGGATTCGGGTGAAATTTGTATTTTTGGTGAATATTTTAGTCAGAGGGACAATCTTTCATGAGGCCTGGCTTAAGGCTGAGGCTAGGGTTAGGGTTAGGGTTAGGGTTAGTGATTGGCTGGACCGATTGACTCGAAATCGATCAGGCATGTCCTCCTCACTGGTGTAAGCAGGGTCGCCAGTTTTGGTTGGATTCCGGTCGAATTTGTATTTTACATGAATATTTTTTAAAAAAGGCCATTTTTCACGAAAAAATACCCCGCCCATTTATTTCAATAGCTTCCAGGTCTTTGGACCGATTGACTCGAAACTTCTCCCAGACGTGCTCCTATACTGGCTGAACGAGACACAGCAGTCCCCGTTGGATTCGGGTGGAATTTGTATTTTTGGTGAATATTTTAATGAAAAAAGTCGCCTTCTTTTTGAAAATGTCGGCCGATTTTTTCAATAGCTTCCAGGTCTTTGGACTGATTGACTCAAAATTTCTCCCAGATGTGGCCCTATACTGGCTGAACGAGACACAGCAGTCCCCATTGGATTTGGGTGGAATTTGTATTTTTTGGTGAATATTTTAATGAAAAAAGTCGCCTTTTTTATTCAAACGTCGGCCGATTTTTTCAATTGCTTCCAGGTCTTTGTACCGATTGACTCGAAATTTCTCCCAGATGTGGCCCTATACTGGCTGAACGAGACACAGCAGTCCCCATTGGATTCGGGTGGAATTTGTATTTTTGGTGAATATTTTAGTGAGAGGGACAATGTTTCATGAGGCTGGCTAAAGGCTGGGGCTAGGGTTAGGGTTACGGTCGTCTTTTGACCGATTGACTCAAAATTGAACACAAATGTTGTCCATACTGGCAAAAGAAAGGCCAGCAGTTTTTATTGGATTTTAGTGAAATTTGTATTTTTGGTGAATATTTTAATGAAAAAAGTTGCCTTTTTCATGAAAACGTCGGCCTATTTTCTCAATAGCTTCCAAGTCTTTGGACCGATTGACTCGAAATTTCTCCCAGATGTGGTCCGATACTGGCTGAACGAGACACAGCAGTCCCCATTGGATTCGGGTGGAATTTGTATTGTTGGTGAATATTTTAATGAAAAAAGTCGCCTTCTTTTTGAAAACCTCGGCCGATTTTTTCAATAGCTTCCAGGTCTTTGGACTGATTGACTCAAAATTTCTCCCAGATGTGGCCCTATACTGGCTGAACGAGACACAGCAGTCCCCATTGGATTCGGGTGGAATTTGTATTTTTGGTGAATATTTTAATGAAAAAAGTCGTCTTTTTTATGAAAACGTCGGACGATTTTTTCAATAGCTTCCAGGTCTTTGGACCGATTGACTCGAAATCTCTCCCAGATGTGGCCCTATACTGGCTGAACGAGACACAGCAGTCCCCATTGGATTCGGGTGGAATTTGTATTTTTGGTGAATATTTTAGTGAGATATTACACAGACCATGTTGACAGTGTGCAAAAAATGAAATACCACTTGAGGGGCAAAATGTGTTCCCACCTCAAGAAAGACAATGTCCTATATTTTACACACATTACTGTACAACTACTACATACTACAATATAAAGCTATTTGAGCAGGAATTTTATTTTTTTTCCCAATTTTTATTTTTCAAATGATTTTTTTTTTCAATTCCAAATTTAAACAATTGTTTTGAAAATTGTGGGAGAACCAGAGTACCCGGGGAAAACCCACAGAGGCATGGGGGGGACATGTTACCTCCACACAGAAAGACAAAGTATGGGGAAAGGGCTCCCCATAAATTGTCCGCAAGGTATATGTGTGCTGCTGTGCGAGGTAACGGCGTCCAGTGTCCCCCCCATGCCTGACCACAGATGACATGTGGTATCTACTGGCTGTCCGCAGTAGAGAGGTCCTTGGTGTTGATGTATGATGGCGAATGTGACAGCTTGAGTTGTTGAAGCCATCTTACTTCTTCCACTTCTTTGGTTTCCTCAATCCCAGAAAGTGACGGGCTCTTTTCCAGACAGTCTTTTTTGGTTTGCCTGGGTGATTCTCCTCAGAGACTTGAGTCACGTCAAGAAGTTCAGGGGCCGGTGCAGTAGTGATGGACTCCTGCTCGCACGCCTTCTCCTCGGGAACTTGAGTCACCTCCAGAAGTTCAGGGGCCGGTGCAGTAGGGATGGACTCCTGCTCACACGCCTTCTCCTCGGGAACTTGAGTCACCTCCAGAAGTTCAGGGGCCGGTGCAGCAGGGATGGATTCCTGCTGCTCACAAGGCTTCTCCTCAGGGACTTCAGGTTCTTTCAAGGCTTTAAGCTCTGTGGAGAGATCAAGGTTGAGAGAGATCTGAACATTAAGCTGAGTTTTCAGCTCCTCCAGATGTCTCTCATAACGTCCCTCCTTCTCCAAGATGTTTTGCTGGAGATTATTGATTTCCTCGGTCATCCTGTGACGGAGGTCATCCTGTTCAGCCCTCAAGTTGGTAATCATCTGCAAGTCTTTCGACACTGTGTCTGCGTGAGACTTGACTTCCTTCTCAAGCTCCCGCTGCAGAGTATCAGCCTGCTGTCTCACAGTGATGACTTCAGTTTCATACCTTTGGCTGATCTGTTGTTGTGAAGCCCTGAGCTTGTCCAGTTCTTCATGGAGAAGCTTGTTCTTGTCTTTCTCCGCCTGGAGGTCAGTTTGAAACTTCTCCTCATTGACTAAATGGGCAACTTGGAGCTCTTCATAATCTTTATGAAGGTCCTTCTTCTTCTTCTGCCTGGTGTTATCTCTCACCTGAGTAGCTATCTTTGCGTTGCTGAGAGCTACATCATTGCTGTACTTTCTCAGCCGCTCTAGCTCTCTGGTTGTTTCTTTTCCCCTGTTGATGTACATTTCTTTCAGGGTTTTTTGCTTTTTCAGCTGCTCTTTAGTCGCTTCCAGCTCCTGAAGAAGTCTCTGATGAGACACGTCTCTGTACTGCTGGCTGTAGAACTCCATTTCCTTCGGCTGGTATAATCTGTCTCAGAAAAATGCTGTTGTCTCCGATGAATGAACAGATATTGTCCGTATCAGATGTCTTCCTCTCAACGCTTTCCTTTGCTTTTCTATCTCTTGTTTTCACGGCTGGGTCAGTGGTTGAAGAAGACTCAGACTGAAGAAATGTTGAAGACCTTATACAGACTGCTGGGTTCTGTTTGGCTTTGAGTCTTCAGGCTTCCATTCTTTTGCTTTGATTTCACACACACACATTTATTTTCAAATACTTTTTGAAAACAAACATCTGTTATGAATTTTTGGACTTTGGCCCTCTGAGCGGAATTTCATCATTTTTGTGATTCCTTGTATGCATGGGCATAACCACCATACACTTTGGGGGGGACGTGTCTATTTCACATTTGGACCCCCCCAATATCTATACGACGGTTACGCCCTTGCTTGTATGTGTATTCAAAACGTCACCAATCACTCATTTTTCACTGGTTTGGGTTGAAATGTGTCCTGAACACCAAAGAGACACTAAGGAAACTTGGCAACATGTTTTCATTTGAAAGTTACAGCCATCTTTGTTGCATATAGGTGATGTCATACTGCTCTGTGTGTCTGGACAAAATATTAATCAACGCTGTAAATACATTATATCAAAGGTAAAGGCATTCCCATCAGCCTCAGCTGTAATATTGAGCTAATGTTAGCATTCAAACACACTAAAGTCTGATGTTGTCTCCTCATCGTTCTTAGCGCCTTTTATTGATTTTATTCTTTATATATTATTATTCATTTCTATTTTTGCATTACTTTTATTTCTCTCTTTCTTTTTCTGTGATTTTGCCTGTTTTATCTCTTTTATTCCTTTTTTTTAAAGAATATATTTATTGGTTTTTGGTGTTACATTTGGACTATTGTGTTGTTTTGGGGTGGTTATTCTGTGCTGATGTGTTTCAGAGGTGCTGTGGGGTTGGTGGGCGTGGCTTTCTGGTGGCCTGAGCTATGGCTGATGACACACACCTGCAGCAGATTGAGGTAATCAGTGGCAGGTTAAAAGCCCTGGCCTCCTCTACTCACGCTGCCAGATTATTTTGTCAATGAGACGTGGTACATGGTCTCCCAGTGCAAAGTCAGAATTAAAAATTCTGAAACTTAGTAATTCTCTATTAACTCAGAGCATGTCTGACATATGTGGTTTAGACAAGGACTCCATCTTGTGGCTGACCTGGCAGGAGAAAAGAGAACAGTGTTCACTTTATAGTGCCACATTTTCATAAGTACTTATTTATTCTTCTATTTATTCTTTTTTATTCACATTTATTTTTCTTATTATTTTACAGATGGATTCCTTTTATATGGCACTCCCATGACCGTAAGCTATTATAAACAAATGTTATTTCTAAACTGATATAACAATTCAAATTGTAAACTGATATTCTGCCACATTAACAGACGAACCTGCAAACAGACAGTACTTGCATTAACTTTATTTCGTTACACAGCTTCATTATGTGCCCAAAGTTTGTTGAAGAATTCTTCTCTTGTTTAACACCGACTGCTCTGATCATGTGAACTGGAACAATTGTCATGCTCTGCTGGTTCAGCAGCACCACTGTCTCTTGGAAAAACCTCCTTTTTTAACTGTAGAAATAACATCTTACATTTCTGGACATTAAAGAAAACTGGCCTTAGTGACAACTACTAAAGCTGTGCACTTTATTCCACTTTAAAACCCCTACAGCTCCAAAAACTCCCTCTGAAATATTTACATTTAGGTAAACTCAGTTTCCATTTGCAGCATGCATATGTGTTTATATGCATCCATGTTTTCTAAAACATTGTACTGGAATGGATCGTTGAAGAACCATCAAGGTCATTGTTGTTACACACACACACACCTGCATAGGCTTAGTGTGTACAGTTAATACATACCTTCATATGAAATAGATAAACACAACCATAGTTATTAGACAACGTGTATTCAACATTTAATGTCAACTTAAACCTGAGTTGGAAATGTAACAATTCTAAATCTTGAATGTGGGTTTTCTTGTTGTGATTTATTTATCTAGAATATTCAGTCGGTTGTAACCACTCTGAAAAGCGAGGTCATCTTTACCCCTGAAGCTACATTTCTACTGCAGTGTATGTATCAGCCACGCAGCCTTTTCATTCACTGCGTATATGGGGCAGAGGGCAAAGCTTTGTATAAGTCCAGCTTCTCTTTGACATGAAGAAAGCTTGTCTGACACAATTTCAGTATACTGTTATAATACACTGTTGGTTTACCAGTGTGTATCAGTGCTTACAGCCCTGCAGTTGAGTTGCGACCATGTCCACTAGCAGCTCTTGGATGAACACCAACTTATTCTTGTTGGGTAATAACAAAACAGTACAGTCAGCAGCATTTAACTTTCTCTCCAAACACAGAAGAATACAGAAGACATGAAGTACTTTGACACTGACTCATAAAGTATTTTATATAAGGTGCTTTTTCACAAGTTATGTGTGACTTTGGATGGTTGTGCAGCCAGAGTCACCACCAGAGGGCGCCGGCAGCACATCCTCACTGCTGAGCTCACTGAGCCTCTTGAGCCTCACTCAGCAGCCAGCCTTCTCTTTGATATTTCTCTGCCCTCCATGTAAAGGTTATGAAACGCTGCAACTAATGCTTTTGTTTCTCCATGAAATGGTGGCTTAGTGAGGCTGAACCACATCATACTCACAGGTGAATGACGGGAAAAGAGATGGGGGGAAAATTATGAAAAGTAAGGGAGGAGCAAATGTGAATAGAAGAGAAGAAAACAGGGGGTGAGATGAAGAGATGCCAGAGGAGAAATGGAAAGAATAAAGGAGAAAAGGAGCTGATAGGAGACGAGTGTTTCACGCTGGAGAACAGCCAATTCTACGCACAGCTGGGGGCCAAACAAAGCCTTCTCCAGGATGATTAGGCAAAGAGGCAATAATGTATGTCTGTGTGTGTGTGTGTGTGTGTGTGTGTGTGTGTGTAACTACTGAAATAAGAATATCAGAGTGGGTTAGACAAAAATAAAATGTCTGTCTTTGTTGAATCCTGCAGTTTGAGGAGCCACAGAGAAACTGGTAGAGATGTTTGTGTGTGTTCAAGAAGTCAGACTCACTTTTTTTGCTTTAATAGACTTTATTAAAGATCTTTTTAGAGATAGTATGATTCTGTTAAAGTGCCTACTGAAAACCTCCTGGGAAACGTTCCCTTACAGTTGGCTTAGTCAAAAAACCAGATTGGTCACACACAGGAGTCATTGGCCACGTACAATACACAGATTACCTTAAATATGATTTATGCAATTGTGCCATTCACATATGGTCCCTAGATACCCTAAATACTTTGTTAACAGAAGTCTTATATAATACTGCCATAATACACATCCATTTACAATGGAAGAAAGAAAGGTGAACATTGTGCAAAGACACAAACGGGAACTCTTTATATAAGATATTCCATTGAGCTCCCATAACACTGAGAATACAGTTAATATGTATTACAATTAATATATTATATTACAGTAAATGCATTAGGATTCAGACAGATACAACAATCCTTTCTTCCTTCCAGTCTCTAGAGGAGAGTACATTCTCACATCCTTGTGCTTCTCTCTAAAATAACAGACCGGCACCACTGCCAGAGGATCATACAGACTTCATTCTTAATCTCATCAGAAGGCCAGTCAGTCGCCTCAAAACATTCAGTCAAAAAGACTCACAATCACAGAAAGAAACACACTATAGAAATTGCATCGCAGTCGAGGGTCAATAGGTCACATTTTACAAACATCTATAATTTTTAAGAAGTTTTAAATGAAGGACGATGGATTGCTCTGTTCCCGGTTCTCTTTCTTTGGCTGACAAAATCACTATAAATAAACTTTACTCAAATCTCTGTGATTACATTTACAAATGTATTACTATGTAATACACATAAAGATACATTTACAGTAAAATACCTGAATCTGCAAACAGTGGAAATGCAATAAATATTTGTTCTTATATAATCAAATCTTAATATTCTAACAATGTTATAAACACATATGAGCATCACATGATTGCATGAAACAGACAACGAGCCAGCGTCTTATTAGTTAAAAGTCGTCACAGACTCGGGATCACTGTGGACATTTTAAATCTTTATCTTAAACTTCTACGAGGGAAAATATTGCAGACTGTCGACCAGCTGCTGGAGGTTATCTAAAACCTCTCAGCTCAACACACTTGGTTCCTACGGTGTGCACATTAGGTCATAATAAGCTTATTTTTATCATACTGCTAGCCTAAAATACATGAAAGGGTACACTCAGTGTGCCACACGCACACCTGCACACACACACACACACACACACACTGCTTCAGGGGTTTGGACACTGGTAAGGACAAATAGGTCGGTGCACTGAGATTAAATATAATGTACAGCTGAAAGCACCACTGATTCAATTTTGTGTAGCAAATATATGATACAGCAGAGTAATTTTATGATAGTTTGTTATATTTTGATCTGTGCTTTTCTCCCTTTCAGTGTTTGAACACATACACACCAACGCACACTCGGACACACACATACACACACAGACATTAAAAGACAAACTACATTGGAACAGAAACTAGATAACACACACACACACACACACACGTTACAAGATTCCACAGCACACACACACACACACACATTAGAGCATGTTTGTTGTACCTGGAGCCTTCAGATACTTAGTACTATTTTATCTAGAGGAGGAACAATGTGGGACGAGCAAGTAAGAAACTTAAAGTCTCACTCATTGCAAGTTTCTCTTCATTGGAGAAACAGTCAGAATGCTTCAAACGTCAACCGGCTTCAAAGAGCCTAAAACGTGTCCTATCATTATTCTGTCTGCAGCATTGTGAATGTTTCACCTTATTGGCTTTCGCCTTGGAAATACAACAGATAAGGACTGGAGGTCGGCCATCTGGCCACTAGAGCAGCGATGAGAGTCTACAGGTCGTTACCCATCCTCTCAATCTCATCAATGAGGAAGTCGATGTCAGACTGGGTGGCCGCAGGGTTGGAGACGACCATACGGAAGAAGTTGACTTTATTGCCCTGAGGCTGGTAGCCCACCATGGTCGTCCCTGACTCCATCATCATGGCCTTGATCTTTGGAGCCACCTGGTGGAGTCAAAAAAGTGATGAATTAGAGCCTCGCGTTTCTGGAGAGAGTCTCATGTAGCTAGTGTTCATGAAAACATCTTTCATTGTATGAAGATACTGGTCATCTTGGCACAGGTAACCAGTGATGAGCAAGTTGATAGAGTAAAAGATAACAGTCATCGACAGGTGTCTCACCCTGTGGAGTTTTTCCCGCCGCTCATCACCGTCAGGCATGCCTCTCAGGCTGGGTGGGATGTACCAGAAGCAAACATTGGTGTGCTGAGGCTGCAGAAAGAAATAAACATAGTTAATACGCACATACACACACACTTCAGGATCTGTCTTCAATTACACCAAACAAAAAGAAACTGAAGAAAGATGAGGAAAGACAGCGACAGAGAAGAGATACCAATTTTAGTAAATATAAAATTTGACTGTGAATGAATTTTGGCAGCAACTAACGATTATTTTAGTAATTGATTAATTTCTCAATTCATCGATTAATTGTTTGATCTATAACATGTAAAATAATGTGGAAAATGCCCTTCAAACTTTCTGAGCCAGAAATTACATCTTTACATTGCTTCTTTTGTCCAACCAACAGTCAAAAACAGAAGGAAAAGCAGCAAATCCTCACATGTAAGACCCTAAATCCAGCCAACATTTGAACTTAAAAAAAAAAAAATTACTGAAATGATGAACCTATTATCAAAATAGCTTGCAACTCATTTTCGTTAGATTGACTAATCGATTAATTGACAAATCATGCAGCTCTAAGATTAAATACACTACAAATAAAGTACAATTGTTTTTATGTTGTTCAACCCACCAAAAATGGTTTCTGTCATGCCAGAAGAGCTTATTGAACGGCTCCTAAGTGTTTGAAACAACAATGCTAGAATGCAAAATTAGAGAAGCTCACCACTCCATCAAACACCATCTCATATCCCTCTCTGTTCTTGATCTTGTTGTACAGGTACTGAGACAGGTCCAGACACTTGTCAATGTGCTGCTCAAACCCTATGGTGCCCTGCAGGGACAAAAAGGACGGTAAGGAAATAATTACAATAAAAAGAGAAACTCATAAAGCTACAGCATCTGCTGCGATAACACCATGACAATGATCTATTTGTCTCCCTCAGTCTCACCTTGGCCTTCCACATGAGCCAGAACTTAAAGATGTCAACGTGTCGGCCACACTGGATTGCTTTGTCCCCTGTGTCGTAGGTGACATCGTACTGTTTGTCTTGTTGGAACAGGTAGCCGGCACACATGGAGTTACAGCCTGCCATGATTCCCTACAGACACACATAAACACACTGTTAACCTATCTCCTGCTCAAAGCATACCAGCCCTATGTAACACAATCACAGACTTCTTATAAAAGGTAACATTAACATGTGTCGTAGTCATTTTCAAAAAGAATGTCCTGTCATGACAATAATCCAGGTACAACGCACAGTTTAGGAATAAAACCTTCAAAATAAAGTGTTCAAAGGGGTAAAAATGTTCACTTGTGTGTGTGTTTCCTGTACCTTCTCTCTGACCAGGATTGCAGAGCACTGTAGAGGCACGCCCATCATCTTGTGAGGGTTCCATGTGACTGAGTTTGCCCTGCAAAGTTTAATATATGTCTTAATGTACTGAGGTTGTTTCACTAAAGATTTTCTTTAATAAACAATTCACAGTACTCCCATGTTCTTACCTCTCCACTCCACTGAGCTTATGGCGATGCTTCCTGGACATCAGAAGTCCACCACCCCATGCTCCCTGAGGAGAGACCACTTTTATTGAAGGGTATGCAGGCAAGGACAGAGTATTACTACAGCTATTATCAAGATACTACAGCGACTACTCCAATGTCAACTACTCACATCAACATGGAGCCACAAGTTGTACTTCTCACAGATGTCAGCGATCTCATTGATTGGGTCAAATGCACCGTACACTGTCGAACCAGCTGTGGCATTTACAAACAATGGCACATAACCCTGTAGAGACAGCACACATGACCGTTAGAGGGGGAAAGGTTTGCTAAAGACTGGGAAAAAACAATGAATCAAACAAACACATAAACTAAAAGAAAGAAAAAGGAAATGTGACACTGACCTTCTGTTTAGCATCAATGATCTTGGCCTCCAGATCTGCAGGAATGACTCTCCCTCTGAAAGAGCATCATATTATCGTCACATACAACATGTCACACACATTGTAGACAGTATTTTACACATTTATTATATTAACTGTGGCTTTACATTATTAATATGAGTTCCCCACCTCTCATCTGTGCTCAGCAGGATCACATTCTCACTACCAAAGCCGAGAGCAGCTCCAGCCTTCTTTATGGAGTAGTGGCTCTAAAGGGACACACATACAACATATATATAATTAATCTTTTATTGAAGTAAGAGCTAAATTCACAGGAGAGTGGAGATGTTGTAAGCTAATTGCTGCTAAATCTTTGGCTTGCCTTATGTCATGTTGTCAACTGTGCAATGTTTTATAGACAAAGGTAGATGTGATAAAAGCAACAGAATCCATTAAAGCAGCCATTTCCTGCTGATTATTACCGGACTTCTTCGATGGCCTCAATCTACAGCCATTGAAGCGTAGCGTCTGCTTTATTAGCACATTTAAAATGGTGTGTGTGTGTGTGTGTTCATGGTCACGTACATGTTCAGATGTGAAGAGGACGAGTCGGGGAGCAGCAGACATGCCCTTGGTCTTGACCTCTGGGAAATATTTGTAACGTGCGATCATCACACTGTACATGTTGGAGATAGCGCCCCCTGTTGAGGAGAAACACACACATCAGCACCTTGGACAGTAGCAATCACACACCTACTGTAGAGCATGACTCTGTTATTGTGATATTATAAAAATTAATTTGGCTTTCTATTTGTGGGTGAAGTATTTTTCATCATCCAACACAAAATGACATATATATGAAAATAATTGTCAAAATAATGTGGAAAAGAGCCTAAAACAATGTCCTCAGTTGCTTTTTTGTGTTCAACCAACAGTCCAAACCCAAAGACTCTTCACTTACGATCATAAATGACAAAGAAAAGCAGCAAATCTGCACATTTAAGAAGCAGGAACCATCAAATGTTTGACATTTCTGCTTGAAAATTGACTGAAATGATCAATTATCAAAATAGTTGACAACTAATTTTCTTTTGATCGATTAATTGACTAATGGTTGCAGCTCTGTATATCGATGCTGTCATTCATTGACTAACCTGGTGAAAAGAGCCCATCCCCCTCGCCATCGGGCCAACCAATCATCTCTCTCATTTTCTTCAGAGTCAGCTGCTCCATCAACACAAACACGGGAGCAATCTCATAGGTGAACCTGTCAATCATATCACAAAAACATCATCACTTTATAGGTTGAGTCATTAACATCTGCTTCATGAGTACAAGGATAAAAAGAAGATTCTTATACACACACACGCAAATCAGAAAGCCCAAATATACACACACACACACACACACACACACACACACACACAGTCATTGGTTTTTCATTAGCGTCACTATAATTCCATCCACAGAGCACAAACTGGAGCTTGTGCTGACTGCGCTAATTAAAAAGTGTCTGATAGGAGCCGGGCAGCAAACATTCATATTCAAATGCTCTCTAAAATCACTCAGTAGTTTAATTAAAGCACACAAAGCTCTGATGGCTATCTGTCAATCCTGCCAATCTCAGCAGCAGCTCTGAATGGGGCTGATTTGATGGCTGAGGGGACGTGAATGTGTGTATGTGTGTGTGAGAGAGGAAGAAAGATAGGCAGCGAGAGTGTTTTAAAGAGATAACAGCCTTGACCCCAAATTTCAGAAATAGAGGAAGCACCATTATTGTTAATTTCATTCTTTCATTAAAAGAAAGAGAAAGATTAAAAGACTAAAAAATAATATCTCCAACAAAGGAAGAATTGTCAGAGAGATGAGAGAAAGACGGCAGTTTTTGAAAAATGTTGGATGTGATTGTGACCTCTCTGTCGGCTATCAGAAGATAAAACGACCAGTAGCTCATGGACAGCACAAGAGCAAAACTCTTGGAGAAGCTAAAGTACATAAAGTATGTCATGAAACTCTTACAGTGAGACTGACGCGTTTGCTCTCGTTGCTAACTGACAGGCCATCTCATTTCCTCCCACACACACCCTTAGGACTGATCCCTGTTTACCCTGCTTTTAACGAGGCCAGTTACACAACAGTCCTCCACTCCCATCATCAACCACCACCAGCACCATCTAAAACAACAATAACATTATCTCCCCTCCTCTTCGATTCCTCTCTGTAGGTATCTAAACGAGGGCTGAGGCATTTCGTAACTTGGGGGAGAGAGGAGGAGAGATAAAGGCTGAGAGGAGAGGGGGCTGTGTGGAAACAATGCACTGAAGGAAACTGTGACAGAGGACAACAAAGGAAGGGGAGAGGATGATGTGCAAGCAGAGCAAGGGAAGCGTGCAGAAAAGAAGCAGAACAAGAAGGCAGAAAATAACAGAAAGGAAAAGAGAGTGAAAGCCCTGGTCGAGGATAGATAGACACTAAAAAACAGAAACATTTTTCTTGTGTAATTGTTCCTGTTGAGGACTCACCCACAGGATGGCTTTGATTGGAACATTAGCTTGTAGTCATTACACCAGATTGTGACTGCTGGGCTATTAACAGCTACAGCTACGGATAAAATCACAAAGAAGACTAAAGGTCTCATCCTGTAGCCTCTCACTGACCTAATTTCAGAAATACGGTGTCCTTTGCTATATTGGAGTTATGATTCATATAGAGGAACACAAAATGCCTAATATCCTGGATGTGCCACTTTCATTTCATCTTAAAATCTACCTCAACCACAGCAGAAAAGGAACAAAGCCAGCGCATCTTTTTAAAATTCTCCTTCTCCCTGGGAGCCATTTCACGCTGTAATGACAATAATGGTGATCATTATCACAATCAGAGCCAATCATTGGTCTTTTCAGGGTGAAAATTACCCCTCAGTCACCTGCCTGTCTCCAGGGACGGCCCCTAAATGCCCTTATTATCGTCATCAAGGGCACTCAATGTGCGTGAGTCTGTGTTTGAACATGTGTGTGTGTGTGTATGTGTCTATGTGACTAACCCCGTGACCCCCTACCACACTCCCCTCTCAGCCCCTCAAAGGAGCACTGAGTCAGTCTGTATCCACAGGGACAATAGAGCCAGAATGAGCACTCCGCAGGGAGCTGAAGCAGCCAGTTTCCACAGTGTGACAGGGTTTTCTGTGCAGCCGGAGGACATTGTGTGTCAGTGTGGGGCCCAGCTGGCCTATCTGCTAAGACCAGCTCTCAATGAGCCTGCAGTCAATGGACTGGAAACCCTAGCTGCTGTATCTGGGACAGCCAGAGCTGGTGTGCGTGTGTGTGTGTGTGTGTGTGTGTGTGTGTGTGTGTGTGTGTGTGTGTGTGTGTGTGTGTGTGTGTGTGTGTGTGTGTGTGTGTGTATCTGTGTGTCGTTATGAAAGTGTGCACGAGTGTGTGAATTCAATGGCCCTGTCTCTTGGGGCATTCTTCCAACCGGGAGATGAGATGGGAAAGTTTTTCCTATGAGGGGGTGGTTTCCTAAGCTAATGTTTTGAGAAATTGGGTAAATTAAGTGTCTCCATTTTCCTTTGGCTTTTGGTTTATTATCCTTGCATTGATCTTTTCTTTAGCAGCCAGTCTAGGAGAAATGATAGAGGCCAGAATCGTTAGAGAATACTGAATGCTCAATTAGTGTATGTGAGCGGTGTATATCTTCCTCTGCCCACCAGTTGTCTTGTGTGGTCATTTGGCACTGTGCAGGTCCTTTTTGGAAATAGGGATGTGTGGCAGTTTTTACCTTTTTTGGATATTTTAAAGACTGAATAATAATCAGTAAACTGAGAAAATAACTGGCAGATTAAATGATACAGTTGTAGCCCTACATTTTCTTTTCTGGTCTTAATACTGTAATTATGGCTGTGAAGATATATTTTGTAGATTTCCATTGAGCATAAAGCATTCACTTTTTTTTTTTTTTTAATAATTCTTTGTTATTACAACGAGTTAATCAACTTAAACAAATTTATTTATCCCTCCACTGAAAATTAATTGACAGAGCTGTAAATATTAGACTCGTTCATTTTCAGCAAAGAAGTGTTAGTCTATGTGTGCACGTGTCTGCATTCAATATTTTGATATTGAACAGCAGTATTTGTACAACGTTCCTCATTCTGTTCCAGTGAGGGAGTTTTAGTTTTCTTAACAACACGTGTGTATTTGATTTCATGTGGGTATCTGTGTTGAGGGTGTGTGATGTGGATGAGGTTCATGCCCTCTATCAGACTGGGCCACCATGTAACTGTGACCCGAGATCAATATGCAATTTAACCACCCCTGGGGCTGAGCTGCCTCCGATATACAGTACAGCACAGTGGCAGCCTGCCGTCTGTCAATACAAAGTCTCTACAGGACAAACCAAACACTTTATATAACTGCCCTCAGAGGCTGCTGTGACCAGTTGTGGAGCGGGCTGAGGGGTATACCATAAGCATTTCCACCGAGACTTCATAATGATGACTGGGGGCTCTTTCCAGTGGCCCACAAACTGGAAATTCCAGCTGTCCTGCTGTGACACATAGAGGTGTTTCCCCTGTATGTGCCATGCACGCAAGAGAGAAGCATACTGTGTGACTTACATGTTGGTGTTAGCAGTGGAGGTGAGCCACTCTCCGGCCAGACCGATGATGTCAAGACCAGAGGACAACTGGTTGAAGAATCGTGGGTGACCTAAACATAGAAAAATATACACAATAATCTTTATGGCATTCAAATTAACAGGGCTTCACTGCCTCTATGCGGGAATCATGTGTGATATAAAGAGAATCGGTGTATGTTTTGTCCTGAGTGGATAAAAGCTTTATGCCCTTCAGGCTAAAGCTGGTTTTCTACATCTGATTGTGAAAAAATGAAACAAAATAAAGGAACAGTTAGTTGTTCAAATGTTCACAGTTATACAGATTTCATTTTGTACTCCCCTGGTCAGCCATGAAACCTAAGGGACCTGACATAGCACTGTTCAGTGTACCATAATTACTCTGGTAACAAGGCTATATGACAGCCATTTAGACTCTAGGGTGCTTGCACACACAGTCACCATCAACAGGCCTGGAGCCTGAATGCAGTCATGGATATACAGTAAGCACATTGTGGAGGTGGTGCTGTATGCCTCACATAATAAATACATGAGTCATATTAAGCTACTTCATAATAAAAGCGTCACGTATGAAAAGAAAAATCTATTAGTGTGGGTATTTTAAACAAACTGACAGTGCTGCTTAGGAAAGAGAGGAGAGAAAAGATCAGCTTTGTACTTCAGCACCGTGGACAGCTCCTCCTGTGGGACTCTCAGCCACAGAAATGTCATGAAAAGCACAAAAAAAAACCCACACCACATCTCCAGATAAAAACTGGTGTTGAGTTGTAGACACAGTAGACCCTGCATGATATATTATACCCAAGGGACAGGTTAAGCGTTGTCGTTTTTAACAGCTTGAAACAGCCCGTGTTAGGATCCCCTCAGGCAACACTTGCTTTAATAAGTGGAGGGGAAAAGAAAAGTGATGTCAACTGAATTACCAAGGGGGCAATAAATAAGGCAGTCATCCTAATAGGTTGTACACTACCTGGCAAACAAGCTTCTTCTCTAATGGTTTATGTTTAACTCACCTCTGCACAGTAAAACTGCCTATATTAATTGACATTAAATTCATAAAATGAGCATGTGTTTTTAGCAATATTTTTAAGATACTCTTAGAGATGGTTGAGTATCATAAAAGCATATTATAAAAGCACTAATATTACAATATACTTCGAATAATAACGTACTGTATCTGGTTGTATGTTTGGTCTGCAGATATTTAAAAAAAAATATATTTTGAGCTGACAAGGTAGAAGGTAGAAGGCGTTTTATCCCCACACATTCAGTATCCTTTCGCTATTTAAAGTAATTATGCCACCCTATGAATTATTCAAAAGGCCTCAGATGAAGTCAGCTTATTAGATCATATTTCCATCTCATACTAGGTGACCTCCCCCCTTCATATAGAGCTCGACCTTGAAGGTGTCCTGTCCTGCCTACCTGTCCGGACGCCATACTTGAGCGTGTCCCTGCAGTCCACCAGGATCTGCTCCAGGGACTCAGGCTGGTCGGACAGCTCCAGGTTGAAGCCCTCCATGCCCTCCAGGAGCTGGTGGGGGTGGTGGAAGTCCAGCACCTTGGTGGAGCGGTCGAAAGTCTTCTTGACGTAGTTGGTGAGGATGTCGACCATCTCCAGCAAAAACTGTATGGTGGGCTCCTCTCCATTTTTGGCTGGCAGCAGGTCTAGGAGGAGAAAGGTGGTGGGAATTTAAGATTTACCCTTTTAATTTAGCTCTACTTTTAGAGAAAGTTAGAGGGAATGTAGCTTTACCTTTTTATTGTAGCCCTCCCATTACAATAGCTAGCTAATGTTAGTTATAACCTAGTCATACATGCTAATTAAACTGAGCAGCCTTCAGAAAACCTCGGTCACTTCGACATTCAGCTCCAAATTTTAAGTCCCAGTACTCTGTTGGTGACCTATGTCTAATAAATCAATATTATAGTCATATTTTTAACATGGGCTAACAACACTAACGTTACTAAAGCCAGAATAATATCATGTGTAACTGCGTCAAAGCTAACATTTTGGCTAGCAGGCTTTTGAGTTGAGAAACGCATTGACTTTCCCCACATCTTAACAGGTGACAGGCTGCTACACTGTACACCTTACAAAACTAGGCTACATCAGAATAATTGCACCAAATACTGGTAAAAAATAATAAAAAAATTAAGTAACAAAAAAGTGCTATAAACCTAGCTAACCCACAGCCTCTGCCTCTGTTTCTAGAAACAGTTCGCCTCCAGCTTTAGTCCTCGTCTAGAAAGTTGACAAGAAAAATGCTAACAATATTGTAGCCCACATTATCTGACATAAAGATAACAAATAACAGACATTAGTAATATTATATATTAGTATATATTTACAATAGTAAACAGCTTCTCTTGTTACCTGTGAGGCCTTTTACAGCTTTATTCCGACAAAAGGCCCAACAGTCGATTTTATTTCTACTAATGAGACTAATGTGACCGCAGCAGCTCCAGTGAAGCTCTGACAAGGACTGGAGTGCTTTCAGAGAGCCATGTTTATGTGTGGGGGTGAGTCAGTCAGTGCTCACCTCTGGCGAACAGGTTGGAGAAGTCGGTCTCGGTGAGGCGGAAGCGCGTGTCCCTGTCACTGTTGTCGCACGAGAGCAGGTTCTTCTGCCCCGCGAGCCTCCCCTTGTCGTCCAGGCTGTTGTTCTTCTGCAGGAACCCTAAGGTGTTACACGGCGGGGGGCAGGAGTTATCACCAAACATCTCCATCCCACACACCAGCAGAAACACCAAAGTATGAGAGCAAAACGGATGAAATTTTAAAAAATAAAAACAGGCTTTAAGAATAATATATATTTTTTTAAATTCAGTGGTATTTATTCCACAAATATGCGCGTGTGTTGTCTTTAAAGTCAGCTACTGATGCTCTGAATCCTTTCATCAGAAATGCTTTTCTGGTCGAGGCCAAAACTATATATGTGGGCAACACACAAGGAAGAGGGAACACCAGTATCCCCATGTGTGTGTGTGTGTGTGTGTGTGTGTGTGTGTGTGTGTGTGTGTGTGTGTGTGCCCGCCCCACCCTGTGACATCACACCCTGGTCAGGAAGCACCCAGAGGTACCCGGCCCTGATCGGCTCAGTGGGCAGGACAGCCCGCGGTGATGACCCATACAGCCAATAAATACACATCCTGTAAAGAGGGGTTAATGAAGGAGTCACGGTGCCCTGAGGCGGTCTGCCCCCGCAGATCATCAGTGTGTTCACCTCCATGATTGATCAGTGTTCTGCATATAGGCCCTCTGTATCTGCAGGATAATGTGTGGGCCTGATTGTGCACACCCTCGGTATATGTAATAGTGTAAAATATCGTCTCATATTTTTCAATGGAAACTCGATAATAGCTCGCTCATTAAGTCATAAATTGCAAATTTCGAAATCAATTAATACGATCACCATATACCCCATATAGCAATGTGTCCAGTCAATTTCCATTAAAGTCCATTAAAATGTCATTTAGACCAACCAAAATCAAACTTATTCGATCCTTTGGTCTCAATTGATTTTTGTTTGTTTGCTATAACACACAGGCCAGAAATGATCCTGTTTGAATGGACCACATTTACATTCATTTCCCCTTGGTCAGCTGCGAGAAAAACACATTTCAAATGTTGTGATTTCTTTTAAATCATTGAAAAAAAATGCAAATGAACAAACTGTCTTTGTTTTAGTGACTGAATAAACAAACTGACCTTAAAGGACAACACAGTTTCATACTGTGTTTATATGTGGCGGACCCTGCCACCTTTCTCGCTTCAAACAGTGTTCTGGGACCAGTTTATTCAATAATGAAAAAATGTATATTTTTTAATTTGCAGTATTACCTCATTAATATTATAAATATGATCTTCGTCTCCAAAACATAGTGGCCCTTTAGCACACCTTCCCTGGAGCGTCATATCTGTTGTTCTACAGGCTGTCAGAGGAAGGACAAATTGTATTCCTTGTTTTAATGAAATATATTTTCATAGGAGATGATAACACTCCTTTATTTACAGGTTAATTTAAGGTACGCTCAGGGTTTTTATAACCTATATGTCCAGGCCTGTCTGGAGGATTTTTCTCTTGGTGGTGAAATGGAAAAGACATGGGGGGGATCAGGGGCGGTCGGGGGGCTCTCATCAACAGACCTAAAGGCTAATGTCTGCTGACCTTTAGAAGATGGAAACACACTGTGGCAGTCGAGGATGGCCCTGCTCTAACAGCCCTTGTCATGGCCTATTTCAGGCCTCCAAATGAATTCAATTATTTTTTTTAAAAAAAGAAAAGAATAACCATCCAATGGTAAAAATAAATAAAGGAGTAAAGGTGAAAATGCACATCCCCAGTGGGATATTATGGAGACATGTTACATTCACGTCCCTCACCAAATGGCGTTTTTTAAAGATGCAAAAAAAAAAAAAAAATGTGATTAGAAAAATATCGCATGTTTAAAGGAGTCAAAGATTTCATGTGCCCAGAAAAACTTACCACAGATCTTCATCCCCAGTTTCCGCGTGCATCCGTGCATCCACGCGTATTCGTAGGCTAAAACAGAATGAACGTTTGAGTCTGAGGCCGCGGAGACGGCGAGGATGAGCGGAGGATGGACAGAAAGCTGGTGGAGCACATGTGAGCACAGTGGAAGCGTGATGCGGACGGCGTCTTGGCCAGGTGTGTGAATCTCAACACTTTCATGTGGAGGGAGTTAAATTTCTGAGCTCCGTTTTTTTTGGCTCGATGTGGGCTGTGTTTGCCTCTGTTGACAGAGGATTTATCCACCTTTTTATTTACCACAGCACCCACTGACCGTAAGGGGATGAGTCTTATAACATTTCCGATTTAAGTTCAATCAATAGGCACCGACATTGGCCCGCACGTCGGCTCACACACCCAGCCAAGGGGCGGACTGGAATTAACGCCCGTGAAATGAGCTCACGGAGGAGGGCAGAAATTAATTGAGTGAAACACAGTATGTGACTGGAGCGAGCTGGTAATGTCTGTGGCCAGGAAGTCTATATGGCCGGCTTGATGCAGAAACTTACAGTGTAGTGCGTCTCAAACATACACGCACGCACACATCGTGCATACACACACACACACCCAGAGCTACACTGAGCGTGGACATGCGTGAGCGGAGATGGAGCAGAAGCCAGAGGGAATAGAAAAATGCAGAGCGCACCTGATGGAAAAGTTTCAAAACAAAAACAAGTATTTAAATTTACTGAAGCAATTTCATTCCGAGAGAAACAAAGACAACAGCCCGAGGCGCTGAGGCCAAGGCGCACACACACACACACACACGCAGACAGGCGCGCGCGCACACGCACGCACAGACACTACAAGCCGCCAGGCGTGAGATGGAGCGTGGCAGAGAGATAATGGCAACATCCAGCAGCAGTACACGAGCAAGTCAGACAAAACAAACATCTTCCTTTTAATGGGCTCCTCTCCCGTACAAAGTCACATCTCTGATATTTTAGTAGAAATAATGTTTAGGGCCACAAATATAAGGTTCAATAAAAAAAAAAGGTTCATTCGATAAAGACAGAAAATATGAAAGTGCACTGTACTCTGTCTCTCAGCTTATTTCCTTTTCCATTCGGCCGCAGACAAAAACCTGTAATTATCTCCCCGCCTTGTTCTGCAGATGGCTGCTCAAGTGCACTATAATGGGGTCGATTTTGTACATGCAACAAAGCCTTAAAATGATTAATTAACCCGGAGGTTAATGTACACCGAAATAGGTTCAGACACTTTTTTTTTTTTTTTTTTTTTTTAAAGTAAAATATTCGCAGTAAAATATTTCTCCAAGAGCGACTCATGTATTCAGCCTCCAGCCGTGAGGGCCTGAAGCATCGTCGGGACCGAGATAAGATGAATTATGACAGAAATAAATCATCTTAAATTAAAAAAGGGGAATGTTTTTGCGAAAATTGGCGAAATCATTTTAAAAAACAGGATTGAATCCAGATAACTGGTGCGTTATTGCAAGAAAATAAGGGGGAAATATACAAATCTTTGGTATATATTCGACAGGAAAATGCACAGGATATTTATTTAAAAAAAACCCGATATCAATAAATGCTCTTCAGTGCCTTAACGGCGCGTTATCTCCGCGCCGGGTCCACTGCTCTGTGCGCGCCGCTGATCCTCCAGGCAGCGACAGGCAGCTGTGATGGCTCTGTTTTTAACCGGAATGATTAACGACGGAGCCCACACAGCAAATGGCCCGGCGAGACTCGCTTTTATCAGACAGGGAAGGAGGGGAGAGAGAGGGGCAGGGAGGCAGACAGAGGTGTGTGGGGGTGAGCTGAGTCCAAGCCTTCGCGTTTGGCACTAGATCGCACTGCGTAAGTGTCTTTGAGCAAGGCACCGAGTCCCCTGTCAGCTCCATTGGGCTGTTTCTGTAACGCTCCGGAGAGAGACAGTCTTAACGAGAATTTACCCCCGGGGATCGATCAGTGTTATTAACAGAGAGAGGAGAGTGTGAGGACGTACTTGTGGACGGTGGTCTTAAATTGTCGGAGTTGGGGTCCTGCTCCCCGCCGGCGGCTCTCGGTTCAGACGTGGCCATCAGTCCTCTGCTATCTGATCTCCAGCTGGGGAATAATTCAACTGCAAACAAAACGGTCCACGGTTAGTGGAGCGGCCAGGTCAGCTTATCCAGTGCACACATAAAATATATATTCTTAAAAGGCAGGCCTGAATTGCATCTTAAAATGATGTTAATATCCAGTGTGCGTCGCCAGGAACGATTTATTCCCGAAGGACAGCAGGGTGGGCTGTGAATCAAGCGCGCAATTTGGAGAGAATTGCGCACGACGCACAAGCAGTACGCACATCAGGATGAATAGTAATGCCCGTGTGGGTAGCTTTTCATAATTTTTGCATGCAATTACAGAACCACTGTGTTGACATTAATGTCCAGAACACGGAGCCAATGGTATGGATGAGATTTAAAAGTTGTTATTAAGGACATAAGAAACAGCTCGTTGGAGCAGAATGGTCATTTCTGTCTGATGTCAGTCTCGGGCACAGCGACACCGGAGCCATTAAAATCTCTGAGCTTTGTGTCTGTGATCATCAGCTGCCCTCACAAACTGACATGTTGAAGATATTTCTAAGGAATAAAAACAAGAATATAAAGAATAAGACCCGTTCAGCCTGCCGCGGTTCAGATGACATGTCAGACAAATTAAATAGATAGCAGACTAACTATAACGTCCACATAAATAACCTACGTCATTCACTTATTGACTCAGCAATCGACATTTCAATTAAGTTGCGCTTTGAACAAGCACATCCCAAACCATCATCAGTCAATGTCATCCTGCTATGAGCGACAGACTGAACAACTAATGAAGCCCTTCTGTCACTCATCTGCATGCTCGACGAAAAATAACATCATATTTGTTTATTACTGTTATGATTTTCCTCCAAAACAACTCCGACGCTATGATTTCAGAATAAGAGCCGCCTGTCTGTGAATAAATATGAAACCTATCAGTACATGCAGGGAGCCGCTGAAATGAAAAGGCGGAGGCGTCTTACCGGCTCACGGGCGCACAGGTTGTCGAGTCCACAGAAACTATAAACTAGATGTTACAATTGCCACCCAAAGGCGCGACAAGGAGCAGTCCAGTGGCGGCGATGGCGGAATACCAACAGAGCGCACTAATACAATCCCATCCAGCGGCGCGCAAGTGACCCTTTCTCCCTCAAGATTATTTTTTTTTATTCGTTATTTATATCTCAGGCTCCGGCTGCCCATTGGTCTCTTCACGCAGGCATGAGTCACAGCCTTGCCTCCCTCTGACGACTAATGAAGCTTCCCTGAGTGCTACTGACAGCCACAATCCACTTTAAGAAGCCTAAAAAGCAAAAGGAAAAACACCAGTGACGTATCCCCACCCCTCTCTGTGTCAGTCTGCGTGTGTGTGTGTGTGTGTGTGTGTGTCTCCAGGTGTGGGTGGGTGTCACTGGATGGAGGATGGAGACGTGAATGTGAAATGTGTGGGTTACTTAGAAATTGACCTTGGGATGACAAACACAGTTGTTTTATGGGTTTTGGTGACAGAAACACATTCAGACTTGATGCATCTCAGCTTCAGTGGACCTGTGGAGGCTCTGCAAGGAGCTTTTCATGGCAGCCATCAGGGTTTTTATTCCAGGATAAAGACAATTCTTATAAAAGCACCAAGTGATGGAGAGAGCAGCATGCACATCCATGATCCGTCCATCCATCTTCCCATGTACCGACTGTAATATTCACCTTCATGCATGCATCATAATTTCTGACACGCACCCTTTTTATAACCTTGACATGGACAATAACACTGGGACATCACAGGGAATCCATCCCGGCAGGCGTTGACACAGTGTCCTCCTCATGCCCGTGTCCTGGTCCACTGAATGGGCAGAGAGCAGCCATTATGTTCATTCACTCACTGCAAATTATACAGCCTTCATCAGATGGCGCCCATACTTTCTCCTTTCACAAGTCATGCGTAGAGACGACTCATAAAGATAAGCTCCACCATGTGATAATAATTCAAAATACAGTGGCTGATAGCATTCCACCAGGATGGATTAGCTGTGTGTGTGTGTATGTGTGTGTGAGACAGCGAGAGAGGATGTGTAACCTTGAAAGTGATGATACAGTGGTCACATAGAGAAGCAGAGAATCACAAAAAAACATGCTCGTATCCTCATTCATAAAAATAAAGCTTTTCACTGGTACTGTTGACACTGAAATGTAGTGAGAAGTGAGAAAAGTGGCAGGGTCCGCCACATATAAACAAAGTTGAACAGTATGAGTGTTGTCCTTTAAGGTCAGTTTGTTTATTCAGACATGAAAACAAAGAGAGTTTGTTGTTTTTAGTTTGTTTAGGCATAAAAACAATGTTTCTCTTCTGATTGAACATAGTGCACCTTTAATCAACTTGTTATTTGTGTTAAGTCACAGCCGAGTAAAAATGGGTGATTTCATTATTTCCTGTAATGAAACTGTGTTTTCTAACACTTTTTGTTGGGTTCAGTTTGGCCAGTTGTGACCATCTCTGCTCCGCACGTTGCTTGTGTAAGTATTTCAAACAAATTTCAAGAATATCAGCAAAAACTGATCCAAATTAAAGGTGCAATATGTACGACTTTTAGTCTAAAATATCAAAGCTGCTGTAAGTGATATATTTTATCAAAATAAGTGTTAAATAGCTCTATATTCCAACTGTAGTCACTGTTACAGAGTGTTTGGTTAGTACTCCATGTCTCTCTTCCACCTGCTCATGCAGTGAAAGAGAAAATACATTTTTTGGTATCCCTGCCCACTGCAAAACAGTAAGGAAGTAAGCGAAAACGAGGACAAGGCTTCCGGCAGCTTAAATTATCAGAAGAAGGATTGACAGTCTTGGCGTTATAATTAAGATATCTATGTACAGTATTGTGCTGCAGAGATATCTACTGAAGTTACCATGCTAACCAGCTAGCCTCATCTCCTGCTGCATGCCTGTGTCTTTGTTTCCTCACAGTCCCACACTCCTCCTCTCAGTGGTCCAAAGCTCTTGTCCTAGTGGCATAAATAACAATCTCCTGGTGCTCCGAGCCCAGTTCGGGCTGAATCAGCTAATAGGACTGCTAGCTGCACAGCTAATCGAGCTAACCAGCTAACAGCAGCTACAGTTAGCAGTTACACTGATGAGACGATGCCACCAATTTGTTTAGAGTATGAGTTGGACAGGTGGCTAGTTCTTACAAATTGTACCATTAATGGGTTTCACTGTGAAGTTGTGTAGTGTTGTTAGTTCATCGTGATAAACAGCTGGTGGCGTTTAGTCTCCAGTCAAGTGCCGTTAAACCATTGCAGAAGAAAACAGCACATCAAGGAGTTACATTAATTCCTTACTCTACATTTTTTCATCTTCCTTCTGCAGGTCAACACATGCCTGGATTTATATCAAGAGGTTTAGCTTCATATTTTAATGACCATGTAGGCTACAACAATGATTATTAGGTTCAAGGAGACAAGGCCATCAGCTTTGTCCACAATAAATATTTAATTTGCAAGTGAGATATGATAAAATACATAAATGTCACAGCATCTACACAATGCACAAAGACTTACTGTGCAAAGAAGCCTTGAAAATGAAGATAAATACAAGATGCTGTTAGCAGAGCTCTCTCTTGATCGTTACTACGTATTCAGGGGCAAATTTGAGAAGGAGGGCACGGCTTGTGTCTGTTCACTCGCTTTTCTTCTTCCTCATCTTCGTCTGATGATGAGGAAGAGGAGGAGGAACAGCTTGAGCTCTGAGATGACTCCTCATCACTTCCAGACTCATCATCATCATCATCATCATCATCATCATCCTCATCTTCTTCCTCAGTGCTCTGCTCCGCCTCTTGTTCTTTTTTTAAAGAAAAAAAAAATCAAAACACAGACTCAGTGTGTTTTGGATTCTGCAGCCAAGGTGTTTGTTTGTACAAAAACGGGGCGACTCTCACCCTCCGACAGCTTCTTCTGGATCAGTGGGAGAAACTCAGAGGCCTCAGGATTGTCTGGTTCATAGATGAGAACTGGAACGAGGAGAGAAGAGACACCATTGGCTGATTTATTGACTGACAGACAAACGGTTGATGGATGCAGGCTACCTACTCATCTGACACAGTTTGCTGGCCAGCTGGAAGTCTCTGTCCATCACAGCTCTGAGGAACTGAAACCAAACATTCTCATTTCAATGCCACGTTCCACCATTTAAGTACAGTTCATCCAAATTGACTCAAAGTAGGATTTTGAATAAATGTATGAAATGATTTTATGGATTCTGAACAAAACATCTAGAGTTGAAGCCTTTTCTTCAACAGTGCGTTGAGTGTGGAATCACTAATGATGATTGGTCACTTTACCTCAATTATCAGCTCCACTGGTGCCTTAAGTTCTTCATCCTCAACATCCTCCTCCTCGGTTTGTTCTTCATTCGCCTCATATGTGGGAAGAGGCTCGGATGCTGGGGGAGCATGTGTTGCTCCTCCTGGCAACCATTAACATTGTAATCATTATTGCCAATAAAAATCACTCTTCAAGTTACTTCTCTCTACATCTCTTTCTCTGGAGTTTGTTCATCAGCCCACCTGTTAATGCTGAGTCTGGAGGCTGTGCTTCTGTCAAGTCTTTCATTTTCAGCTCATCTTCAGCTGCTGCAGTCGACTGTGCTTGTTCCTCAACCCTGGAATCACATTTAAGATTCAAAAGGCGATATTTGTAATCACCAACTCTGTGAATTATATGTACAGACCTTGGTGTTATGCCGATGGATTCCTTTGGTGAGCACTCTGAAGGAGAAACAGAAATATAAAGAATTTAACAAAGCCAGAGAACCCTCACATTTATTTTCTTTTGAAAAAATGGTTTTAGGCACAATTGATATTAGTATTTAAGCTCAAACTGTCAATTAACATGACGTAAACTAAAAACAAACCTACTGTAACAGTCAGGTGACACGAGGAAAAATTACACTGATAGTAAAGAGCATCTCAAGATTATAAAACAACTAGAGATACACAACACTGGATTTTTGCCGACTGCCTAAACTGAAGTGTTTCCACCTAACTGTAAAAAATAGGGCTGCATCTTGTGATTATCATTATTGATTAATCTGATGATTATTTTTCACCATTTCTCAGAGCCCAAAGAGCCTTCAAATAGCTTCTTTTTCCAACCAACAGTCCAAAACCAAAAGACTGTTCATCTACTGTCATAAATGACAAAGAAAAGCAGCAAATCTTCACATTTAAGCAGCTGGAACCATAAATGTTTCACATTTTTCCTTGAAAAATGACTCTACTCTTTAACAATTATCAAACTAGTTGGCAATTACTTTACTTTAAATCGGCTAATTAATTAATCGATTAGTCATTACTGCTTTAGCAGAGAACATCAAGTCTCTCCTGTGGGCAGAATTAACACATTATTACCTACTCCTGCTGTGATGGCCCACTGGCAGATACAGACATAGAGTGCTTTTCAAAATGTACACATTCACTTGGGCAAAATAAGAGAACTTTTTAGTCAGGTGCTGTGTGTGTCATTTCATCAGCATATTGGCAGAAATGTTTATTTTAATGCCTTTATTTGCCCTTTATATGCCTTTATATTATTGTGCATCCGTAAAAACAACACTAATGCAGGTCCAGAACAAGAGTAAATGAAACAAAATGCTGGCATGATTAAAGGGTAGAATTATAGACACCTTACACTCCTCTTACTCTGTCAAATATCATCAATTGACAGTATGACATTCATTTTCCAGCAGTTTAGAAACATATTTCCCCCTCTATAATTGTATGTAACACAATGTGAGTGCTGATGAGATTGGTTTTCCCTCCACCATCACATACCATCTGTATTCAAAACGTCACCACTTGGACACCCAGACTTTTGAGTCTCCTGGCAAGAAACATTGAGAATGACATAACTTTAAAGTAGTGAAGCAAAATGTGTCTGCGTTTCTTCAGTTGTTGTAGTCTATCTCAGAATGCCCACCTGTACAGAACGAGGCAGTACACGGGCAGGAGGATTCCTGCAGGATGCAAAAAGTAAATAAAATAATTAAAAAATACGACATGAGCATTGTGTGTTATGATAGAAATCATTTGCTAAGATGGGACTTTTCTCACCAACGTTTATCAGTGACTGTCTTTTCCCCCACTTTGTCTGGAACATAATCAGAATGTGAGTTTACCATCGGCAAATTAGCAACATGAGCAAAAGGTGGAACCCAAATTAAAACGATTCATTCAGTCTTTAAAACAATGATCAGGTCTGGATATGATGTTTTGTACACTGATGTGAAGTCTGAAATGCTTCTTACCATTTGGTTTGTTTTTCTCAGCAGGAGTAGACGTGACCTCTACTGTCAACTACATTCAAGTAGAGAGATGAAAATGATTGTAATTAGGACACATACACTAGCAATGCACAGGCATTGACAATGTGTGAACAACTGGAATCACCCAGAATTATAACAAACAACTCCAGAAGTGGCAACACTAAGTATTAACAAAGTAATCCATGAAAACTGAGTAGAGAATAGTAAACTAGTTAACACAGGTAACTTTATTCTTTAGTGATTACCTGTTTCTGTGAACCAGTGGAAGATTTCCCCAAACACTCTAACCTGGACATCAAAACACAACAGTGAAATCATGTAAGGCCTTGTTACTGATTGTGAATCAATTAGCATGGATTATGAAATCCTGACTTTTCAACTCAGAATCAGTCTTTTTTAAATCGGATTGCCAATAATAATAATAATAATAATAATAATAATAATAATAATAATAATAATAAACTAAAACTATCAAACAAAAACATAATAAATAATAAATAAGTGAGAACTTGTGAGTACTCACTTATTTAGTAGTTCACTTAGTGAGTAGTATAAGTACATAATAAATGTACTTGTTACATTCCATCACTGTACTTTAGTGTGTATTTAGTGTCCTTATATTGTTAGGTATCCCTTTATGAATATTTAAGGCTAAAGTAATTTTTAGTGAGAGTTAATGTATGTATGTATTAAATAAGACCTGCTCAAACAGTCGTGGTGATGAAATATATCCCTGTCACTGCGTTGTTAATTTACTTGGCTAGCTACGTATCTTAAATTAGCAACAAGCTAACGTTGCACAATGATCTGCAAACAGTCATTAACTGTGTTTTGTGAGCTAGTTAATGCTAATGTTAGACAGCTTACCGTTGCTCACCTGCTCATGGAGGAAGATGAAGCGACTCCAACCTTAGGTAGCAATAAATAAAGGAAGTGTTTAAACTTTCCTGTCAGGCTAAGTAAAGTTGTCTATTGTTGTAGCTAGCTGTTAGCTGTCAGACGGTAACAGTCCAGCAAACATTCGTTACTATAGCAACGGAGCAGCGCCGAGGCAATGCTGCCTTCAGGTGCTGCTGGAAATTCTGTTAACCAGAGACAGGTTCATTACCGTCCATGACTTTTGGAGTTTAGGGACCATGTCTGCCTTTTCGGAATAGCTGTTTGTGTTCGTTATATGGACTGTTAAACTTTTCATTAGCCCATTGCACAGGTCTAATAAAACTTGTACTTGCTTTTAATGTGGTGAAACATTTTGCAACATAATGCTATCCATATGTCTGCTGTCTATTGTCTCTTCAGTGTGAAGTGTTGTTGAGTTTTGGTTGCTTCATTTGTAAAATAAAAAATAAAAATTCATGTTTACAGTATTCAGGTTTAAAGGTTCTATATCTGTCACATACACAGAGCATACAAGCCAGACCTCCAGAGATTAGTTTATAGCTGGTGATAGAAAAATTTAAAATGTAGTAATAATGTAAAATATTAAAATATTATATTATGTATTCATGTGTACACGTTATACTATATATATAACACATACACTCAGAAATAGGAGACTTTGAAGGCCTCATCCTGTCCTTTCCACCCTCTTACACAAAGCCTAGCTCTTTCTGTCCACTCTCCATGTCAGCCATATTTCATCCAATAAGTAGCTGTAACTGCTACATTAGCTGCGCATACATCGAAAGAGCTGCCCTCAGTCTTGAATCTGTGTGTCGACGTGCGTGTGTGTGTGTGTGTGTGTGTGTGTGTGTGTGTGTGTGTGTGTGTGTGTGTGTGTGTGTGGAGATGTGAGGCTGGGGATATTGTGTGTGTGGTTAATAGGTTCAGGTCTCCTCGGCACATGGCTGTATTGTTTCATGGTTGTCTTAAAATCTCAGGAAGATATAAATAATCAGACTGACAGGCTGAAGACTCAGACTTCCCACAGAGGCTGAACCAGCACATGACTGACAGGCTTGGTCATTTGGTGCCAGAGTTTGAAGCACTGTTTAGAGGAAGGTGAGATTAGTTTGGACTGTTCAATGTGCATGCCTGCACTCTCTCTCTCACACACACAAACCCACATACAAACACATCAATTAGGCAGTGCAGTGAAGTTGCTCGGACTGAGCTCTCCCTAGAGATCGGTCTCATGCACACAGACATGCCACTAAACCATGTGCATGTGTGAACAACATCCACAAGTCTGTGTGTCATTGATCAGCTTGGAAATCTTTAGATTTGATTAACGTTACCATATGGATGGTTGTTGTAATGGTACCAAACTGATACATAGGAAACACGCATTAAAGCAGCTTTGCCTCTTGTCTGTTGACTACTGACTTTTGGATAGTCCACCATAACCCTTGACCTTGTGACAATGTGTCAGTTGCAAACTACAGGAGATTGACAGATAATTTATTTCTTATTCAGTCACACCCTGATTGGTAAACTCTATACATGGCTTATGATTTTTACGTAGTTCAAACTGCATAATTTCAGCAGAAATCCACAAAATGTCATCGAGACAAATTCCATTTTAACACAAAAATAATATGTAAGTAAGTCTGGCGAGTGCACACGGTCGTTCCTCACGGTTTTTGACCCCTGAAGTCTGCCCATTTGTTTTGAACATGCTGCATTCATTAAATGTCGCTCCTGTAAATCTGCTCTGCTTTGTCCCGCCAAAATAAATGCTCATTAATTTTTTGCACCATCACAGGTGCACAATCCAAAGAGGTCAGACAAATATACAGCAGACTTTTTATGCATGAAAGCACAAATAAGCACGCACAATTTGGGCTTCAATGCTCACAAAAGCCTTGGATTCGGATATTTTTTCCAATTTACACACAGACTGATGGTTAATAACACAGTACATCTGAAGGCTGATGAAAAGGAGGAGAATTGTATTTTTCAGCAAGCATCAACTTCATTAAATATTTGTGATTAAATAAGCAACAATAAACATGGACGTTTGTGTGGGAAGGTCACTTATGAAGAGTTCATCAGATTTCCCTCATCATGACTGTGTTGGCTCGATCAGCCAACAGCTTTGATTCAAATGCTCCTTCACTCTGATTGGTGCCTGGAATTACTGTAAGTGTCGTCACATTTTCCCAACTAAGCTCCACCCACTTCAAACCAGTGAGACCAGCACAAACAAAACCAAAAAACAACAGAACTCTCTCTTGTGAAATAACCAAAAATGTTTTAATGTTGACAGACAGACTTCATGTAGGAGGCCACTGCTCATAGTAATAAGCTGCTCAAGAAATTTAGTTTTCAGGATCTTTAAGAGAAATGGACAGATTTACTTGTCTTCACCTGAACCATGTTTCCAGACCCAACCAGTCATGTAAGATATGATTTTAGAGCAATTTACAAAATAAGTCTCACGTTATCAAATGCCAAAACCACGGTGGAACGTGAGCTGCAGAAGCTGCTCTGACACTGTCACCTTGTTTTTATGTTTGGTTTCACTCCCCACCTCCTCCTGCCCAACAACAGACAGACGGAGAGCGCCACAACACACACTTACCCACCAACACACATAGACACAAAGCGGCACCAGCAGCCCACACCTGCCACAGAGGGTTGATGGGAAAATATATTCCACACAGACGACACGATAACAGAATCATTTCACACTTCACTGATCCTCTACACGTCCTCTTTGTGTGCATGTACGAGCTTCTCTGTGTGTGTGTGTGTGTGTGTGTGTGTGTGTGTGTGAGCACCAGCATGCACATCTATTAGTGTGCTGCCGGGTTGTATGTACTGTATGTGCCTTGAGAGACTCTGCTTCTCACAAATTTCCATATGATGAGCCCTGAGGCCGCCTTGACAGCGAAAGGGAACACAGACTGGGAAGAGGGACAGGAGGACACATCGCAGACCTTCAGGACATCACAGTGTGGACTGTGAAGCATGTACTTCTGTGATGAGACACCACAGAACATACTGTTCCCACCGTCGCATCATTAAGAGGAATCAGCATTAACAAAACCAAGCAACATCCTGCCGTCATAACGACTTCATCTGGAGTGCATGTACATGCTTTGTGTGGTCCCTATTAACCTTAAGTTTGTATGTATATGTGACACACCGGTGTTCATGTTACTGTGTCCTCGGGCACACGTGTTTATGAAGCATCTGTGCAGGTCTGTCAGTGTGATGTGGCGTATGACCATCCATCCTCACGCCTCACAGCCTCTGGCAGGCTGAAGGCTAATAATAAATGCAAATTACAATCAGAGGAGCAGATCGGAGCTGGAGAGGATAATTGCTCCATTATGGCTGTGTGCATGTGTGTGTGTGAGTGTGTATCTTGTATAACAGTGGGAGGGGGGGTTACCAAATGCCAGGTGCTGACGTCACAAACAGACATAACGGGACAAGTGAGGTGCTACAATATTGATTTATTTGTCAGACAAATTTTACTTTTCCAGTCAGAGGGCCAAGTAAAGCTAATTAAAGTGTGTGATGTAACCGTCAGTCACAAATCTAAATAGAGAATGAAAGCGCTAGTGCGTTTGAAATACAGAAGTGTGTGAGAGAAGCTGTGCATCTTTCTCACTGACATTTCAGAATGTTCCAATTCATTTCATTCATTAGGGTCCTCATTAGGTAAGTATTTCCTTCCTGGGGGTCCAAATCAACACAGGCCACCATCTCGCAATGCACAAAACTAGACGAGAGAAAAGAAACAACAACACAACATATGGAGCCAAAAATAGAATACTTTACAAGTAAGTATTGTACTTTGACTTACTTGGACAGATTAACAGTTAAATGCATAGTATGTCATTTATGTAAGAACCAGAGTCCCCGTGCTGAGATCAGTGAGAATGTACCCGAATTCTACCCTAGAAGTAGCGACCAAATGAAATGGACCGTTACCTTGACTGCTTGTAGATTTCTTTCTTTGGATTATTTATTTACTTTCTTTGCTAGAGTTACATGAACTTTTGTTTTTATTAGTGAGATTTGTAGGTACTGATGTCTATAGATGTCAAGGACATCACAAGTCTTCACCTCTCTGTCTTCTTTCCTTCATTCATTTTACATTGTGTTGGTGCGCACACACACACACACACACACGTACAGTTGAACCACACGTGCTGAAGAGTCAGTTTATTGTATTAGTTCTATTAAATCACTCACTTGTTTGCCTCCTCGTAACATGAGCCGAGGGGTTTTACTGCTAATATTTATATCATTACACATGCTTTGCTTTTAATATGAAATCTATTTAAGAGGGTGACTTCAGCCTCTGGGAGAATTAGTGTGTGTGTGTGTGTGTGTGTGTGTGTGTGTGTGTGTGTGTGTGTGAGAGAGAGAGAGTGTGTGTGTGTGTGTCATCATCATAATCATCATCATCTTTGACTTTGTAATCACTCTTTCACTTACTCTTTCCATTTCTCTGATGCACTGCTCCCTGATGGAGCCGGCCCATCTGTCTCTCTTTCAGCCCATTCATCATTTCCTCACTCATCAACTCTGTATTTCTTCATTTTCTTTCCTCACTCCATCTCTGTCTCTCTCTCACTCATCACCCATTTCAGGGTTTCTTTCCCCGCTCCACCTCTTCCTTCCGTTCCAACCGTCTGCCTCCCACTTTCAGCCATCCGCTCTTTTCCTCGCTTCATTTTCTGCCTCTGTCATTTCTGCTGGCCGTCCATCCAGAGAGGAAGATATTTCCATGAAGCAGCCTGCATGGTCTGACTTTGTGAGGGGACCTGATTGCCAGAGTAAACGTCAAAAGTTTATTTTTGTGATCAGAAAATTAAACTAAGCAGTTGACATGTAATGTTGATTGTGCATAAAAGAAAGCCCGTTGTTCCTGCAAAGGTGCTTTGTACTGAGAAGTTTAAAATTAAAGCTGCTTTAAAAATGCTGTTAACCATAAAAAGACATATACACATTCACACCATCTGAAAGTGCAAGAGTACCCTTTAAAAGTGGCTAAATTTGGTTGTAGAGCTGTATTGAAAAGGTCGAGACGGTTCACCAGGATGCTTCATTAACCAGATCTAACAGAGATCCACAAGGCGACGAGACAAATGTGAGAACAGTTGAAAGTGGGCTCTCTACACTGTACCTTTATGTCTCTCACACAACCTCAAATGCATATCCCTATTTTTCTCTCAGTCAGCTTCTTAATAAATGTGATTGGGTCCGACATGAACACGTTATTATCTGCCAAAACAATACTGGTTATTTCACATATGTCTGTATTTGTGTGCTGTTACCACACCAAACAGTGATGTCACGGTGTACTGACACGCCCTGGAGTACATTTCTACATAAATCACTGCAGCGAGGTGAGGAGTTAAACTGCAGCAAGGTGAGGAGTTAAACCACAGGAGGCTAGCTGTCCTGATGAAGCAGATGATTCTTAAAGATACGTCAGATTGAAAACCACAGGTGCTTTAACATGTTTATGTTGTGCTCTCAGAATGCCGTCACTCACCGGTCCCTGCAGACTGACAGGGGAAATGGCAAGGGAGCAGAGGAAAACATTCTCCATCCTCCCTCCTCTCCGTCCATGACGCAGTTGAGCGATGAGGTAATTTGAGTGACAGCCGAGGCGGCCATTTGAAACGGCGTGAAGGAGACAGAGAGGCCTGAGCGGTGGCAACAGCTCTGCTGCATCTCCTGGTGCGTCATGTGGTGGAGGTGGTGGTGGTGGTGGTGGCAGTAGGTGGGGGGATTATAAAGATTTATTCCTCAGGCGCTCCAGAGGCACTGGCATGATTATGATACCATAACACAAGGTGCCATAAAGAAAATGCTGTCAGCTAAATGAAGAGCAGAGCGCTGAAATGTGCTCGCCATTATGTGATCAATCACACCTGTCACGCTCGTAGCCCTCGATCAAGAGAGCTGTCACTGTCAGCTGTTGCCTCTTTCTCCCTGGTCGCAGACTTTCTTTCATTTCTGTGTGTTTTCCGCTCGTCTCTCTGTGTGTGTGAGTGTGTTTCTGGGTCATTTTGCCTCTTTTCCCAGGCGGCCACAAGTCTCCCACCTACAATACCTCATGTGAGCGCTGATAAGAGGTGAGGAATTACCAAACATGTTGGCCACACGCTGGCGGAGATCACACACACAGGGCCCCCCTCTAATATTTCACAGGGAGGAAGAAAGGGATGCATACATCATTCTGACAGAGCCAGAATGGAGAGAGACATCCCTCCGTTATCTCCACACACACACACGCACTGTCAGAGATTTATAGTACAAGGCTTTAATAGTGCCCTCACACACACCTCTCTCTCTCTCTCTCTCTGCATACCTCTCTCCTCACTCGCACACACTCACACAAACACACATCCATCATTCAGCGTCCTCTTCCTCTGTTTTCCTCCTCCTCTCCCTCTTTCCTCTATCTGTCCATCTCCCTTTGCTTCTCATTTCTCTCCTCCATTAGGCCTTTTCTTCCTCCTCCTCCTCCTCTCTCCTAAGACATGCTCCTCCTTTGCTCAGTTAATTGAAAGTACAGTAAAAATAAAGATGTCAAATTGGTTCAGTCCAAACGGGGGGGAAAGGAGATTTCCATCACCTCTGGATGAAGAGGAGTCGAGATGCTGTCAGGTGATGAAGAGGGAAACTCACATTGTAATACAAATGTGTTTCATAAATAGCTTAATGTTCCCAATAAACATCATGCTGACAGACATACATGAGTCTCTAATGGGCAGTGGTTAAACCTTAAACACAGGCCATTTACCCAAGTGATTTATAGAGCAGTGTTCACAGTCACTTGGCAGAGCTGATCTCCTGTCTGTGCCCTGTAAAAAGCTTGTTGTGTGGCTCATACATGCACACACTGTACACGACAGATATGGTTATCAAACGCACTGCAGTGAAACTGTAAGCAGTAAGCAGCGATGTGATGTGATGTTTCCACTTCAGGAAACAGTGGTCTCAAGTTTTTTTACTACTTTTTTTTAGGTATAGTTCAATCAGGCATTCACATATTCACTTGAAGATACTTTGGAGGTTAGAGAGGATCTCTGAATAAAGTTTTAGCTGACAAGTTCATGACAACAACTTTGTAAGCTGAGTGTTGGTGTCACTGTTGTGTTAAAAGACTATTGTGCTGCCCCCAGTGGCTAAAAAGCAGTTAATTTAGGTTTAAAGGTGATAGTGATAACATTTTTGTGTAGTCATCATTTTTTTTAATTACATCTACAGAGCTAGACAGGTGCAAAAATAAAAGTTTCTCTTTCCTTAAAAAATTATTATGATTGTGATTTGATCATTTTTCTGATGGTATCACGTGGTGTCCGTGTTTCGTCAGTGATCAAGAGTTGCGGTAGCTCCAAGTTTGTGGGGGGGGGGGAGTGTGCGCCCGGCATACTGTACTGCAGCTATAGATATTAGATTTTTAAGCACATTAACATTTTACACACAGAACAATGATAACTAAACACACAAATAGGTTAAATTAGCTACTATCATATGTATACCAACTGTGGTACCTAATCTAACCTAATATAATGTGCATTTTATGTATACACCTACCTCTTCACACATGCTATTGTACGGTACAGTCCTGACTATTCACCATCCTCTATTCTTTTTCCATTATAAAATATTTTGTTCAGTTTTTTGTTGACCTTGTCTAAAGCTGTATGCGTATTTCAGCAAAAGTGCACTGAGAGCAATGTAAAACTGGAGAATGGATGAAGCAGCTTCTGATTCTGACATAATACTCTAAAAGTGCACTCTGCAGAAAGAGTGCTCTGACGCTGGTAACTAGTTTACTTACGTAGCACTCCACACGTTCACACTGGTATTTTCAGTTATTGTGACTGATTGGATCTCAGGTGTATGTTGGGTGGAATTTGCAGAGAATTGTGTCACCACCTGTTTACTGAAATAACAACAATCTTTATCAAAACAGCATCTTTGAAGCAAAATTACACAGTGATCTACATGGGAAAAATCAAGTTTAAAACATTTCTCTAAAATTAAATAAAATCTGGCAAACAAACGAATGAATGGAATACATGTTAAACACCAATGGAATAAGAAAACAACATATTATGTAGCCTAAACAAACCAAACAGATAAGACATTTTCCCAGAACTAGCAGATAGCATAATATGTCTCTGTTGGGTAAATATCATAAATGCTGGAGAAGCAACGCAGTACATGAAACCATCACAGCACAAATGTCAGAAAGGTCGGAACAACATGACCTATATATCTTATCTTTTGCCAAGTTTGCCAATTTCTCACATCTCCACAATACAAATCAACAGCAGCATGATTCTGTCTATTATGAAACAGGAAGGGTTGAGGCTAGCTGGTTAGCATGCTACACATCACAGAGCCGTCTTTAACTCTGACTTTTGACTCTGTTGATAATGTTACTTCACTTTTTAAATTGTTTAAACTGGCCATATCTTACAAATTGCTCCTTTAAGTGTGTATTGGTGTGTGCCTTGAGTCCGTCGCCCAGAGCTGCATCCTGCTGAAGTGACTAGAAAAGAACGATCATTTCCTCTTGACCCTCTTCAACAGTCTTCATTTAAGAGTGAGGAGGAGGTTGTGTGACTCCCAACATCTCCACATGGGGTTCTCCCTCTATTCATACCTGTACACCCTCAGTGATGGAGATTATTTGAAGGTCACTGGAGACAACGTCTCTCTCTCCCTTCTGTTCCCACCTCTATTCATTTATCCACAGGGAAGTCATAAAACCTTAGTATAGATGGTAACACACTGTGTTTTAGACTCTAATAATGACTGCCATTAATGACCCAGGTTGTGTGTGTCTCTTTGTCTGGTGCGTGTGTGTGTGTGAGGGCTGTCTAATCTGATATTGATTGGCTGCAAAAATCATAATCGATCACCCAGTTCTGCTTTTCATTTCCACCTGAACATCAGTGTTAGTATGCAGAAGAAGTTCGCGCTCTCCTACAATCACACACACACTAAAAGCAACACACACTTTACACTCTCACGTACACACACACACCCTCTCGCCCTTCAATACAACCCTATAATTTGCCAGATGCGGCGAATCGCTGGTTACTATGGCAACTACAGCGGGGAGAGTTTTTCGTTTTTCTCAATTTTGGGTTGCGCACACACACACATGCACACACACACACACACACACACACACACACACACACACACACACACACGCATCATGTGATCGTGGCTGAGGAGCTGAATGGAGGAATGAATCAAGAACCAGCTCTGCATCTGCAGCCAATGAGATGCTGACTTTAGATGTTGATGACAGTGTTGATTGGTCGTGTCAAATCATCCCATAATGAAGTGAAGGGTGATTTTCATGCAGGTGGACTGTTGTGATTTTGCTGAATGGAAACACACACGGACACACACACACACACACACATACCACATACCACAGAGGGCTTCACAAATATGGATGAGGAAAGCAGATTCATTGGAGGAGCAGGCTGGTAAAAAAAGAGAGACTGAGTTGAAGTGACACTAACAGTCTTAGACAGGCTCAGTGAGTCACTGTACACAAATACAACACACACACACACACACACACACACACACACACACTGATGCTACAGTCAGCGGATGCAAATACAAACTGATTAACGGAGAGTTAAGAGTTTATAATGAATTCTCTGAAATGCCACTCTCAGATGTTTCCCGTTGTAATCACTGCTGTGTCGCTCGTGAGGCACAACCTCTAAAACGCAAAAATGAAACACAGCCATTTCTAAAATAAACCCCAAGTCATCAGCTCCACCAACAAAAAAAAAAAAAATGGGTTACTGCTGAGCCAATAAAAGCAAGGCAGGGGGATTATCCTCACACACACGCACATGCACACACGCTGCGCTGCATCTGGTTGGGGCTGATAAGAGGAATTTTCCTCCCTTCAGGGAATCAAGCAAGAGGAAAACACAACGGAAGGAGATGTGGAGTGAGGGGTTGTCACGTGGAGGAGGAGGAGGAGGATGAGGAGGAGGAGGGGAGCAGTGGGTGGGTGACAATTGAAAGTTGAAGCGTGCACGTGAGTGGTGTCCCCGTCACTGCCTACACTAGGTCAAACATGTTTAGTTTAAAACACCCATGAGTGTGTCAGTGTGTGTGTGTGTGTGTGTGTGTGTGTGAGCCCCGCTGCTTCAGGGTGCTGCCATGCTTTACAGGCTGGTTTAGGGAAATGGCAGCTAGTCAATAAACAGGATGTATACACGCACATGCACTCACACACACACATTACTGCACCTACAGCTGGTCAGTTTGTTGAGGAGCTGCAACGCTACACTTATCTACAATGAAAACACTTCTTCTCAGAGCAGTGAGTCTTATTTTGAAAGGGTTGTGTAAGGATCAAATAGACAAAAATGTACAGAAACTTGCACTTAAGTTAACAATTTAATTTTGGGGGAGCACTTCAGACAGTTTTTATTGTCCGTGGGAACAAAACTAACAATATTCAGGAAGCTTGTCCTTGATTTGCCCTTCAGAAGCCATGACGGCGACTCAAAGCTCGTGCTGCCCATTCGTGTCTTTATCTGAATCATTCGTGGGTTTCTTACGTATGTCTGACGACCGCCAGCCCGGCAACGTCATCTGACAAAACGCCATTCCTCTCAGCCTCCCCTCCACGCTTCCTGTCCATCGATGCAAATTTGGATTTAAGCTCCGAGTCTGCCTCCGTCAGGGGCGTAGAGCTCGCGCCAATCAGAGGCGAACCTCTGTGGCAGGAATTTACATAAATCTGCATGGCTAATGTACTGTGCAAATTGAAGGAGTGACACTGTGACTTCACCTTTTCTCAGAGATAATATAATACAACAACTGACCTTAAACCAAAAAAGTAATTGCCTGCTAAATCCATTCATTTGCCTTCCGGTCGGAGCGAGTGGAAAACAAACTGCATTTGTTTGTGTAATTGCCCATGAGCAGAGAGAGAGGGAAGGAGAAGGAGGGCGAGAGAAAGTGTGTGTGAAGGGAAAACTAGTGAATAAACAGACGAGATGGATGAGTCTATTAAAGCAGAGGCTAATCCAGGCTATTAGGAAGCAGAGTGGAGGAGTGTGGGAGAAGAGGATACATACGTTGGGTTAATGGCTCTAAATACAGACCTAAACGCAGAAGAGGACTCTGAGATTATTATAAATGTGCCCAGGGGTGTCGCTAGGAATTATGGGCCTTCTGCACTCAAGATTGAATCCAACATGTTCCTCTCTGTTACGAGCTACCGTACGTATGGCAGAGTCTTACACATGACAACCCGAAAACAGCTTCACACACAATTTCTTTTTTTCTGAGTTTGTATTATGACCTCATTAATATTGTAAATATTAGAATTCTGGGGTTGAATTTCTTCTCCAAAAACACATAGTGCCCCTTTAACATCTAAAATGAAATGTATTTTACGAGTGTTAAAACCACAGATTTTCTCACCTTTGCCTTACCATCACTGCATTTTATTGCCTCTATGAAAATGTCCACATTTTATTGAGAACAGCTTACAGATAAATCAGGGTCTATCAAAAATGTGTTTATTAGATATACTAAATGGACTATAGTGAAATATTTGAGTCGCAGCCTGTGGCCTTCTCTTGAGGTTTATTGGGAGTTGTGTGTCTGTTTATCTGCGCAGCCTTGTCAATCCATAGGCTATCTAGAAACATCTCTTGTATCTCCGGGCTTTTGGCTGCATGATGCTCCTAGTAAACAGCCTGGAGATCCTCCTGATGAATAAAATGTTTTCTTTGTGTTCAACTATAATTGGCAGCTATTTTAAAGGAGACCTGCTTTTTCTTTTTGTTCCTTACTTCAGTGTTTTCTGCACTGTATGTTCTTGTGCATGTAAAAGATTTTGAAAGTTAAAATGATGGTGGTCAAAGTCCACACCAACAAAAGCTCCTCTCTCCCACAGCAAACTATGCTCCTGAAACGCCTCGTCAGTTGTCCTGCCTTTAATTCAGTGCCTTTGTGACATCACACTACATCACTGAGTCACACATTTGCGTTATTTATGTCGAGTGGCTAATTTGGCACGTAGGAATTGATTTAGCACAGCTGCTCTGTTGTTGTTAGTGGTGCTGGGTCAGGCGTGCCACAAAATCACCATCAATGGGAAACACTCGGGACATAAATATATGTAGATACTGTATAATATATATTTAACTATGACTCACTAGATGAATGTTAAAACAACCCTGGCATTAGTAAAGAATACTCTTGGGGGGCTGCATTAAATTTAACAGATGTAATTGTATCTTTGTCTCAACTTTTAGGGGTCATCCTCCTTAGGTTAGACCTTATTGTTCTTCTGTTTTTTCCCCAATGATATTTATGCACACTTTCAGCTAATTGTGCATTAAAACCGCCCATCTACTAAGCATCGGTGATATCGGTGAGGTGAGGTGTCTGCACAGAGCTCATACGATACTAGCAGACAACAGCCACCTGACCACCTGCCGTCTGACAAAAGATACAGAAGTGTCCGCTGCGGCACCACCAGACTACAGAGCAGCTTCAAAGATTCTTGAACTCATCCTCAACCCCTCCCCGTAAAGAATAGTTTTTCTTGTGTAGCATTAACAAACTACAACTTACATTTCATTGTACAACCCTGCGTTGTAGAGTGACAAATAATTTAACCTTGAACCTTTATTTAAAATGTTTCATTCCTCAGACCTGCATGGGTAAGATTCAATTGATTTAAATCGGGGGATGATTTCGGTTCTTTCACAGAATATTTCATACAGGTGTGTATGTAAGATATTTCCCAGTGATAACCTAAGAATAAAACAAACTCTTTTTGTATGTTTTTTAACTGTCGAAAGCTTTCTGGGTGCCTTCTTTATGTGCATCCACATTTCAAATCCAGTCCACAGACTCATAACGCCGACCTCACTGTCACATGCACACTCCCTCTCTTTGTTAAGAGCAGTCCAAGGTGCAGTAAGTCAGCTATTAGTTGAGGTTGGTTGAAGGTCAATGTCAAAGGCCTTGGAAAAGTTAAGCTTTCATCCATTTTTAACAATTTCTCCAATTTGACCACTTTAAGAGAATTTTCTATCACTGAACAACCTTCAGCTCTTTGGAGGCCTTGATAAGAGAATCCTGCTGACAGGGCAGTAACCCTGAGGAGGTTGCTTCGTGGACAACCAGGAAGCTCAAACCAAGGTAATCACACACACACACACACACACACACACACACACACACACACACACACACACACACACAAATAAAGTTGCATATTTCTGCAGGTGTATAGCTGTATAATGGCTACGTAACACTCTTATCTCACAGCAGGGAGCTTAACAAGTGGAGTGTGTGTGAATCATGAGGATTTGTGATGACGTCCTCTGAAAATTCCTTATATGGTGTCAGAACCAAAATTCAAAGCTTGGATTTAAGGGGGATGAACGTGAGTGTAAAAATTTAGGTCTGGAAAAACACTGTTAATTTTGCGTCACTGTGATGTGAGGGTTCTCTATACTGAGCCTCACCTCTTCATCCAGCCTGGATGCAGATTGGAGGAGCACAGCTGGCGTCGCGCCAATCAGAACGCAGCATGTCGCATTCATTGTCGTAGGGATGAGTCCGCGCTCTTGGAGCTGGAGGGTGTGAGGAGGAGTGAGAGGGGGCATGGTAAACAACTAGGACAGACACACACACACACACGCACACACACACACACACACACACACACACACACACACACACACACACACACTAACCATAGTGGACAAGCCTTCGCTTCCCATTAAGTTCAGTGCTGCCCTGAGGATGGGGTAAAAATACTTCACCACAAAGAGAGGGACCAAAACAACAACAGTGTGTGTGTGTGTGTGTGTGTGTGTGTGTGTGTGTGTGTGTGGCAGTGTTCATCAGTGTACTCTCTCACCTTGCACTGATTATCCTCTTCAAATAATTATTTTGATTGCGAAACATAATCACTGTGATGCTGATAGTTCCAATAAAAATCTATATAAAAAAGACTAATTTAACCAAGAAATTAAAAATAAATCCACAAAAACTGCAATTAAAACTGTTACCAGTGTGATTGGTGGGAAACCTATGAAAGCACAGCGCTTTAGTCACGTAATCTCCTTACAGTACATCAACAGTTACTGCATGTAATTAGGTTTCTCCCCTAAAATGGAGTTAAGTGTATATATTTCTGAGAGGAAAATGGGAGAAAGAAGAAAAGAAGAGACGGTGGTTTCCTCTATCTAGGACACGTGTGGGTGTTTAAACCCCTCAGCATGAAAAGGCAGCTCGTGACTTAACAACACCCCCCGTTGACTTCCACAAACGTCATACTGCCAGTGTATTCCTGCTCGTGAGCTTAAAGGAATAGATTTACATTTTGAGATATTTCAGCTTTTTAACTTTCAATCAGATTATGTTTGTATGTTAGCTTAGCTTAGTTTACCTAAGCATAAGGACTGGAAGCAGGAGAATACAGCTAGCCTGTCTCGATCCGAAGGTGACAAAATCTACCGACCATGCAACTTATTAACATGTTATACAGGGTATAGATATATATAACAGATATTTTCATGTTTTTTCTATGACATAAAATGTCAGTTAATACTCAACATTTGAATTATAAAGGGTCCACATGTCTTAAATAAGTGGCTAAATGAGACGACAGAAGTTGTCAGGGACATTCAACATCATAACTCTGAACACGGGGACTCATCTACTCACCAGTCCGTCTTTAAGGGTGCAAACTATTCTAACACTAACCTTTCAACTCATAGATTGATCCATATATAGTAAAGCTTGTACAGTACAGTGGAGTAAGAAGCGTAGTGTTGGTGATGTGGAAGTCACGTGACCGTAATGTAGGTCGGTTAGCTTTTTACTTCTGGTGATCGCTTTTATGCTTCAGAAATCCTTAAAGTGCCGTTTGTTTGTAAAGACTAACTTTCTGAGGAAAATGTGTGAGTATCATAAACTTGTTTTTGCCACAGAGACGATGTTCTGCAATAATGAATTGGCTAAATCCCATTGGCTTTTTGATGAGGGCACCAGGGTGATGCTAACTTCTGGGTTAGCTCACAAACATACGTCATCCCTACAGCACTTTATATCTTTATTCAATCTTTACAAAACATTGGCTGTTTGCTTAATATCTGCTGGTACGCAGATTGCTGATAGCTGTTTCCTTGTTTCCAGTCTTTGTGCTAAACCGAATTAGCCAGCTGCTGCCTGAACACTGTAGCTTCATATTCAGCATAAGAAAACAAATGTCCTCCTGTTACTCTCAGCAAGAAAGTGAATATTTCTCAAAATGTCAAACTTGTCCTTCAGGGTTCATACAGGTCCAGTTTTGCATATGTATATGTTGGCTATAGGGGTGTTTCCTACATTAAGTTCAGGGTTATATAACTGCATACATCCTCCGTTACACATTGTACTGTGTTGTCCTTCCTATTTTCACAGGCTGGTGGTTAATGGTTAATTGGTGTGTGTGTGTGTGTGTGTGTGTGTGTGTGTGTGTGTGTGGCACTTGTTACTTGTACAGTTGGTTACATATATAATGTGATAGGGCTGGGGATACTATTTCATTGTGTAGATGTTTCTGGGTTTTTTTACTGTGTGGTATGTTTAATGTATGTTGTATGCTTCATTGATTCAGTTTGGTACGTACTGTATGTTCTCATGTTTATGCTTATATTTCATCATGCGTCTTTTAATGTAAAGCACATTAATTTTAGGTGTAACGAAATGTTCTCTCTGATTAAAACTGCCAGTGTGACCGTCAGTCACCTTTACTTACTGTCATGTCTGACAGTATCACATACACCCACACACGTTTTTTTCCTCAGAGAGATTTGCTGGTGTAAAGCACCAGTCAAGTGATGCTCAGTGACATTAGTACGATGTTCCCGCAGTCACTCATGGCGTGCGCAAAACAAGAGCTCCCTATTTAAGTGACACAATAGCGGCACAATGCACTTTGTACCAGTGAGGATGAAGCAATCAGTGCTGAAAACCAGAGTGTGTGGGTGTGTTTTTACATGCTGTGAACACACAAGATGCTGATTTTTGCAGCAGTGATGCAAATGTTTCCATGAAGGCCTCCCTTTAGTAGGCACCACTGCTTTTTCCCACAACAATAAAACAAACATTTCTGTGAACTGTGTGTCTCCGGGCCTGTACATCTCAAGAGTGACTGTGCATACAGGACAAACGAATGACAAATCATGCCATGCACGCTCACTCTTTCCACACAACTGTATTTTCCTTCCTTCCTTTGTACACCACCAAACACAGATATATCCCCTCCTCTTCTACCCCAGGTCTGTTCTCCGGCTCCTTGTGACAAATCACCACATTAAATGGGGCCATTTTTAGGCGCTCCAGACTTCCCTCTGCTTATTGGTTTCAGATAAAACTGCAATATTTCCATTCATCTATTTCCGTTTGTCGATTCACACACACTCACACGTGCGCACAGGAACGTGCACGGTCGCACACACACCTCCTCTCTCTCCTGGGTCGTTAATAATGTACTGATGGCAATACTGGGGTTACTGACCCATAGCCAAGCCATTAATCAAACAATACAACTAGCATCTGATCATAATAAATATGCTGCAGATGAATGTCTTGCAGTCAGAAGAATAGACCCAATGTTTCCCAGAAGGACGAATGTGATAGAAAACAGATAGGATGAAGGTGCGGTATTTACACCAGCATTATATATTCTTCCTGTGAAAATCTGTTTTGATAAGCAGAGAACACTCAGACAAGCGTGTCATCCATACTAAATTACAGTCCTCACTATCTGTTGTGTATGCATATTATCATTCAAACACATCTGTGTCTTCTAATTAGCTGTACAGATAGTGTCCTCTCATCAACGAGAGATTGATTGGCCTATTTGTAATATGTAAGTGGTTGGGTCACCATCACAGGAGACTGAGCTGCTAGTTAGTGCTGTCAGTAATAAGTAGGTCTCAGTTGAATGAATATTAAAGTGGTGTTGTTCTGACCTCTAGTGGCAGCAGGTTAGAATTACAGTGTCTGTGGGTTGTCCTTATATTCAGAATTTCAAGATTTTTTTTTTCATTTATTTGATCAAATTACACTTTAACACCTCACCGTCTTCAATCATGCTCTTTAGTTCTGTGCCTGAAGCTTAAGAACGGCCTCCCAGAAGACCAAAAAACATCCCATGTCTTCAATAAAACAGTTTAGATTCTGTCCCATTAGTGTCCACACTGGGATGCTATAATTTCATTTATAGAGCTTAAAGTACTAGCTGAGCAAAGCACAAATCCGTTTGGTTTTATTTTCAGAATTGGTCAGAATACGAGGCTACTGTGCAAGTTTTTCTCACCATCCATCATTCAATTGGTCACGAGGGATCATAAGAACCTGTGTTTTTGTTATGTGTTCATATTGAAAAATGATAATGTGAGTAACCCCATGTGACTATCGAATAAATATATATTATGATGTAGAAATGGCTGTATCACTAAAACTACAAGGAGTCGTATCAAATTCTTTGTACCATTAACAAATACCATTAAAAGAAAATCAACTTTGTCTACCAGTTAAGGCATGATGAATACACAGAAAAGTTTTTTAAAAAATGACTTTACTTAAAAAAAATGTCAGGAAACAGATGACCTCAGAATTACCAAGTAAAGTAGACTATTACATTTAAGTTGTACGAGTTTAAAAGTTTTAACAACTTAGTATTATCAGTCTACTTTAATTGAAGTAATCAGTTTCCTCTTTTTTTTTTAAAGTAAAATCACATTTTCAGATTTTACAGTGTATGTGAAATCCCAAATTTTTACTTTTCGCCATGTGTAGCTCCACCTCTCACCGAAAGAAAAATAGTAGAGGTTTCCCATAACACGCTAAATATAGTAATTTGTCATTAACGTGCTAAAGGTGATTTTATCACATATTTGACACATCTATTTTTTTCTTGGTATTACACACTTTGGATTATGTTTCTTCTATTTGGTTTATCTATCTGTTACCTTGGTATTTGCTTTGTGTTTGATAATCAGTTTAGGGCCAAAGGTCAAAGAGTGTAAGGACCAAAAAGATAAGATGTTTGAGGGAGCATTTTAGAAAGGTGTCCTCTGCAAAATATAGAGAACACTCAGATTCATTCTGTTTTTTACTGAAATGTTCCAAGATGACTGTTGCTTTCGCGTCTTTTACATCCTGCAGGTGATGACTACTGTTCTGTGTTTGCTGTATTTACGGTGGTGGCATGGCCTGAGCAGGTTCTTGTAAATATGAATCTTGTGTATACTGTATACTGGTAACTGTCTTCCTAGGCACTGATGAATGACCTCAATGTTTCTTTAAGGTATTGATACTTGTTTCTCTACAAGGTATCACAAAGTACAAGTGATATTACTGTTTCAGTAATCTGTAAAGCCACATAATCTTATGCATATTTTTGTTTGAATGCATTATAATGTTATTTATCTGTGTAGTTTATCAGTTTGATTCGATTCAGAAAGACAGGTACTCTGTATGGAGATGCACAGCAACCTTGAGATGCATTTAAATACATAAAGACTTTATGACACAAAAAAAAGTTCTATGTACAATCACACAACTGTGACATTACAGTCCCCATCACACCTTGATCAAAGGTATGGCGACATGGAAATGTGTTGCATGTACTGATATAAATTTGCACACAGTGACATATCATCATCATGTATCATGTTACAGTTGCATGAGGACAAACTGCCAATATAATACACTGACATGATGGCTGTCATGACTTCAACATAATGAACTATTGGCACATGATGTTGCCATTACCACATAATGACATATTGATTCAGTGACAGAGTAAAGATTTGTATTGGCTGACTGAAGAAACAAGTGGTTTGTTGCTAACTGAGTGTAGTTACTATAAGGGGGATGTATAGTTTTCTTTCTGAGGTGTAATTTTACACAGCAAAGTGTGTTTACAGGTCTCGAGGAGGACTCCTGCATACTGTATGTGTAACAAGTAGTATAAAGCCTATTGTGGCTCCAGAGGAAGCTGCATGTAATCTGATAAATTGTTTCCAGTTATATCAGTTAGTGGCTACGTTGCATTGTGGGTAATGTAGGCCAGAAGATTTTGGAAAGGAAGAAAAATGTTTGGAATAAAAAGGTGATATCTTTGGTTCTACTGATTTTGATCATTTGTTTTTAAACTGTCCATAATGAGTCTAACAGTGTTATAGGAGTGCAATGCTGAGCTAGTGGACCGTTATTCAAAACCTGGCAACTACAGTACCCACAATGCAACTTAGCCACTGAGTGACATCACTTTTGGCATTTATCGAATTACATGCAGCTGCTCTGGAGCCACAGTGACTTTTTACTACTTTTTTTCACAGCAATACTCCCCAAGACCTGCAAACACACTTTAGAAATTGGTGGAGTTACCCTTTAGGAAGACCTGTAACAGAGTTTGGGATCTTTGTAATCATATAGTGGTGACTGAAGACAATCTAGGCTGCTCCTCCAACACATGGTGGAATGAGGGCACTATTTTAAGTGCTTGTCAACAGGTGTTCATTAGTGACCTTTAATCAAATGGGTCAAACATGAAAACGGTCACTTGTACTTGTTAAAGAGTTTCCGGGTTCCTCAGTCCTTTAAGGGCTGGTTGGAAGTCGTCATCCATGATAAAACAGTAATTTGTTTTACCCATTCCTTTAATCTATGCTGCCTTCCTGGAGCCCAGGTTCATCCTAAACACAGAGCTCTCTGCTTGACCTGATTTCCTCTGCCTCTTCAGCACACAGCAGCATGAAACATGACAACATGACACTGATCATGCACGCACACACAGACATCTGCGTGCCTCTCAGTTGTTAGGACAATTCAGCTTGTTGTTCACGTGGACCCCTGGCGGTCATAAATAAAATGCTGACCTCCTTCTGGCCTGAATGTGTTGAACATTCACAGCACAAGACAAATGGCGTTAAGGGTCAATGGCCTCCACATCCTCCCTCTTACTCCTCATGCCTATTGTGGAGACGGCTGCTGATGACTGAAGCGTAATATGCTCTGAACATGGTACACGCCTGATGCACTCACAATCACATGTGTGCTCCAGATGTTATGTGACTCTGACCTGTCTGCAGAGTGGGATCACATGTCAAATTATGGAAGCACAGAGTCCTTAAAAGCTAAAAGCTCACTTGCAAAGATGCTATACTATGCTATACTATACTATACTGTACAAGATACAGTATAATCTATGACCTACAGATATATGTATAGACTGATCTTTATGTGTTTCTCTAAACGTCTAGTTGAATTTAAGAGACCTAGTAAAAACACAAGCCTACACCAAAGCTTAAAGGTGCAGTTTATAAGAATTGGTAGGTGTTTACACCACACACAGGATGTTTGGACTGGGACAGGCTGTGGCTAACTGGTTAACTTAATACATAGACAGCGTAACGTTAAAACTGCTATTTCTTCACATTCTGTCGATATTTTTAGTAAAGTTTTGACTTTTTTCTGCCAAAATTCTTAAAAACTACATCTTTAATTTCTGATGAATGAAAAAGAAAGAGGGAAAAACAGGAGCGCTCACTCTGGACATACATCAGTAAATCACCTTTATATAACATGGGGTAAACTGATTAAACAAAGCTTGACGTGTCTTGTTGTTTGGTTGTGTGTGCCACGTTTATGCTGTGTTGTGATGTGCCATAGTCAGACAGGTAAACTGATTTAAAATCTTTAACACATCATGTCAATTTAAACCAAGACAGCTCAAATGTACAGCTGTGTAGACTTTGTGTCAGGCATCAGATGGATTACTTTAATTAAGCTTGCAGCAAACATTTCAAAATAAGAAAGTGGTATGACAAAGCCAATAGTTTTGCCTGCCTTTGTCAAACTGGCATGTTGATATGTAGTGTATGTGCAGTGGGACAATAGCGTTTGCACAGGTTCATAGTTTTAGATGATAACAATGACAAATGCAAATGTTTGCAGTTTTGTCTCCAGGATTTTACATGGGTGCAGTCTATACCATAGGCCACACTTGACGTCATATCGTATTTACTGTAAATATGAGTTCACATTAGCCCTCTGTAGCCTTTCTGTTAGCAACATTGGAGAGAGTTGATACCAACACAGAAACAGGTACAAACAGTGACATTTCCTATAGGGGACGTGCATGAAGAAGGCACACATGGGCACATCATGCATCATGTGGGGCTTTAAAATAGATGCTAGCCTATATTTAATTTTTTCTTTATGAAAATAAATCATAGGTTTTGCATCTGTATTACCAAACCCCCATTGAGTTCATTTCCATGACTTACAACACTTGAGACCGTTTAGTTAGTGGTTACTGCTTTCATGTATTCCTTGTAATGCGATGCTACCATCCAAAAAAAAAAGCTCTAAAATGTGACTTTTTGTTTGAAGTTTGTGGAATTTGACAAAGACTGTAATTAAAGTGTTTTTGTGAGGGAGACTGCAATCAGAGTGAGCAGCCATGTCGCCTGCTTCATCGTCTCCTGCCTCCTCTCCTGTCCGCTGTCTGGCACGGTCGCTTAGCAACAGGCAGGTGGGCGGGGCCAGTGAGGACAGTTGGCCGGTGGAGGGAGTGGTGGGCGGGGCCTCGTCTAAAGCCGGCAGAAGGAGGAGGGGCACGCGAAGCTGCGCTGCTCAAACGCCGGCAGGGATTGAAACGCAGCTGCTGCTTGAGGTATTAGCTGCACACTGTAATATCGTCCCCCCTGCCGCTTCGCCGGGAGGTTTTTCACTGTGACTCGGTACACGGCTGGAGAAAATGTCCAACGCCAACTGGAAGCCCTTTGTTTTCGGCGGGCTCGCTTCCGTGACGGCGGAGTGCGGTGAGTGATGAGGGGAGAGGCGGGGAGGCCCAGCTGCGTGGATTAATGTTCATTATTTAATCATCCGTGGTGATTTTTCAGTCTTACAAAGGTTGTAATCTCACGAATTTGTGTTGCAGGGACCTTCCCCATCGACCTAGCCAAGACTCGTCTTCAAGTTCAAGGCCAAGTGGGCGACAGCAAATACCGAGAGATCCGCTACAGAGGCATGCTCCATGCTATAGTGAGGGTAGTAAGAGAGGAGGGGCTCCGGGCACTGTATTCAGGGTCAGTATGTGTGGATTACAATATGCATGTTTGTGTGAAATTGTCTCTAAATCTTTGTCTTCCAGACCTTGTGTTGACTACACACTACTTCTAAACGTTTACTTCCTCATGGTACACTTCCTGTTTTTGTAGCAGCCGTTGTCCCACATACCTTTACCTCGACCGTGTTGTTACCCCATCTCTCCAAAGAGGGGGCTGTCTTAGATTTGCCTGTCTCAACGAGTTTTGCTGAGTTTTTTAGGGGGGGGGGGATTTATTTTCCTTGTTTTCTTAAAGAGCTTTGGCAAGAACCAAAGCTGTGGGTCTGTAAAGCCCTCTGAGATGTTTTAATGTGTGATGAAAATAAACCTTACTTTTACAGAATAGCTCCTGCCATGCTGCGCCAGGCCTCCTATGGGACCATAAAAATTGGCACATACCAGACCTTTAAGCGACTGCTGGTTGACAGACCAGAGGGTGAGTCCCAGTTTCTAACTGTCTCTCCAACACACACACATTTAAGCAGGCTGCGACCCGCCCCCATCGACACATGCACATTCCTCTTTAAGGGGAGGTGCAGATGTGCCTGTTGACCTATTTAAACATGTCCCATCAATGTGTTATACTAAGGGCTCATTGTGACTGTCTGTTTCTTTCAAACACTGTAATGATAAAAATGCAACTGACTGCCTCCTGCGTGGTATCAAATGCTGCTTGTTCACAGTTACAGTCTGCCTCCCACTCTTCTCTTCTTACAGATGAGACACTGCTGACTAATGTGATGTGTGGTGTTCTCTCTGGAGTCATCTCCTCCTCCATCGCCAACCCTACTGATGTGCTGAAGGTAGCTTTTTGAAGATTGTGTTGGATCTCCTTGTTGTTGTCTAAATGAAATGGCCGACAGTTATTTTCTAAAGCAGCAGAGCAGGTTTGACAGGTTCTTGGAACCACAGCAAGGTGTTGAGTAACCTGAAAAACAAAAGCACTCTCCTTTAATTTTTTTTACACATGCATACAGCTGTACTTATAATGCAGCCGTGAGTGGGACTGATCTTAGTCTGCTTTTTCTAAGAAAAGTCACAACTCCAGGCTGTAGGTGTGGTCTTTTGATAGCATGCCGAGTGGAGTGAAGGGCATCTCGGTGCCATCAAGACCCCACTTGTTGATTATTTATAGATGGAAGCCTCTAAAGCTTAACATAGTGTTCTGTAAATGATATGGGTGCATGAATATGATGTGTGTGTGTGCGTGTGTGTATATGCTTATCTGCACTCATAATGTTTTGCCCGGCTTCTTCTGGCCACGCACTGTTGGCTGTAATGCCCTCCTGTCCACAGTGTGTGTTTTAAGAGTTAACAGTAATAGATGTGGCTGCAGGTTTGGAACATTGCATTTTCATCACGGTATGTTCTTGCTGAGCCCGCCAACTCATCACAGAGCCAGACAGGCCGATCTGTAAACAACGGCCATTATAAATGAAAACAAGTCAAGCAGGGGGCTGGAGAATTCCTGGAAATGAGGAAAGAGAAAATACTTTAGGACATTGCGCTTGCCAAAAATTCTCTACCAACTTTTTGCCTTTGTATTCCAATGGGAGCCCGATTAATACACCCTCGGACTTGGCTTGGTGACCCAGCAGCATTCCACACTGGTTGTGTATGCTTTCATTGTCTCAAGTTCAAGTTTATGGACATTTCCTCTATCTGTCCTTCCAGATCCGAATGCAGGCTCAGGGAAATGTGATCCAGGGCAGTATGATGGGCAACTTCATCAACATCTACCAGCAGGAGGGAACAAGAGGACTGTGGAAGGTACAGAAAGCCTGACGCAACTTTGCAGGGGTTTCAGGTAGCACGGACATAGCTGTTTTGACGTTCCCCTCTCTTTCTGCTTCAGGGCGTCTCTCTAACAGCACAACGGGCAGCCATCGTGGTCGGGGTCGAGCTGCCGGTCTATGACATCACCAAGAAACATCTGATCCTGTCAGGTCACATGGGGGACAACGTGTACACACACTTCTTGTAAGTTTGCCATCTCACATGGACATCCTCTCATCTCTCCTGTAATGGTTATTACTGGGAGGAGATTATGTAACAGGGCAAGACAGATTTAAATATCTTAAAGTGGAACTAAGAAATTACACACAGCAGCACAAACACCCCAGCAATAACTGTTTAGTGACAAAGATTCAATCACGGGTAGTGATTGTAAAGAATCTATTATCGATTATCATTTGAACATATGTCTCATTGCACCCCAGGTCCAGTTTTGCGTGTGGTCTGGCGGGGGCTTTGGCCTCCAACCCCGTGGACGTAGTCCGGACGCGCATGATGAACCAGAGAGGAGGAGCTCTTTACCAGGGAACACTGGACTGTATACTGCAGGTCTGTAACAGTCCACGAATGGAGAAAATAAACATCTCACACCTGCTCAGATTGGGTTTCTAGTAGGGATTTACAGACTGTTTTCGCTTGGAAGTTTAAACTTCAGACTAGTCAAATTTAGACTAGTGAACTGCGAGTTGACTAGAAAACAGTGAAAATCGAGCACAATTTAATTTACAAGGTTTCACATTGTCTGAAAAATGGTGCATATATCACATCTTGAACATGACAGGTGTACATTAGTAACAGATGATTGTTTTTACAAAGAAACATTTGACATTTCGGTGCAAATTATGTCAATATGTAATTGAAATGTGTACATAAGTAAAATATTAATACGTTTAACCGATGAAGTAGTTCTGGTGCCGACTAGTGAGAGTAGGAACATGCAATTGACTAATCATGCACTTGGGACTAAGTTATAAGAGCTCTCTGATTTTGCAAGTGAAGACCAGTTTACTGGTCATGGGCGCTACTGTCAGCCCGTGCAATATGTTCTGTGGCTCTGTAGGGAACTTTTGAAGTCTGAGAAACTAACTCCCACGCTAGGGACTAATCATCCAGATACCTCACCTCCTGCTGCCTCAAAAGCGACTGTTCTTTTTCGTCTCTTCTGAACGCCACAGCGAGGGCTGAACAGTTATTCAAAATGGTTTTGAAATCACAAGATGGCTCAGTGCGATATCCAAATTGCAGAAGGTCCAATGTTTTGTTCTCCAGATTTAAGATTTGGCACAGACCCCAACAAATGTCAAATCATCACGATTTAAAGGTTTTTTTGTTATATATTGAAAATGAAAAATCAAGGTGCAAAAACGATTATTCTTGGTAATCATGAATCATTTCTCAATTGTACTATCTGTCAAAATTATCACAATTTGATTGTGTGCAGCTATATCCACAACTTTAAATGTGCTACAAGAGACCTTTAACTGATTATGAAACGGCCTAAATTTAATACAGATGTCTCGTTATGACTTGCGTGAGCATGTGAGAATCAGTGAGAGGTCTGGCCATTTCTATATACTTAATACCTGTCTCTGTGTTGGATAAGTCATAAAAGTCATTTTTATTGTGGAGTGCTTGGGGTGAATTGAGCAGGCTCACAGCCTGAGGTAAAAGCTGCTCTGTTGTCTGGTGGTACAGCACTAAAACAAAATGTGCTCATTGTGTATCACCATCGTCATCTTTTGTCGAAAGATGCTGCCAGAATCAACAAGAAATGAAAGTTCCTTGTAGTATTTTCAAGTAAAGGCATCTTCATGACTTAATCTTTAAATGGCCATACAAGTTTAGTAGTCGAAGTACAAGTGCTTGTTGCCTCCTGTGATGATGAATATTTCAAATAATGGAGTTATGTTAAGTATCTAGATCAAACCTTAATGCCACGATTTCCGAATCCCAGTTAAAAATCGCCCAAAGAAGACTTGAGATCGCTCATCAGAGGATAAAAAGATAAAATGGGTTTTTACCATGTTTGTTTTCTTTTTCAGACGTGGCGCTCCGAGGGCTTCATGGCCCTCTACAAGGGTTTCTTTCCCAACTGGCTCCGCCTGGGACCCTGGAACATCATTGTATCCTTTAATCATCTCATTAGTGCACCGCTCTGTTTACATATATCGTCTGTGATGCAATAGCTTTTGAGCTGGAGAAATCAGCGGGGAAAAGTTGTAAATTCTGTTATGTGTTCAGTTACGTACGGGATTCCAAGCTACACCTCAGTGGAGGAGAGCTTAGTGTAATGCAATCTAACTCCCTTATGTAAGTTTGTGAAACTACTGCCTCAGTAGCCCACTGCCCCTGGTTAGCGAAGGCATTGGGGGGGGGGGGCCTCAACTGGGGGTAAGACTAAGAGGGGAAGGGTGGGGAGTGAACTTTATGAAAGGCCAAAGAGTGACATGGAGAAGAGAGAGGGGCTGGCAGGTCCTCACCGGGCTCCAACCAGCCCTGAAAAATGTAATGAGATTATTGAGTTGTTACAGCACAGCCGACTGCGGTAACAAGGAAACGGTAACAAGGGAGGCTTTGAGCTGAAGTACAGAAAGAACCAGAACTCCCACACAACAGAAATATCCACTCCTCCCGCCTGTGTTCCTTTACTCTGTCTCCAGTTCTTCCTCACATACGAGCAGCTGAAGAAGATCAATGTGTGACTGACATAATGAGATTGAGAAGAAGTATGAGCGCGCTCCAACGAGCTGAGAGGACCAAAAATCAGGAATGGCTGGCTGGGGGTGGATCCTTGATGGAGCCACCGAACGGGGGAACAGTGTGGATGTAGACCCGCGTATTGGGGGCGGCATGAGAGTTGGCCTGATTCCTGTTTGGGCTACATGTCGCCTAAAGCCTGTGGCAAGTGTGGAAGACATTCGTGCCTGATGTTTTTCGCTCATCCAAATGCTATGTTAAGCTTAACCGCTTGTTTAGATGTGATAATGGCCCCTTATATTCACTGACTGGTAAATTGGGGGAAAAATGTAAGATGCAAAACCAGTGTCAGACTCTTGTGTATGAAGCAATTTGCTGCTTTAATAATGTCTCTAATGTCAGAAAGAAAACACAGGGTTTTCACTTCTCCACTCATATAGTGGTCTACAAATTGAGTGCCTTCAGTTTGAGATACAGGCCTTCTGCGCCTGAGTTTGTGAGGACTGAGAATGTCAGATAGCTGCTGACAATCGCAGTGATCATTCCCTTTTGAAAACGTTTGTGCGCATGCGTCAACAAACCTGGACTCGGATCAGGTGTTTTTTCTGTTTCTATATTTCTAAATTGGGAGTTTGAGTATTTACAGAGTCATGAGCCAAGAATACATCACTGTGTACTGTAATAAATAACTCATATTGTTTATATGACTGGAGACCAGTGTGGCTCTCAGACAGGACACACACACATCGCGTGCCCATATGTGGCGAGACTAGTGGTCCCTCATGCCAGCGAGTGCAAACAGTAAATATAACCTGGGGCAGCTGGGAGTTGACTCTCCTTGGGTTCTTGCGTTATATTTACGTTGCTGTAAAGACTCATTATAGACACAGACGTTGTATAAGCCCGCGTATTGTATTCCACACTGCTTTACATTTAGACCACTTGGTCAGATTAGTTAATCCAAGGTGCGTCATTCGATGACATGTGTTGCTTGAAGACACTTAAACCACTGCACATTAAACCCCAGGTATATTTTCATGTACTGTATTTGCACGCTGTATGCTTCTCTGTGATCTTTCATTGTAAGGAATGAATATGTTGCTGGCTGTTGTGTGTGAGCTGCCAAAGTGTAAGCCAGTGGAAATTTGTCATACTTTTGATGTTGATGTAAATGCTGCTTGTATATTTCAAATAAAAGAGAAAAATCCACCGTGAGCGTTGTGCTTTGTTGTCGCCACCGAGTGGCGCTGTGGAGCCACACTCCGGCCCACCGCCGCTCGACCCAGTTGAAGCCAATAGCTGTTTATGAGTCTTCTTAAATCCCCAACCTTCAACTTTGAGGCCACAAATGTAGCACAGTTGTGTTGTTTCTGAGGGATTGCCCGGTTCCTTTCAAACACACGTGTTCACGCAGCATCCCTCAAACAATGACTTATGAATTATTCACAGGAACCTAATATGTGATTGCTCCTTTATTTCTGTGGGTAAATTCCCAGTTTTCCCTCATCAGAGTTGTGTTGAGGAGATGATGGGAGCTCGAGGGAGAGCAGAGGGAAACTTTGCAGTGAACTCACAGCTTCTGTGTACGTGCGTGCCTTGTTCTTTTATTTAGGGAGCGTCACCGTGGGAATTATTACTTTGCGTGAGAACTGTTATTGTTGTATCTGCTTCATCTCAGCCACCAGGAGTTGCACCGCCACGTTATTGCAGCTGTGACAAGCATGGCTGCACTGAATAACTCAATTCTGCCACAGAGCGTGATGGAGGAGACGAGGGTCTGTCTGTCTTGTGCGCAGTGTACACATCACAGACCTGAAGGGCACTTTGCTGCACAACAACAGCTGACATCTCTGTCAAATCTAGGCACAAACCATCCCATACTGTCCATAAGGCGAGTTGAATCAGAATAAGAACAATGTGTGTGCCAGGATTTGGCATCTATAAGTTGGCATTATAGGCTGCTGCCTGGCATCACGTCTCTGGCAGAGGCCTCCACAAGCTGGACAACTGCGGCCACGGGGGATTCCCGCAGTCACAGACATGCTGCATTATGGGTATTATTTGCTGCCTGGCCCAAGGGTGCAGGGGGCTGGCTCTATTGTGTTCCAGGGATCAGAGTGAGCTTTTGTGTCAGAGGGATAAGGCTCTGCTCTGCTTCAAACACCCCTGCCCCTTTTCACTCCATCTTTTTTTTGTTCTTTCAGTCGTTCCTCAGATGAAAACGCTGCTCGCTGCAACACACGGGTGAATAAATGGATTGATAAATGGACGAGCGGATGGAAATGTAGACAAGGAGACAAATGTATCGTCGTCTGTTGATCCATTTGGAAGGACGAGCGTGCTGCTTCTGGGCTGCACAGTGCTGACAAAGAAAAAAAATCACAGGCCTATTGCCATTTCTTTTCGCTCTATATTGCAGTTGAGATATGGGCTGAAATACAACAGAACAGTTTTTTCTTTCTCAGCCTTTGAAAGATGCTCAGAAAATGCCCGGGTGCTTAGTTTGAGTAAAATGAGTGATTCCTCCCTCCTGAACATACATTGTTTACAGGCCATGGATTCTGCATAACATCAAAATACTGTGCTTAGGAAGCCGTCCGAAACGTCTTTCCCACAGAAAAAAAGTGCAGCCTTCTGCAATATGAAATTGTGCCTGTAGTAAATATTGTGATAAATTGTACAGCAATGTCTGGTCTGTGAACAACAAGCTGACAAAGTGAGGATTTCAAGCAAGGGGAGGCGATAGATCCTCCACAAATGTCAAATGATGCTTTAGGAACCCTGAGAAACATCAGAGGTACTTCTGTAGTAAATCTGAGAAAGAGACAATTATCACAGAACATCCCCTCAGAAATATAAAGGAGGTAGAGACGACTATAAGAAACATTAAGTACCATGGGATTCATATTAAAGAAATAGTTTGAAATTAAGAGAAATGCTCTTATGGATGAGAAGATTGATACAACTTCATGTCTGTATGATAAATAAGCAGCCAGTCAGCTTCAGTCAGTTGTTTTCCAAAACTGAAACTTAATGGTGGACCACAGGCTAAGAGCAAGCCCCCATTGTACTGTATTGTGTTGTTAAGATGCTAAAGTGAACTGTACGGAAGCCCTGACAGGCAAAATGAGAAAAAATCCTGGTGATCCATTTTTTAAAGTCTGATCTAAATCGTTTGTTCTCTCCTGTGTTTATGACTTGGTCAACAAGTTAACAAATATTTTCCAGGATAATTTTTAAGTTTCTGCCACTCAGGGCTTCTGTATTAATAGGATTAAAAACTGACTGACTTCTGCAAGTGTCACACTGTCTGCTCTGCTCAGATTATGAAAAATAATTAATAATTAGGAATCCTCTATATTTAGTTCCCATGAAGTCAAACTTGCTGTGGAAGTTTATGTCTTGCTCCATATCTCACCTATACACCAGTAACAGGCCCAACTTAATTTCCTGGGAAATCATTCAAATGTTGATGACTCATCCTGCACTCGGCGGTGTTGTGTTAATTTTTCATCCAATAATGATTTCTTTATTTTATGAAGCCGCCATGGATGTTTGAAAACAATGTTGTCAGAGGAGTGTGTTGCTCGGGACCACACCTCACAGATTACTGTAAAAAACACAACTTTATTCAGTGATTTGGATGAAAGTGGGTCATGTTTTATGGAGTAAATATTGTCTGGTTTTCCCTCAGCTGCTCTGCTTTGAGAAACTCTGGACTCATAGCTTTACTTGTTGCTAAAGCAACTGCTGGACAACTGCCGACTGGGGCCGTGGGCCGCCTCCGAGAACGACGACGGAGGCCAGTTGGAGTACTAAGGAAGTAGGTGATTTATGGAGTTCCCTGGCAGATACCAGTAGCTTTGCTGCTAAAGCAAATGCTTTACTGCAGTTACATGTTTTTAGCTGCCAGTCCGTGGATAGTCAGCATCAGTGACTCAGCGGTGAGGTGGTGGGGTGTAGCGTATAAGAGGCTGCTGCCTGTTTTTAAAGGAAACACGTAACTTTGCCGAAGCGACTAGCGTTCAATTAGCCGTGCAAAAAATAAAACAGTATAAGCAGCGATTCTTATTGTAATGTTTTTAAAAAAATGAATTTAAACTTTTTTGCTGGAAACATCTGGCAAGCCAAATCAAACCTTATGATGAGCCGACTTTGGCCCAGGGGCAAAACTTTGAGCGGCCCTGATTGGAAACATTTTAATATGCACAAAACCCGGAGTGGAAAAACAACACTTTAATGTTTTATGGGGAATTATGTGGCAGACTATTTTTGGCCAGGAAATATTCCAGTCCATAACTCACTGCAAAAAACAGCAGATTTTCATTTACACAAGTTTTAATGATCAAACAAACAACTTGTGACCTTTAGATATGGATTTTGTTAACTTTGGACCAAACCAGGTCGGCTGCTTATTCCTGTTTCCAGCCGGCATAGCTAAGCTAACCAGCTGCTGGACATAGCTTCATATGTAGACTACAGTCAGGTGAGTAGTGTCAATTTATTAACTACTCCCGTCACTGTAGGGAAACCACAGACACATTTCCATCCAAGTGTATGTTAGAAGAAAAATGTGAATATGAGGATTTGGCTACATCAAGATAAACACTTGGGGCTGATTCTCCAGTTGGGTGCAAACAGGTCGTTGTAGAAAGAGACGACATAACAAATTGATGAAATTAAGAGCGCCAGGTAGAAAACAACGTAAAAAACATGATGGAAAAATGACATTTATTTGTTTACTGTGTTAATTTGAGGAAGGTCGGCTTCCTCATTCACACAGATCTCATGTTTTTGTCTCTCTAGTGGCATTTAAATTACGTGCTTGTCAAAAATGTGCATAAAAACAGGTGGATGAAAACACTTAATAACTACACTGCTCCGTTTTAGCATCTTTACACTGAATTTTGTCAGCTGGCTGTCTGGCATCATTAATAAGAGACATCTCGAGAAAGGTGCCTCTGTTACACCCGTGAACACGCTCAAGCGCCTGAGTCGATAATTCATCTCGACTGAAACTCCTCATCCAAACAAACAACAGGCCCGCTAAATCACAGCGCAGTCGACCTACATTTACACACCACTGGAAGGGGACCGGGACCCCAGGGAGACAGGATCACAAGGATGAGCCGCTGGTAATGCTGCTCCATTGTTCCATTAAGACGGGAACAGGCCAACAGAGTGAATGTTAAAGGAGATAAAGCGAGGGGAGATTTGTTCCACATGTTGGCTTCTTTGACTCCGTGACTCCAAGAGTCGGGGAAAGTTAAGTTGTGTCACTTACGAAGGCGCTTTAATGCTCCTGTGACACCTGAGCAAGTCAGTCCTAGCTAAATGTAGCAGCTGTGGACTGATGGGAAAATTAACCAAAATTATTCAACACCGAAGAGCAGAGAAGAGTGAGGCGTCTCTGTTTGTGTATATTGTTAGCTAGAGACAGCAGCTAGTTAGTTTAGCATAGCAGACGGACTGGAAACAAGGGGAAACAGCCTGAAGTAAATACTGATTGCAGTGTTTATGGCTGTAGAAAAATGAAATTTTCCGCATAAAGATTGCCTCCCTACAAGCCACGCTTTCACTTTGCTATTCGGCCTGATTCTTATGGTTGGTTTTTGCTTTGGACAGTCGCCAGGCTGCTATTGGTAGCCATGTTGCTAACGCTGTGTTTGTGACAGCAGCGTCAACAGTAATACTACAGGAAAAATCCTAAATTATGACTAATTTGTTTAATTTGTATAAAAAACACAACTGTAAAAACGACAACTTGCGGTTTTTACTAAGCTAAGCTCAGTTAAGCTAATTGTCTCCTGGCTGTCGCTTCATATTTAATAGGCAAAAATGAGCATTGTGTCAATCTTCCGACCTAAGCATGTTTCCCAAAACTTGGTTATATGCTACAGGGATTCATACTTGTCTCTGGTGATCAGCATTGACTTTTTAGTAAGCTAACTTAATTGTATTTTATGGCAACAATTTCTTCTCCATAGCAGGTTTTCCCTTCTTGTCCTTCATGTTTGCCTCTTTACTGTATCTCTGGAGCAGAGGTCTTCAACAGGGGGTTATACAATATATAGAGTAGGGGGTCCCTGCTCCATCTCTACAGTCAGTTTGGGGGTCCTTGGCCTATCTTGGTAACAAAGCAATATTTTGATAGCTCTTTCTAAAAACTGTCACAGGACTCCATGGCAGATTTGCTCTTCTTGTTTTCATGTTTGCCTCCGTATTTCTAGAGACAACATCCACAAACTGGGTCAAGAAGAAAAAAAAGAGTTGACTGCAGATGAGCAGGGAATACAGCCATCACAACATCACCGTATCCTTGTTAAACGTGTTCAGTCTTATGTAATTCCAGAGGATAAACACTAGGCAGAGCTCATGTGCTTTCCTCCAGCTAAGACATAAAAACAGAGGCATAAACACACCATCTGCCTGTCCCCCATCAGACTCTGTCTCACTCTCGATAACCCGCTCAGTCACGGCTCCCTCATTAATATCCCGGCTTCTGATAAGGAATAAATATTCAAATATTCAGCTGTATCAGTTTCCTTGGACGCCTGATTTAAAATTCCCTGCCCTCAGGCACAGCATGCACAATCCATACAAACACGCACACACACACACACTGGGCCCTCTGATGTGTGTTGGTGGCGTTAGTGGGATTGCTCACTGACACCGGAGCCCTCCCACATACACACTACAGTGTGTAGCTGCTGTACTCCACTTCTGTTTATCTCCAGCTCTCACCCGTTCTTTTAAAAAGAGGGAGAGTGATGGGGGATAAAGTAGGAGGAGGTGGCAAAGAGAGGTGAAAGACTGAGGGATGGAGCGGGGATAAAAATGAACCGATGGAATGAGATGTTAGGTGGAGTCAACGCGGAAATATGGAGGAAACTTTATTGGAGCTCGGCTGATGTGGAAGTCGAGCATGAGTGCCCGAAGAAAGAGAATAGAAGATGACAAGACGAGAAGGGATCGGTAGGAGAGAGGAGCGCATGCAACACATGTCCTGACTCTCTGCTGCGCTCCAATTAGCATCCATACGAAGCCTCTAAGACAGTCGTTGTCAACCGCTCTGCCAAGGACTCAAGACACAAATGGGCTGCGAGACAAAGGGTTACTGGTCCTGACATTATCTGGCTTGAGGACTGTCTAAGATCTTGGTAAAACTGGAAAGAATTTTATTTTTGTGATGCCAGATGCCAGCAAATTCTAGCCAGCGCAATACTCAGACCAAATCTGAAAATAAAACCATGAAAGTATGAAATACTTCTATAATTATCTCTGTGAGTTTCGCTTATATGCTGATTTATTAAACTCCAAACTAATTCGTTAAAACGAAGTAAAGTAAATTGAAAACAGATAAACTGTCCCTTATTTTACTCCTCGTGCCTATGAAAACATTTGAAAACTGCCCGGGTTGAGTTTTGTCAAGTATGAAACAATAACCCCAATTATGTTCTAGTGATATCATCAGGATTATCTTGGATTAAGCCGGTCTCATGAACCTGCATACAAATAAGGTGACTTTACACTAAATTGCGTACAGTGCAGGTCCAACACTTGTGGAACAGACACGGATCCCTCACTGGCCCAATCACCCAGATATCATTTTAGATACATCCAAACATTGCATGTCACATTCACATTATTTGCTTATTAGCTGTCCTTCACATGCAGAGGTGGAGGGGAAGGAAGTGGTGTTCTGGCAGTTGACTGCAGTTTGAGTCATTACAGGTATTTTAAGCCAAACCATGAAGTTTTTCTGAAGCGTCAAGTTGCCTCATAAAGAAATATTCAATTTGAACTTATCTGTTGTTTTTCAGAAACCTACTTGCAATTGGATTGACTTCCCTTTATGCAAGAACAATGGTCTTCTGGGTGAAAGTCCTGTGTTTGTTTGTTTGACCCCATCATGTTTGTTCTTCCCCCAACCTCCACCCTCTTTCTCGCTCTTCATACGACGTCACCTGACATTTTTTATTCATGGTATTTAGACGTATCTGATCTCCAGTTTAAAAGGAAGGATTGGTATTATTTGTGTGCAGGTTTAAGCAATTTTGCCAAAGATCACAGACTCTGATATAAACTGGGGCTTTAGAGTTTAAGACACGGGGGTTTCCACATCTAACAAAGAACAGTTGTTATTGCATGATGGGAAGCGTAGGATCAACCACTGACTCTAAAAGTCTGGATATCTCCACCGAGTTAATTCTTGACCGTGGACATAGTAGTTTGCCGAAATAATCCCGACTCAAGGGCCACTTGCAAGCTTCATCCAGAACTTTCAACTGTCACACGGTCCTCATCAATGAACAGCAACGGTGCAGGCATCATGCAGATGGAAGCGTTTTTAGGACAGAACCAGAATCACACAGTCGAAAATTATTGGAAAAGCCAGGAAGTGAGCCTTGTGCTGGGATTGTGTTGCCAAAGCGGGACTGTCACTATTACCTGAATGTCATAAAACAAGAAAAAAAATGAATACGATTATAAAAATAATGTGAACCACATGGTTCGGCCTTTGCAGTTGCCAGATCCTAACCCAATTGAACAACCCTGAGTGGTTTGGGACAAGCGCTCACCACCACCTTCATCGGAAACACCAAATTAGGAATGTCTTTTGCGAGAATGGTGTTCATTCCTCTGGTAGACACTCGTAAGTCTTTATCTTTAGTTTCCCTTTAACTGTCTCAGATAAACTGATGACTGGAAGGAAAATTAACCAAACGTTTACTGATCTAAGTCTGCTGCTGATTGCAAAGGCTCGAGCAGCCGTGATATCTGCAGTGAGTCAGATTCGGCACAGTGCTCGCTGCGTTTAAGAACGTCTCGGTGAATCTCTGAGCTCCATGTCACAAATTCTGAGGACTCACTGCCTCTGTGTGCCTAAGCAGCCACCTGCCTGCTGCCAGTCGAGTTAGTGTGCCTCTGGAAAACACTCTTTAATAATGTAGAAGTGGAGAGCATATACTCAAGTAACATTTTATGCAGAAGTCTCAGTCTTACTGCTAAACTCAGGAGTGCATTTGTGCCACTTTCTCAATTTTCCTGCAGCCGAGGAGAAATTTTCACACTGAGTGGCTTCATAGGTTCGACCATGAGTTCAGCTCACCGTGATAAATTAGCCAAGTAGGCCAGGCACGGTAGGGGTTCACAAATCGATAATAGGACACACACACACTGTGTACACACACTAATGGAGAAAGAGAGATAGGCACAGTGTAACTCTTCTCCTATCTCAACCAAATTAGAGTCACATGTCTTCTGAAGGCATGAGGCTTCATATCACACAGTAATCTGCTGAGGGAACAATCGTACCACTGTTGCTGCAGACTGTCAGAGGTGAGAAGCCTATCACATCTCTCCCTTACTCTCTCCTCTAAGTCTTAAAAGACACACTCTGCTCCACAGGTGCAGTCTGACACAATCATTGGCAGTGTGGCAGGAAACTCACATTTCAAAGAACACGCCGAAGGGTGATCACCGGCAAACCGTCTTCTGATCCCGTCCCAGATAACCTACTTATTCCACCCGGACGTCGCGCAAAATGGAGACATCTCCGAGAAACTGGAGAAACATTGCGAGTGTTAAATTGCGACAATAGAAGAAAAGATCAAATTTGTGTTGATTGAAAGGAAGCATCAAGACCTGATCCTTTCCTGCCTTTTTAAAATGGGGATCTATAAGGGCTGGTAAGACAAAAGACTGTGAGCCTCTTCCCTCAGGACTGTGCAGCTCTGAAAGGCTTTATTCATTCAGGCGCACACAAACTCTGACAACAATCTCATTTTATTGACACTCCTTTCCATTAAGGTCACAACACCAGTTAAAGTCACACAATTATGTCCTTACCGGGCTTAGCCGTTTGACCTCTGCACACACAGAGGGGCCAGTGTGTCGAGACATCGGGTGCTTTCTCCTTTACGGTCTTTACACAAAGATCAATCTGTCATGCACGCTATGTGTGATATGTTAATATTTAAGTGGGCTACTGAAGCCAAATGAAATCTATCTCTGCTATTAGGTAAACAGTTAATCCCCTACTTGTGTGTTTGTGAGTGTGAGTTTGAGTGTGTGTGTTTGACAGATTCTCCATTTCAAATCTTAAATTGCTTGACTTGGTCAATTTTTGATTAGCTGGCGCTTTCTGTACAAAATAATTATTACTATCAGTCTGAATTGAATTATCTGACTTAGCATGAACTTGTTTTGGATGCAGGGTGTCACAGAAACAATCATCTTGCCCCTCTGAACAGAGCTACAAGGGGTAGTGGTTCAGATCCCTCCTATGAAGTGGGGACAACCCTTCAAGACCCTTGGACGATAGCGTTTATGTAAACAGACCCACCAGAAATTTCCAATATGGCGTCTTCAGCTTCGGTGATTTCTCTTCTGTTACTGTGTCAATCCAGACACAGTAACAGAAGAAGGACCAGATACACATTACCGGAAGAGGACCGATACAAAGTGCAGCAACTTTGCTGTTGGACTTCAGTTAAAAGGGGGGATAAAACATTGAAATGCGTCAAACTGTGGGACTGTCATGCACAAATCAGTATCAACAATGTAATGTTAATTAGCCACCAAGACATCAGCAAACTAGTAGTGATTGTTTATGTTATAAAGAAAATTGTGTAATACACTGAAACTAGTTCTCATGACCCTCAGTTTGAAGTGTGCCTTTGGAGGGCCATGCAGCCCCAACACTTCGTCTTACCGCTTTATCCCAACAAGAATCAGGACACCCTACCACTAGATGTGAATGGGCAGAACAAATGGGTAGCACTAAGCAGTAGGGGCAAGGGGAGTACTGGAATTGTACACCCCAATTTTTAGCAACTGCTAAAAATAACGCTAATGAGAGCCACAAGACTGAATCAAAACAATTTTCACACAAGTGACCTTTTTCACATTACGCGTTAAACACATTATATGAAAATATTTAGTACAGCAGCTACAGAATTTTAGCAATATACTTAGCGGGTTTACAATCATAAATCAACTACATGATATTATGAATACAGAAAGAGACAATAATATGGAATGATACAACAACGTGGATATTGTCCTGTGTTCTTTGGCATATGTGTATGAATCCTGGATAATATGTAATGTGCGTGCATGTTCACATGTGTTTGTTTTTAAAATAACGGTCCCCTAAAATCTGTGCCAATAGCCGTAATGTACAGGAAGGAATGCAAACATGAAGGGAACAGAGGTTAGGGGACTTTATTGAGTTCAGACAGAAAGTCCTTTAGGGCACGGTCAGCATTTATTTTGTTTTTCTCCTCCTGCTCCTGGTTTGCCGTCAGCACGCACAGATACAAACAAACATAGATCTGTAGCTAATACTGATGAATACTTCCTCCCTTGCAGTGTACACATGAATATATACTCACCATTTTTTTATATCCTGGAATCAAAACACGCACACACACACACACACACACACACACTCTCGTCGTGGAGAAAGGCTATAACGGGGAGGCATGCATCACCATTCCTGGTATTAAGATCTCATTCCAGCGTTAACCTACTTACAGTGTGTCTGGCTGTCTCTCTCTTGTCCATCACTCTCTCTTTCCAGCCTGACCAGATCAGAATGACACTGAACTTGAAGAGTTTTGTCTGAACCGACAGAAAATGATAAGCCTGAGCAGCATCGAGTGCCTGTAATATTCACTAAGAGTAGGCACAAATGCTTTAGATGTGCTCAGTGTATTGAAACAATTGGTAATTAGCACAGAACACAAAGAATAGCTGAGGTTAACGGGAATGTCATTGGTTTTTGCAGACAATTAGTCATAAAGTGTTGAACAAAGAGAGGTTTTAACCTGATGATGGCAACACATGCAAAGTTGCGGGCTCTTCAAAGTTACTACAGTTCATCCTGAGGGGGACATAAATGTCTATGCAGAATTCCCTGGCAATACATCTGATTGTTGTTGAGACATTTTAACCACAAATGTCATCCTCATGTTGAGGATAAGTCATTAGGCTTCATTTTCTTGGAGCCACAACTGTCTGTACATAATACTGCCATTACATCTACGGGATGTCAAGATATTTCGCTGGATGACCACTGGATTAGTGAAAACTTTGTTTTTCGACCTGGTTGTAATTAATGAAAAGTGAACTCATCCAATAGCTGTTGTGATACGTGACCAAAGTGGTGGATTTACCATAAAAATACAATATAAAATGTATATTGTAGCCTCTACAGCATGCTTGAACTGAAAAACTAAATAATCTATTTTCCTAAAGCAACTGTCTACTCCTGTTTATCTTAATAAAGTGTATGAGATTACAATGTTACAGGGTTTACATTGAGTATCAGTTCTTCTAACCATTTTAATCCCAGAACGGTGGGCGTGATGCTGACTGAATGTAGCCATCCTGCTACAACCTGTTTGACTTGGATTGACATGTAAACCGCATCATGGTGGCAAAACAACTCCAGTCATTTCAGTGTCATCTGAAACATATTACACTTGTAGTCATTTCCATGAATTGTCAGCCAGTTGAGTACATCCACCACATAACCAAATGTTTCCAGCTGTAACGCTCACTCTGTTATTGACTTACACTGAGCCGACGAAATAATGAAATCACAAATCGGTTTAGATCAACAAAGATAAAAGCAATTTTCCTGTGCTAATTCCACCGCTTAAAATTAAGTCAGTCCCGTGGGAGGAGAGGCAGAAAAAGAAGGATTTGCAAAACAACTGAAATGCATCTGCTCTCGCACGAGCAAATCAATATCAGAAGGATGTTCCTGATACTTTATGCGTTTGTCTTATTAAACTCCCCAAAAGGAATGCAGAAAGTGTACCAACATTTGGTTTGTATTTCTTTAGTCCCACAAGATTACCGTCTGTGGGTTTATCTGTCTCAATATCTCTTCTCTTCATTCAAAGCTTGAAGTTGAAACCAGGACAATAACGGCATATATTTGTGTGTGTGTGTGTGTGTGTGTGTGTGTGTGTGTGTACATATAAACATACATGCACACAAAACAATATAACTACTTTCTAGCGGCAAGAACCTAAGGATGTCATCGTCGCTGTCAAGACACTCGCCCCGTCCCCTACTACAGCCAGGGGATCAAATGCCATTAAATGTTGTGCAGACATTCATGGTCCTCAGAGGATGAATACTAGACGATCCACTTACTCACATTCACACACTGAAACAAAATGTAAATCTGTCTATATTTTGGTTTATGATCAAACACATAAAAAACTAATGGCATTCCCATCAGCCTCAGCTGTGCGTCTCTGGAAGTGAATAAGCGAATGTTATCACGCTTATATGCTGGACTCACATTATACAAGGTAACAATTGAACCTGCCTAATATCATCAAGCAGCATTGTGCCAAAGTGCAGCCACTAGCATGTGTGTAGAGTCTTAGTCTTGCTTATTGGCTTAAGTTATTTGTTAAAATACAAACACAATCTGGCAATCTGCTGTATTTCTGGCACATCTCTGAGCATAAGCACATATTTAATAATGTGCTTGGTACAGCTTAAGGTGGGTTTCGTTTGGGATTAAGAGCAAAGAATGCCAACAAATGCAAACACATTTTTACCGGTTGGTCCACCACTTTGTAAAGAGATTCATGGTCACCAGAGGATGAAACCTAATGACATTTGTGATGCCCTGACTTTCCCCCTAGCACCACTGTGAGGTTGACATTTGTGGTTTTGAGGGTATTATCCAGACAACTATGGCTGGATTGCAATGAAATTGAGTAGACATTCGTGTTCCCCTGAGGATGAACTGTAATAACATTTATCATACCCCTTCACTTATAGAGAAGCAGTGGCATGGTGGGGTCATTTTTTTTATTTGTTCACCACTATGGCCAAAACCAAACACTGAACAGATTTTAAAAATACGGAAAACTAAATAACTTTCATTCTCATTAGCCTCAGGTGAACTTTGTGTTTATTGCTAGTTAGTCAATGTAAGCATGCTAACATGCTAAAATATAGTGAACATGGTTGAGGCAGACCGATTATCAGCCTGGCAGATTATCAAAGCCATGCAGGCATTAGCATTTAGCCCAAAGCACACCTGTGCTGAAGCCTCACAGAGATGCAAGCATGGCTCAGTCTTGGTCTTGCTTAGTTGTTTGCGGTGATTCACAGTTTTTGATAAACCTATACAGTTGTCTGTTCTGTTTTATACCACCATTGACTGCTGACTCCTCACCCCTCTAACCAATAGGGGCCATGATGGGGCGAATGATCAGCAACAGCTTCAGTGGAAATCTTTTCTCCACAATGTACGTGGCAGTCACATCCCTGTTGGTTGATTCTTTTGTTGGTATTCTCACGCTGAAATTGACATTTTACATTTGCCAATGTTTGGAGCTTGCATACAGTCTCCTATTTAAAAGGCCATCATCTCTACCCTCTACTGTCTTCCACTACTCTCACGCACTCCCGCTGGACACAGCCTGCTCATGTAATCGCTGTTCCCCACCAACATGGCCAACACCTGGCAGACATCTGCACTCTACTGCGTGCACTTTTCCAGGTAACCGAGGTAACTGTCTTAAAATTTACCAGATTCTGACTACCCATTTCGAGCACAGCCAGGCTTGAGTCGAATTTTTTATTATTGGATAAATTTGCTTGTGTTCCCTTTGGGTGACTGAAAACACTAGAAACATTTGAAAGATCAGGAGAACGGGTCAGTCATGAGATAGAGGGAAAGTTATGCAAAGGAAGGCGATAGGCTGATGACAGACTGCAGAATGTATGAAAGGGAAAGTGACAGAGAGACACAGAGAGAGATAGACAGAGAGTGCCTCCTTTGTGGCGTATTACATGAGCTAAGCTGCTCCATCACTGCTTACACCATGTGAAGACTATCATGCGTTAAGTGACACTGCTAGGGGGATGAATAGTGTAATAATTATTTTAGACCCGGTTTAATTACTAAAGAAGAAGAGACAGAGAGGGAGAAATTGAATTAGTCTCATTCCCTCACAGTGAATCCTTTGTAAGTCTCTTCCTTACACAAGCTCAAGTCCAGAGGACATGTTGACGCTGAACAAAACTGCTGTTCCACTGTTTTCTCCCAACGGATGAGGCTACATTATTGTCTTTCCCAAAGATAAGCACGGCTCCGGTGACCCCGGCCAAGGTGAAAGTGTGTCTTAAATCGATTCACACGCTGGTGGTGCTGTTGTTGTTGCTGTGTGTGTGTGTGTGTGTGTGTGTGTGTGTGTGTGTGTGTGTGTGTGTGTGTGTGTGTGTGTGTGTGTGTGTGTGTGTGTATGTGTGAGGCCACATGTCAAATAAACGCAGCAGTGTTCCGGGGAGGAGGAAGGAGAGCACAGAGACAGTAAAGATTAATCTTTCCTTTCACAAGGGAGGGAGTGAAGAAGAAATAATGTACGCATAAGGGAGGCAGGCGGTGTGATGTGTTTACGGCGAGAGAGTCCAAAGGACGGTGGAAGAAATGCGAAGGAGTGCAGGAGTTCATGTGCGGAGGAGACGTCAAACAGCGACAGAAGGAGAATCACTGTGGAGAAAAGTTTTAATGACTGCAGTCAGGTTCTGTTCGTACGGTCACATGGACATCTGTCAGAGCACATACAGCATACGCAAGCATACACAACACACGTCATGTGAGAGCGAGATAACGTGTTGTCAGAGCTCTCTGTCTTTTCTGAAGTGAGTCTGAACACGTTCGATTTGTGTGTTTTGCTGCTTCTGTGCAGCCTTTGCAGCAGCTGTGGATGCCAACCAGCCGCCTCCTTTGTGCCATATGTGGAACTTCTTCAGCTTGGGAAAAATGATATGTATCCAAGCAACAGCACAATCTATCAGATACAGTACCAGAGAAACTTATGTCAAGTCTTTTCTTCTCTATGTGTGGTGCTTGTAAAAAACAAAACAAAACAGCAGGTTTTCTCCCTGTGTGTCTGTTACTGATGCATATTTGCGCTTTAGAAAAATTGTGGAGGACCTTCAGAAAGTACACACACACACACACACACACACACACACACACACACACACACACAGCGAGAGAGAGACATAAGAGTGTATTGTGTTGATGTCAAGAAGGGCTCAGTGTTAATGGACCATTATCACAGGAGGACAACCAGCCAGAGATGGAAAGAAAGAGAGAGAAGAAACTGGCCTGAGGGGGAGTGAACACACACACACACACACACGCAGATACAATAACATACGAGCGCATACAGCACTGCATCCTGGGTGCAGGGGTAGCCTGAGGGCTGCAGTTTAGTCATTTCATCGGTGCCTAATGTTGAGGGGTACAAACTCTCCTTTTAGTCTCTGAACAGAGGGGGAAGTCAAACCTCGGAGATGGTTAGAGGGGCTAAACGACACAGATGAGGCCAGTAGAGGAGACACAGGAGGGAAGAACAGGGAGAGAAAGAGTGCAAAGATTAAAGGGGAGTGAGAGAGGAGGAACAGACGGAGAAAACAGAGATTTAACAACAGGCTTCTACCTGTGAAACAAGGCTTTTCTGTAACGACACTGTAGCAACAATTAGTCCTATCATTGTGGAAGAACCATGCAATTACAGTATGTCTGCTACCCTTTCAAATTAAATCATTTGTCAGTTAGATGAATGCACAAGCTCCCACTGTGACTGTGATGCATATGTCAATACACATGGCAAAATGTGCAAAAAGTCAGTTGAGTACTGGGGAAGTTTGTCTTTTCTGGAATTACTGCAACTTTTTCCTAAAAGTAAGAGAGAAATCTAACTATTCACACCCACTTCACGGTGGTGAGAAACTAGGCAGGGTCTTAAGTTTGCTCTCAAGCTCTCATTTTTCCTTCGTTATACAACAATTTATCACTTACCTACTTATATCCGAGTGCGACATAAATGCTGATTAGCAAGCTTGTTAGGTTAGCTAGGTTGACAACAAAACAATAATTTCACAGGGTTTATTCAAAATATGTACAACCTGATTCCGACAAGTTGTATTGCTGTGTAAAGTAAAAACAGAATGCAGCTGTTAAAGTTAATTAGGTATGAATTGGATTAAATATATTGTCTTTGTACTGTTTTCACTTGAGTTATTGTCATGAAGGATTAGCAAATGACCACATTCAGTTTTATTTATGTTTTACACAGCGTCCCAACTTGTTTGGAATGGTTTTATTTAATTTGTACCATCGACTCCTGTCTCATAACTGTCTAAGAAGTGACTGCTCTTTTGTGGAGCAGTTTTTAGTCGAACATTAAAAATAGTGTTCTTCCTTGAGATTTCGTTGATGGTGATATTTAAGCTATGAGCATGATTTGTGACATCACAAATAGTTTGGAATCCAAGCCCATTATAAGTCTATTATTCAGCAAGTGAGGTGTGGGAACCTGAAGCCTCCAGTGCACAAGGACTGAATGAATGGACTTTACATTGAAGAAGAAAACATCTTGAGTCCAGCAGTTAAACTTGTGAAACGAAAAGTATTTGCATATTCATGTATTATGGAATTGGTAATTAGGAAGAAGGAACAGGTGTCATATTAAGGATTTGAAATTTGGTTATTTCCTGCAAAAACCATGTGAGACACGCATTAGATAACTTTCTTGTATGCTTCAGTAATAAGTAGTAAGTTCTCTCCTTGCCAGCCAATAAAGCAATTTGGCCAAAGCTACCAAACGCCGCTATTTAGTGACTTACAGCTTTACACAGCCATGAACATGTGGAGGACATGACTGACTAGCATAGCATAGCTAAATCATGTTTATCACAGTGTTACACTTTATCACTCGTGACAAATTTCATCATTGCTGTCTGTCTGTAAGTTGTCTGGACTTCGTTACTGACATGAGGAAATAATTATCTCCTGATGTTTATCTATAAAGTTCTAATGTTAAAGCTGAAAGGCTACCACACAACTACACCATCAATATAGGCTGAGATATCCCATATGTACAGACAGATCTTATCTGAATCAGCTTCACATCCCTTGCACCTTTTAACTGAACTGCAAACTGCACATAAATTAGATTTTCTTAATTCCTTAAGCTTTATTATGGGATGGTTTTATGACTCCTATAATTGTTGTAGTCGATTAATGTATTCTGGCCTTATTGGTGGTTTTGCATGCTGGTTGTGTGATTATGTATGTTTCTTGTCTTCTTACTTAGACCCTATTCACACGGTACGAATATTACCAGGAGTTCTCATGTGATTTAGAAATTAATCACGCCACGTTTGTGTTTCATGTGACGCATTCTCGAGGGATAGGCAAAGTCTGTATTTTACTCGTATTTACTGATATTATCTCCTGGATATGATGTCAAGGCATCAGTGGAACATCAACTTTCAGAAGTCAAGTGTTTGATCTTATGTAGCCACATTAATGTAGTTCAGAGTTGATTTGCCCACTTTATGCATGAGCATAAATACACGTGCGGTTCATTTAGATCAGGTAGAACTTATTTTATGGCTGTAGACAAATGTACAAAATTACTTTTCCTTTTCCATATCCATTTAGCGTTCCATATAGACTGCTGACACAAAAGTAGTTGCAAATAATGGGTTAGTACTGACTATTTAACTACTCATTTTAAATGATAAATCAGCAGTTGATCACACAGAGAAAACTGCTGGTGTACTACTCTGTCTCTGATTCAACATCCCAGTTGGAAACACCTTGAGGACATTGAGTGAAAAAATTGTCCTTGATATTTTTCAAAGAAAGAATTCTTCTTTTTTTTTTGTCAGAATGACTAAACGGCCTTTTGGATTTTACAGATGAAGATGATAGCAAATGAAGTCACTTAGTGATTCAGTGAGAGAGTGAAACAAGCTGTAAAACACCCTGTGATGTTTTGATTCTCCCCAAAGTCCATCAGAGGGAAACTGGTTCTTTTTTTTTAAAATGTTAAAAAATATGTTTTTTTCAGAAACAGAAGCTTCTGTCTTAGTGGAAAAACAATATGCAGATATAATTGAATTTGTTGGATAGCATCCAGCGGGAATGAAAGGACAAAGGCAATCGTACAGAGAGTACAAAGCATTGATTGACTAACTCGAGAAGATGCTTCTTTTATAGATCTAATAAAAGTGGCAGCTAATTACTCTCCATTCACCCACCACCCAGTTCACAACAATGCAGGGCAAAGGCCAGTCAGCCTGTCCTGACTCTTGGGGACAAGGAAACACACAAGATGTATGTATTAACAACACACCGGTGGGCATAATCCAGCCGTAAAGTCAGTATGTCCTTCTTCTAACAGAGTGAACTCTGAGGGGGTATTGTGTGTCGGGTAAGATGCCCTCCTGTTGACACTGAGGGCAATGAATCCCAGCTTGTTCAAAACAAGTCAGTCCTTTGTCCTTGTCAGATCTGGTATATCTGAAGATGATTTTCTGCTTATAAAGAAACAAGCTTTAGGAGATGGGGGGGCTCTCTACACATTAACCATTTAAACCTGTTTATTGGCACATTAGTCACTGTCAGACAATTGCAGTAAGATCTGTTACTAATATGGGAGATAGTAAAACATGAGTCTGAGTGACGGCTACATTTTAGTGGTATTTCAGCACTCAATAGACTCCTGAGCAGTAATATGTTGAGTAATAAAATCAACGAAATTACATTACTCCTTTAAAACGTGATTTAATTTCTTTACCAGTTACTCTACAGCAAAAGTATTTAGTTACATCACTACGTTATTCATTTTCTTTGAACAGCACTTAAAGCCATTTCCCACCAGTGCGATGTGAAAATGTGGTGCAGCAATAGGGAAAATCCACGTACCATTTTTCCGCACAGAAACTATGCACACCGGTTCCCGTGCGAATGATCCGTGGTGTCGTGTTCCATTTTTGCCCCCGTCCCCGTTTGCAGAAACGTTAACGTGGCATTTGCGTTTCGTGAAAGACGCCCTGTAAGTTCCCTCTGGTCTCCAAAAGCCCCTTTCCGTGACCAACATGTAACGTAATCAAGTCAACATCAGCTACATTACCTTCTTTGTATCCCAGCTGCTGGGTGATCTCAGGCCTTATTTGTTGCGGTAGTCATTGATGATAAGGTTTTCTCCCATTTTGACCTGAACAGGATTTGGTCAAACATATTCTTCTGCAGGTGGAAATCTGATGACATCGAGGTATGTCTGGAGCCACGTACACATGTTAGTAAAAACCCTTAAAATTAGATTTTATAAATTTCCATATGAATCTTTTGCCTGGTGTGAAAAGGCTTTAAGTCAGTGTTTTGGAACTGAGGACGGTAATTGCTGAAATTCTTTCTCATTCTTGAGTCTCATGTGGTGTAAATCACTCGTGTTGTGTCCTGTGTTGTTGTTACTTGGAAACGATCCAGTTGTCTTCACGACAGCCACACCACCAATAATACCACCCCTCGGAAACACTGGGGGCAGGAACACTGTCTGCTCACTTGCAGTATTGAAAATGTTACTTTTGTAATGAGGAATCGGTTGTGTTTACTTTCATCCAAGCTAATGAGTCCCAAGAGAGAACATTTCTTTCTTCATTGCAGTTACTGGGTCATGTAGGGTTTCAGTGTTTGATGCTCGTTGCCTCGGGGGCTTGAACCTGTGCCAGAGGACTGTCTCCCCTCTCACAAGGCTCGCCTACTGCTTCTAACATCCGAGGCGCGATGTTGCGATAGCGTCGCCGTCACATGGCATGTAGAGCGTTTCAAACATGAACATGGCTGCAAGCTGCGCCAAATGGCAAAAGGGGGGATACATGTCAAAATGGTGATAATGTTGCTGATGGATGAACGGGCATGAGGGGGAAGTTTGTGATAAGCTGAGTTTGTGGTGAACTTGAAGGATAAATTGTCTGACAATATAATGAATAAGTGCTGGAGTGTGAATGATAAATCCACATCCAAGAGGCCAAGTTTAGAAAAACAACATCATTCACGTGTGACGCTTACATGGCACAAAAAACTAACAAGTGAATCTCCGATGACTCCAGCAACAGCTTATCACTCAGCTCTTTGAAACGTCGGAATATTTTGGCATCCAACATAATCCCTTATCCAAACAAAAATCCAAAATTTACCTTGGAAACCGTAGCTAACAGAGAGAAAAAAATTGTTAGCACCAGCTTTCAATCACTTCACTTGGCCTTCATCAGTGTGTGGAGTTTCCAATAGCAACAACAAAAACAATACATCAAAATGACATACAGCCTTGCCCCTGCAAGTGTTACAGCTATATACTGTATATCTTATAGTATATTTTAATACATATTAATCACATTCCTCTCGATCCCAGGTCGTCAAATACCTTCACTGTAACTTCATTTGGATGCAGCCAAACTGATAAAGACAGAGGGGAAGACAAAGACTTAAATTCACAAGGGGATGTTTAAATAATAGAACGCGGATGAGGAGTGAAAAAGGCGGGAAAACAGCCAAAGGGAGGAAATGAAAAGCAAAACATGATTTGTGAGGACAGAACTTCAAAATAAAAAAGGAAATAACAAAATCAAACAACTACTAAATATAGGCCTAGCTGGCAAATAAATGTTGTTGAAGTAAAAAGTACAAAATTTCTCTCTGAATTGTAGTGGAGCAGAGGTGTAAGGTTTTATAAAGTGGCATCATATACTTGAGTAAATTACAAGTACCTCAGATTTGTACAGCACTTCAGTAAATGTACTTAGTTCCATGCCACCGGGGTGTGACAGTGAGGATAAGTAGAGATGAAAATGAGATTTCTTGTAACTAGATTCGTCATCTTTCCCTGTGATTGCACTTTGATGATTTGATATGATATTATAATACCCCTCCTGTTTTCTGTCGCCCTCCAGCCCCCAAATAATTTCCATGTACTCCCTAAGTGTATCACATTAGCTGAAGTAGTAACAAGGACAAGACAGAATTAAGTCACACAAACAAACTCGAACATGTAACGCGTAAATAGTTATACCTAAAAGAACAAGGCACATGGTCCACTTTTCTGACCACACACTCATGATGCTTAATGATGTAATAGTAAAGCACACAAGGTTGTTTTAGTGAGCAGGGCACTACCTCAGCAAAGATAAGCATCTCTTTCTCTGAACTCTCTTGCTGAGGTACACAGGCAGCAGACAAACAGTAGAAAACCACACAGAGTCGACGTAATAGAAGTTCCTACGGCTCCACTGAGATGTTAATCTCAGCAGAGACACACATCTGGTGCTGACGGTTGTCTGGCTCGAGTCTAACTCTTCTCAGAAAATCTCACAGGAAGGATCAGGACTGGGCCAGTATACAGGTGCGGTCTAGACCATGGCTTAAGGCCAACTTCTTTTTTTTTTGAAAAACCATACTGATGAAAAACATACTGAACATCATCATGCAACGTTACAGAAAAGGAGAAAAAATAATGTCATGTGACAGGACTTCACCATATACAACACACTGTGCCTTCAGCTCGGCATCACTGCCTACCATTATGAATTGAAATTGAATATATACAGGGTCACATTTGCAACATTTCTTCATACCTAAACAACTAAATAGGTCAAAGGTCAGTGACTCCCAAAACAACATGACAAATATATTAGGAACAGGTCAGACGGACCTTCAATGCTCTGTCACATTTTGGTTAGGTTTAGGCATTAAAACTACTTAGTTAGGTTTAAAAAAACATTGTGGTTTTGGTTAAAATAACTGTTAGTTACGTAATTTTAGTTATAAATGTACCTACACTACATATGTATCTTCAAGGCCATTATTGTTCGATTATTATTGCCCCTGCTTGTTCGACCCACTGTCCATCCTGACCTCCTCCCAACATGTACTTTGCCTGACTTTCTCCTTTACTGATGCAATAATAACAACCACTAGAGGTCTCCGGCTAACAAGAAATGTAATAAATGGGTCGTAATAAGCTGCTTTCACAGTCAACCAGTATGGTTGTTTGTCTGATGAGGATGGCCTGCACATTTCACATTTCCTAACCAAACATTTTGAATCTTTCCCGGGCGCAGGTTTGTCTCCCAAGTCCCGATCCATTTTGTGTCGTAAGCTAGACAACAATGCAAAACACTTGTCACTGGTCTCTACCTGGTCTCTACCTGATGATGTGTCATAATTGCGGTGGATTTTCATCCATGTGAAATGTTGAACATATTGAGATATAAAAATAACTAGATGTGTAAATTGGCTAAAAAGCCAAAGAGACATATTGTTCCAAGACTCACCAAAAGACTGTCAGTGCTTACTGTCATGTAAACTGCATTTTACAGTGTGTCGTCATGTGTGACCAGAAAATTCATTCAAGGATGTTTATCCTTGTCAGTAAAGCATGTAGGGTGACACCGGGCTGAAGACGAGGACAGAAGAACAAGAAACACCCCATGTGTTACGGGAATTAGAAGTTCTCATGGTTTTATTTTAAGAAGTACACAACACCACTGGTTTGAAATAGGCTATAAGTCTGGTGTCACCTTGATGACTGTCCAGGTTGTGAATTGTACCAAAGTAATTAAATGTGACATGTTCTGAGTACTAAATGTTTCAAGTGTGTTCAATTTTTTATTAAGTATTTTTGTGAATTTTGTGATTCACAGAATAAATACTGGCAGATATATCAGCTTGGTTCCAGAGATGGTAATGTTGGCCGGTACAAAAATATTTTGGATTGCCAGGAAAGTTTGTTCAGACATTCGTGGTCTTCAGAGGACATATTTTACTCACTTTGGTCATCCAACAATATGCACCAACGATAAGATCTTGCATCTGAGGCTTCGTTACTTCTGCCAATGTAGTTGTGCTTTAACCTGTATCCGTTTGTTTGTTGGTTGGTTGGTTTGTGATCAAGATTACACAAAAACTACCAAACAGATTTCCAGGAAACTTGGATAGAGGATGGGACTCAACCAAGAATAGACCCCATCAACTTTTGGTACAGATCCTGTTAGCACATTGTACTGCAGGTTAAGTAAATGCTGATAACAAGAACAAGTCAATACTTACTTAATCTGTAGCAGGGACTCATGTCTCTTCTGCATCTTTCTACATGTGATTTCTCATTACAATGAGTTACAGCATAGCAAACAGGGTGCACTTATCTACAATTTGACTGCACATTGGCAGCCTGATAAGGTCAAAGTGATAGGACTGCTGTGCATGCAGATTGAATGAGACGGCTCAATATCAAATACAGTTCTTTTTTCCACTGTTTGTCTTGTGAAAGAGAACAATGGTATAAAACTGGAACATTTTAACAGGACAAATAAAAGAGCAGCAACCCATCTATAGACACTATAGACTCACCACTGAGTACCACACACTATAACTCCTTATGAACTGATTTTACCAAGCTTCCTCTGTTAAGATGAGGGCACTTTGATGAACACTACATAACCCCTCCTCTGCATAAGAAGAGGAGGGGTTGGAGGGCAGGGATCAACTCAGCAGACTCTTGAGACTGTGTACACTGAGACTCAGCAGCCAGTACTGGAGAGGGGGGAACCACCAGAGGAGCTGACTGGAGCCTCTGGATCACAGATCTGGAGCTTTTTCACTTTGACACCAGAGTGGACAGCTGCTGTTGGAGATGACTGGACTGTCACTGCTGGAACACAAACCATCCACTTTGGGAACTTTCCTCTGTCTTAACCTGAGGGCTTGAGGGTGACTAGGGGAGTTTGATCTTGGACGCGTAAATACTGGAGGATTTGTAGCTCCCTTAGGAGTTAGGTAAGTAAGAACTACAATAACAGTGGCTGGAAAAGAAGAACTGAGTGACTAAAGGACTGAAACCCCTTAGGGAAGACATTTCAATCAATTCTCTTCATTTTCACGACTAAATAAACAAACTGACCTTAAAGGACAACACAATTTCATACTGTTTTACTTTGTTCATATGTGGCGGACCCTGCCACCTTTTCTAGCTTGTTCTGGAGACCTAATTTTCCTCTGAGAACAGCTTTTTTTTTAGTTCCGGGAAAGATTAATATTTCTAAGTTTGTATAATTACCTCATTAGTGTTGTAAGTACTAAAATTCTGAGTTTGAATTTATTTTCAGAAACTACATAGCGCCCCTTTAATATCTTCATCAAACTTAAACTGTGTGTCACCATTTAACACATTGATAAAACCTGAAAGTAAGAGTTGTCTTTTTGATGTAACTATTTATGTAACTATTTTATTGCCAACAACAGCTGATCTGATGGAAATAAAATATCCTTCCCTGCTCACCCCAACAAATCCCACTCACCTTCCAGCCAAAATAAAGATTACAATACTTTACCCCTTTTCTGACCCTCTATCTCGACCTTACAAGTTTGTTACGGTCCCTTAATTAAAAATGGATTTATTAAAATATATGAAAATATTGTTTTTGCGGGTTGTGTCTGCCAATCTTAATCCCGAGTTTATTACTGAGTTTATATGGATATGACGGTTGAGTGAGTCAAAGTAAGAAATGTTACCAGAGCCTACTAGACAGTGAGGTTGTTGTCCTATGGCATAATAATACTCCTATACTCAGATAACAGGCGTGAATACAGTACTTTCTTTTGTTCCAGGCTCTCAAAGAGGATCAATTGGATAAAAGCTATATTCACAACCAAACTGCAGGATGAAGACTCATCTCCTCCGCTTGGAGTTACTCCTCTTGGCCGGTCACATCCTTGTGGCCAGTGGGCAGCAGGACAAGGGTGACATGTCCAGGGACTCTCTTACTGTTACCCAGAGACTCGGGCTGGTAGAGAGAGACGTGCAGGGTCCGGTGAGGCCCAACATCAGCTTTCCCCGCCACCGGCTACCTCCCATGTGCACCGGGCCCACGGAAATCCGAGACACCTTCAAGTACATTAATACGGTGGTGTCCTGCCTGGTGTTTGTTGTGGGCATTATTGGTAATTCCACTCTGCTGAGAATCATCTATAAGAATAAGTGCATGCGGAACGGGCCCAACATCCTGATCGCCAGCCTGGCACTCGGAGACCTGCTACACATCATCATCGGCATTCCAATTAATGTTTACAAGGTGAGTCTAGTGCAGAATATGGCTGACAAAAACGTCTATACCATGTACTGTAGGTACATGTAGGCCTGGCAACAGGTTTTTTAGATGATTTTCTGCTTAAAAGTATGTTTTTGTTTCCCGTCCATTCAAAACTCCCTCAGCTTTTCAACGAATTCTACTTGCGCTCTTGTTATGTCCCCTTAGAGTTTATTCCAATAGCTTTTTAAGGTCATATGCAAATATTTTGTTGCATATTGGACTTAAAACCCCTCACACACCCTTTCATAGCACACACGCACATGTGAGCGCACACATACGCACTCTTGAAAAGGGGCTTCCAAGTATTCTTTGTACGTGTTATTACTTTACTGGATTCTGAGCCCCTCCATATCCCCTTGTGTCTCTGGCATGTTATTATCTGTTCAGCTCATTGTGTGTATGTGTGAGAGAGAGAACGAGAAAGAGAGAGAGAGAGAGAGAGAGAGAGAGAGTGTGTGTATGTGTGAAAGACAGAGAAGGCCAAAGTATCTGTATATTTGGGTAAGGGGGCAAGCATGTTAAAACAACTGGACGCAGTTGCATACCAGAGCAGAGACAGGAGAGACGGGGTGGTATGGGGAGAAACGAGGACCACATATGACTCCAATTGATGTACACTCACATTCCAGTCGCTCATCTAAAGCAGACATATTGTACAGGATTGGCAGAGTGTTGTTGTTCTCCAAGAGCTACCGTACCTCTCTGGATTACGGTGTCTTGAGGTCAAAGAGAGGCCTTCTTGTTTTCAAAAAGAGACCAAAAACAATAAACCTGACTAGGAGAAAAAAATGTTGACTGCTCAGGTTCATGCATATCTGATTGACCCTGGATGCCAGAGGCTGGGGAAAACAACGCGGGGCCAAACAATTTGCTTCACTAACTTCCATGGTTTAACTCTCTCAACAACTCTTTCTGTCCGTCTCTCTCTCCAGCTCCTGGCGGAGGACTGGCCTTTTGGGGTGACCCTGTGCAAGATGGTGCCGTTTGTCCAGAAAGCCTCAGTGGGGATCACAGTGCTGAGTCTGTGTGCTTTAAGTATTGACAGGTAAACCCAGCCACAAGCAATGCACAGCCCAAAACTCACGCTACCACTCATGTTAGCTTGTTATCGTCATTTCCCAATGCCACGTAACCGGTCAGGGATTACAGAAACATTTCAATGACTTTTGACCTCAATTATAGTGTGAGCTTGAGATAAGGAGTCTTAACAAGAATTAGTTTTTTCATAGTCAGAATCTTCAGATGTTATGCCTGCATGGTGTTTAAAAAAAATCAACAATCGGTATTGCCCCAATTGCACGGGGGCAAGTAAAATGCCACATCAGGCTACAAAATCTTGCAACTCACTGGTAGGTGCCTTGAATTCATACTTTCAACAAATGGGGCAGCCTATCACCACAATAACTGCTAACTTCTGCCAACAGTATCCTGATGTATACATTTATGACTGTAGCTACTGTTAGCTTGTTAGCTCAGTCAGCCGTCCAGCTAGTCCGACTACCAGGAGAGCGCTGGTGTTTACATGGCTAGCGCAGGAGCTTTGGACTGCTGCGGGAAGGACATTTTCAGGCCTGCGGCTAGCTGGTTAGCATGCTACCTTCAATAGATATGTCTTCAACGTCTAAACTTTTTATATTTTTAGTTATCGTTTGAATGTTTGAGGCTAAAATTCTTACATATTGCACCTTTAAGTATATATTTTTCTACCGGTGATGATGATGGAAGCAGCTAAGGAGTGAGCCATCTTGCTTTCTTCTCCAGTCTGTGAGAGTTGCTCATGTGCAGTATCGATCCAGCACTTGGCAGGAGGTAAAAACATCCAAACATCCGGCCAGGTCCAAAGCTCCTCTGCCAGAAGGGTAAACACCAAGACTTCCCCGGTGCTCCGAGCTCCCAGTCTGGACTGCTAGCTTTGAGGCAAAAAAGAACTAACGGCAGCTACAGTTTGCAGCAGTTAGCAGTTAACCTGGTAATACGCTGTAATGTACTGTAATGTATGTATGAAGTCAACAGTTGCCCGATTCTTACATATTGCACCTTTATTGAGGATTACCTATGACAATGAACTTGATTCTTTGTTATTTTATAACCGTTAAGAAATCAAACAACTTGTATAGAGGCAAGTACAATTCTGACCCACAGGTGAAAAAAAACTAAACATTAATGTTGAATCCTGTAATGTATGTTTGAGTTTTGTCAGTTGGGATGGCACCAGTATACTTAGACCCTGTTAAAGCTTTTGATAGTAACCTTACACTAAAAGATTAAATTATTTAAAAAATAGTGTACTCTTTTGGAAAATAAACACATTCACAACAATGAATCCAAGGCACGGTAGGATAGGCTAAGAAAGGCAGTGGGATCCATAATAACACCCAGGAGACGGTTAGCTTAGCTTAGCTTAGCTTACCACAAAGACAGGAAGCAGGGTGAAAACAGCTAGCCAGGCACTGTCTCAAGTACAAAATCTGCCTAAAAGCTCTTCTAAAGCTTATTAAATCATACATTATATCTTGTTTGGTTAATCAGAACAAAACCACAGAATAAAAACAGCACCTTGTAGTGGGGCTGGTTCGCTAGGTTAAGCATTAAATACAAATATTTGAGTGGTATTGATTTTGTCAGCTCGTTTTAGCAAGAAAGTGAATAACTGCATTTTTCCATAAATGTCAAACTCTTATTCATTTATTGGATAACTGACTGCACATGTTGGATCTTTCAGGTATCGTGCCGTGGCCTCGTGGAGCCGTATCAAAGGGATCGGAGTGCCAAAATGGATGGCTATCGAGATAGCACTCATCTGGATATTATCCATCATCTTGGCTGTGCCAGAGGCAATAGCCTTCGACATGATCACCATGGACTACAAAGGTGAACACTTGAGGATCTGTTTGCTGCACCCCATGCAGAAAACGAGCTTTATGAGGGTGAGTTGTGACACACAGACCTTCGTAGGTATATAACTGAGTGTGGAGAAAAACAGTGCGTGTGTTGACACAGCTGTGAACACTACAGACCTGCAAATGCACATAAAATACACACTGACACATACAGGCCCATGGAGATGCAGATGTTGGCAGGCATGCTGACTCGTGCATGAATATATGTGCATGCTTATCATAAAGGCATACTCTCTCTGTCATACTGCGGAAGCTTCCAGGGTGGATCAGGGTTAGACGGAGTTTACAGATAATGGAGTGTTGTTTAAAAGAGAAACAGGGTATATCGCAGGATTTATTAAGCTCTTGGCTAACAGAAAACACCGCAGCGTCTGTGTGTGTGTGTGTGTGTTCACGTGTCTTCGATCAACGTTAAATTGACAACTATGAACAGATTTAATTCCCCTGAGGTAGTTTGATAAATTGATTTTCAAATGGAAGTCTACAAGTCCGAATTTGAGAAACACCCTGATGCCCCTCATCCCGGTCCTGGCCAGACTGGGGATACGCACCATTAACTTTAAGTCCGACATGTTTCACCTTTCACTTTAAGCTCTATCTACAGATGTTGTGCATGATCCAGTGCTGTTCCCTCATTCTTCTCTGTGTAGTTTTATAAATCAGCGAAGGACTGGTGGCTGTTCGGTGTATATTTCTGCCTGCCGTTGATCTGCACCGCTATTTTCTACACCCTGATGACCTGTGAGATGCTGAGGAAGAAGAACGGCGTCCAGATCGCTCTCAGTGACCACCTCAAACAGGTCTGATGATGGTGTTAATCTTCATGGGTCATATGTTCACAAGTGTGCTCCATTAAAGCTATAAATAACAACGTCATGACTTTTTACCACCAAACTTAATCCAGCTGAATTTGAAAGTTCATTTGAATTTGTTTTGATTTATGAAAACAAATCCTTTCAAAAAAAGTTTCGAGCGATATAAATTTCACAAATGTCCTTTCTGGGCCAAAACTGTCAGTGCAATCTGTTACTGCTACGCTGTGATTTATGTGTGTTTGTGTGTATGTGTTCAGCGAAGGGAGGTGGCGAAGACTGTGTTCTGCCTGGTTCTGGTGTTCGCTCTGTGCTGGCTGCCTCTCCACCTCAGCCGTATCCTGAAGCTCACCATCTACGATGAGAAAGATCCAAACCGCTGCGAACTGCTCAGGTATCGGAGAAAACACATGTCAAAACAGAGAGTAGACTAGATAATCTAGTAGAAAAATTAATCACCCTCCAGAAAGGGAACGGTAGAAGACTAATGTGTCTCTGTGACCCCTTTAGTTTCTTTCTGGTGTTGGACTACATTGGCATCAACATGGCATCTGTCAACTCCTGCATCAACCCAATCGCCCTCTACATGGTCAGCAAGCGCTTCAAGAGCTGCTTCAGGGTAAGGTGCAACTTAGTCATGAACATATGCACATGGAGAATGAAAATGTGAAAGAAACATTTTGAAAAATGTGGTTAGATGAGCGGTTTGATACCACTCTAGCAGCTGGTTTGAGCTAAAATAAGTATTTTAGTTATGTCAGTTACATTCTGTATATAAATTGGTAATACAAGAGTGAGTATTTTATGAACAACAGACCTTCTGAGGGTTGGAATAACAGTTGTTGGACAAATTGCACGGAGAGTTGCTGGTTCTAGCTTCATATTGAATGCACAGGCAAGAAAACAGTGTATATTTCGATTTTCAAATATTTCGACTTACTTTTAAGGCAACAAAAAAAAGAGAGAAAAGAAAGAAAGAAAGAAAAAGAGGGAACCTGCCTCACAATCTCACTCACTACGTTTCTTCATCCTGTAGTCCTGCCTGTGCTGCTGGTGCCTACCGGCGGAGATGCTGATGGATGAGAAACAGTCTTGCATGAAGCTGAAGGTCACCGAACGAGCCTCCGACCAGAGCAACTCCCGCATGACCAACAAGTCCACTACAGCCTGAAGAGGGGCCTAACTGTGAGAAAGGTGGAGATATGAGGACAAAAAAAACATGAAAATATTGAAGTATGGGTGCCTGAATGAGGAAAAAGTGTTCAGTCTTGCCACATCAACAACATTATATGAAGGATCCATCAACTTTTAACAGATGTGCCTTTGGAAACCAGCCCCAACTGAGGCGGAATTCCTTTTATCCTAAAACTCTGAACACATGCTATCATGGACCGCTAAACACGCTCCGTGTCCAAGAAGAAATGAGCATCCGTGCTGTCCATAAGCTGTATTCTTGGATAACAAGCGTGAGATTTGTGAAGCAGGCAAACTAATATCAAATATGGAGAACTGAGCAGGGGCGGAGTTCAGCAAGTGTTACGTAAAAAAATTGGGTGTCGTGGGTTGATAAGCAAAGACAGCTCATCGGGCTCGCAGCCTGGATAGTGAATGTGTTTTTTGACGGTATGATTCTTGCAATATGTTCTGCATTGTACGGACTACATTAGAGTGTGACACAGTGTTTGGTGGTGCTAGCAGACACTGCAGAAGCTTGGAAGATATTCATTCATTTTGTCATGTATTTTCATAATGTGTATATATGTATTGAGCATTTTTGCATACTTTATCACTTGTTACATTAGTGCCTTTAAATGTATTGTCCGTGTGTTGTGTTTCCCCAATAGATATTGAACTACTGACATATGATTTCAGCTGATGGCCTTCAAGCTATTGTATTATACTGTTCAATTTTAGGCCTGTTCTTAAGGCTTTACTCGCTCTACATTATCTCAATCTAACTCCTTTCCTTAGCTGGTTTGAAAAGCGGACTGGGTTTCTTTTTTTTCTATAAATAAAATGAGAAATATGAGAATAAAAAGTCAGTTGTGTACTTTTTTTTTTAAGAAAAGCATCAATTTTCTAGCCGTTATCTGTACAGACACGCGGTCAAAATCATTTAAGGCTGTAAATGTTTAAGCTTTGGCCGTTACTGTGGCCCGACTGTGTGTTGTTGTGTGTGTGAGAGTGTTTGTGTACGTGTGTGTGGGTTTGATTTAAGTGTGACAGCAGGCGGCGTCATGTGATGGTGGATGCTAACACAGAACATTACTGTGATCTTTTTATTTTTCTCCACACTTCTTCACTCCAAACACACACACACACACACACACACACACACACACACACACACACACACACACACACACACACACACACACACACACACACACACACACACACACACACACACACACACAGCTCTGACCTGGCAATGTTCCTTCAGGCTAAACCAGTGTCACGCATGTCATATTAGCTGTCAAAGAAGCTCTCTGTCCTCTGATCCCTCACCATCCCTCTCCGGCTCATCTCTTCATCCCCTCTCCATGGCTTCACTCTCTTTTTCCGCCTGTTTTTCCTTGCTTATCACCTCTTTCGTGTCCTTTACCCTTGTTTCCCTTCCCTTTCTCCTTGCATTCCTGTCTCCACCCTTCTCCATAAGGCCTCTGCCTCTGTGCCTCCAATATGGTTTCAAACAATTCAGTGTGGTTTGACATTAAATCAAACCCATCGGTGCTGAAAGCAGCCTTAAGTGAAAGAAATCACATTCAGTGCATTCCTCCCGTGACTCTCCTCTCCCAACACACTGATGTATCTGCTTTTGGATACTGACTCTCTCCCGATGTGATGGATTGTCCTCTATGATCCCTGCTACAAGAAAAAAAAGTTGCAAAGAAAGTTAATGTATTTCAGAGAGCTAATTACTGAACAGTCTATAAATCAAAGTGTAATTAGCTCAGAGTCAATTTAAAATTTCATATTTTGCTCAACAAAACTTGTGTATGAAATTAAAATAGTTTATTGACCCAGGCAGCTTTGATTTATGGTGATTAAGAAGCAGTAAGAACTGTTGTAATCTACAGCGTTTATGCTAACGCATAACAGATTCACATTAAAAGCATGGGTTGACACTGTGAGAAATACAGTCATTGTCTAGCCAAGATTTACATGAGAAGATTGATACCATTCTCGTGTATGTACAACCAGAGGATGGTTAGCCTAGCTTAGCATTAAGACTGGATAAAGGAGGTTACAGCTACCCTAGCTTTGTCGAAAGCAGATGTGCTGGAGCATTGACATTGTGCTGTTGTGGGAGGCGTGTTCAGTTTTACAAAAGACTCTTTCTAAAGACTTTTTCATTTTGCTTCGGCTTAAAGAGATCACAAACTTTGTACAGTTTCTGTCATTATTTCTGGCCTGCGTCTCCTCTTTGCCACTCGCTACTTTCTCTCTCCCTCCATTTTACAATCTGCACCATCCAATCACTTCTTCTTTATGTCGTGTTCACAGCGTGAGCACATTTTGCATCAGCTAAAATCCTCCAATGCGAAACACTGTGTGCTGTATATAGTATATATAACGGATTGAACGAAGGGATGATTTTTAGCAATCAAGTTATGCGTTACTCAAGTAATTTGTCTTAAGGCTAATAAATTATTACCAACATAGCAAATTACCATGTTATGTTTCATCTGTATAATCTACATGAAAAAAACTGAAGACAACAAATCACAGTTTTTAAGGGAAGTTATGTTTTGGCCAAGTGCAGTAACTTCTTGTACTTGGCTAAGCTAACTGACTGCTGTCTCCAGCTCCGAGCGCTTAGCAAGAAAGCAAAAAGAACATTTTTCAATTTCAAACTATTTCAACCAACATTTAGGGCAACAAAATAAATTTCCCAAGCTGTGTATAATGTTCGTAACTGTGCTCACGATAGACTGGAAAACCAACAGGTTGTGGGTTATATGACCATTTCTTGGACGGGCGCAGGAACTTCCTGTGCTAAGCTAAGCTAAGGAGCTGTGAATACTGTACGGACTCGAGAAACCGACTAGAAACAGGGAAACAATTAGCCTGACTCGGTCAGAAGGTTTGAAAAATCAGCAAACCAGCACTGAAAATTCACTCGATATCTTGGCTATTTCCCACTGCTCTCCGTCTCTATGGCTAAGCTAAGCTATCTTGAGTGGTATCAATCTTCGTATCTAATTGTTTACAATAAATTAATAAAATGGATTGAAAAAACCTACCTAAAACCTACTCTACTCTCATATATATGAGATGTTATATATAGACAAGATTACATTTTTAGTCATGTCTCCTTATCTTTTTTGTGTAGCTGTAACATTCCATCTAAACTTCAACACAGTTAATGGAGGACAACTTAAAGCAGGAAGACACTAACTCATCCACAACTGCAGTCTGATGTAGAGAGTTAATATCACTTTTATTGCTATTACGAGCCAGAAAATAGAGATTTAAACCTGCAGCAGATTGATGCCAGAAGGTTAATGAGAGAAAATGCCTCATTAAACAATAACAACTACTGTAAATTTGTAATAGACTTATCATGGTGGCTTGGCTGAGAGCTTTTTAACACTCTACAAACACAGCGGACTTTCTTTATTAGATGCATTGAGTGGTATACTGAGGCTACAGTAAGTCCTTCTCAGTGCATACGGACACACACTGTCTCTCCGAACACAAACACACACATACGTTCAGTACATTTTGGCACCACACATGCACAAGCAGACCCAGACATACCAATGTGCACAGTTTGTTTTCTCCTCCCCACAGTTTTAGGATAAAGTGGATTGGAGGGTTGATAGTTCTGGGTTCTGGGTCTCAGGGGTTGGGGTGTGAACAGACATTCTTTTATGTTGTTCTGCCCAAACCATCCACCATTTTGCAAATTTACTTGCACGTACTGCAGATGTGTGTCAGCAAACTGCATCCAGAAAGACATAGCAGCGATTGCATGACCATGATGTTTGATTTAACTTTCAAATATTTGTGAGGCAGCTTTCTTCTCACATTCTTTATTCCTGTGGCACTCACAGCTGCCGTTAGCAAGTCGCTCAGTTAGCTGTGGAGCTAGGTGGCCTGTTAGCTGACAGAAGTCAACCTGCAGTACGACCTTGGATCATGAGGGAAGTCACCTTGGGCAAAAGGGCTCCTGCAACACAGTACTTTGATATAACGCCAACACTGTTGTTTATTCACAATCTGTTGATAATGATAGTTCATTACCAACGCCAAGGAGGTTATGTTTTTCACCCATGTCCATTTGTTGGTTGGTCAGTTGGTTTGTCAGCAGGATTACATAAAAACTACAGAACAGATTTACATGAAACTTGGATAGAGGATGGGTCTCAGCCCAAAACAGACCCCAACAACATCTGGTGCAGATCTGCATAAAGGGACGGATGCTGGCATTTTTTCTTAATTTTGTTCACATTGCAATCTTTTTAAGATGTAATGCATGGATCTTGATGAAAAACATCAGGCATATTTTTGGGTGAGAACAATTGGAGGCGGATCCAAATAAAAATCTAGATCTAGCCGATTTGAATATGTTTTGCCCTTGAAGTACGCAAACACAAACCTTCAACACAAACTGTATAGGTCTCTTCTTCTGCCTTCTTCGGCACTCACTCCTGTCTTTTGATCTCACCTGGATACACTGTGTCTGACAGAAATGTAATAATTTAAAAGCTTTTGCTTTTGCACAGGTCTTGATGTATAAGACATGGTGGTTTCCTTAAGTATTAGAATATTTATTCTGGATCAATAGCACAAGGAGGAGAGCTTTCAGTCCGGCCTGCAGCTTCTACCAACATTTGGAAAGAACAAAGAAAACATGCTTTCCTTATGAGTGTGAATATGTGTGTGTGAGAGAGAGAGAGAGAGAGAGAGAGAGAGAGTAGTTCAGCAATGGAAGTACTTCAAGGGAAAAATGTTGAACCAAGCTCAAACTCAGATCCTCATGCAACCTATGAGAACATAAAACAAAGGTATGTGAGCTGAAGAGTCTGTATCAGAGGTCTCTTTCTGCAGATTTCTTCCTTGTTTGCTGTTTTTGGTCGCACGTCACTGATTTCACACTTCAAGAAATGTTTGATGAATGACACATAAACGCAACTCATCACTCACTTTCACAGATGTACAAATGTCACACACTTGAACACATGCATAAACAACACACACACACACACGTGGCAGCAGTAGATGCAGCATAAGGTGAACAGACGTGGCCAGCAGAAGGCATTCATCAGACTGACGTACCACGGACATGATCGCATTTCTTTCATCTGTTTCCCCCTCAGCTCTACATCAGGGGACGCTCAAACTCCGTGTCACAGTCCCACACTGTTAATGTACCTCCCCATTTTATTGCTTGTCTGACTTTGTGATGACAGATCTATGGAGCCGGAGTATAAAGAAGGATAAAGAATGATTTATCAGCCACAGACACACACACGCTGTTCAGGTCAGTCAGAACAACTGTCAACATGAAGCTTTCATCAGGTAAATGTGCAGATGTTTGCAGTTTGTCATTGCCTGTATGACAGGGTTGCAACTAACCATTATTTTAAGTATCAATTGATCTGTCAATAATTGTCACTATTAATATTGCTATCTATAAAAAGACAGAAAAAATGTCTGTCGTAGTCCAAAACTATGTTTTAGAATTGCTTGTTTCATCTGACTGAAATTTGGTATTTATTTTACTATCATAAGAAAACAACCGCATATTTACGTTTGATAAGCTGGATTCAGCTCATACATCACGGCAATTAATCACTTGTCATTTACAACGCATTTTCTGTCAACCAATTAATCAACTTAGGGACTGTATGAAAATAAATTGGGTGGTGAAAGGGAGCTGAACTTTACCTGTACCTTTGTTTTGTTTGTTTTAAGTCAACGCCCTACACAATTATTGCTTCATTTTAGCCTGAACAATACAACAGAGTTAAATTCGTACACACAATGTTTAATTTCTGCCACTAGTGGTTTCTCAGTCAAAACAAAACAGTGTGGGATCATGGGAGCTGTTGTTGTCTTCATTGTCCAATGTGCGTAACTCAACAAAATATATATAACCTAGTCGTTTTCACTTTTTAATGCAGGAATGTTAGATGTTACATCTTTAAACCTTGATATCTTAATGAAACCAATGAACACATTAATTAACCATGACACAAGTGAAAGTTGTCTTTTTGATGTAACCGTGAACTTTCTTGCAAAAAGTAGGATGAAACATTTTGGATGAGAAAAAAATAATAAATCAGACGACCCCACCTTCACCCAGAAGAAAAATTGATGATATCCTCCCCCTTTTCTCAGCTCTTCTCTACTTCTAATCATTTCCATACAGTCCCTCATCGTTTCAGCTTTACAATCATACATGTGCGCAAGCTCATCTGACTTATGACTTGTTTGTGATTGCTACGTGATCTGAAAATAATTATTGTTCTTGTTCTTTTTGGGGTCCACTGGATAACTGCATCAGTTTCTCAGTAACAACACCGCCCCCACCACCACCACCACCACCGCCCCGACCCCCATCGCCCTCCTCACACAACCAGACACATATTGTTATAATAAATACCCTGCCTCCTGTTACTTTATCAGAACATTATGGGAGTTAACCTTATTTTGAGCCAAACCAGCACATTCTTGAAGCTGCCTGCTGTTGCAGAAGTAGAGGGGAAAAAATGACAAAAAGAAATGAAGGAATGAAGGGGAAGCTTGATTTATTCAGCCTTATCAGTCCAACACCACCCGCTGTTAGGGGATGAATACGGATCAGATGAAAGGAAGAATAATTTAAAAAGGCTGCACACTTGCTTGCAAATGTTAAAATCATCAAAAACTAATTTTGTAATGAATAAGTGACCATAAAATGTATAAATAAAGCAATTCTGTTCTTTTGTCCTCATCTTTTTTGCAAAAATCCGCCTTCGTTTATAGTCATAGCTCGTCTCACGCTCTTCAGTGTTGCTGAAAATAAAACTCTTGCGGCGGCAAAGAACATCTTTAAGAGTGACTTTCGTCAAAGAACACATGCTTCATGTGGCATTTTTAGCTGTCTTTGTGAACATATGACGGGTTATACACAAGAAGCGAGCATCTCTTACGTGAAGTTCCCAGAAAGGGGAGTTATGCAACCGTATCAGCAGTGACAGTATACAGAGACAGTATGTCCGGCTGCAGAGGGACACGTTCTCATGAGAGTGCTGAAGATTTCCAAGAAACAGTCGTGTCAGCGTTCAAGTAGCCTGTACAAGACCCCTGGGTATCATTGAGCCACACTCTGGGATGGATGGCCATATAAGCTCAATTTGTTGTTTTATCAAAAAAAGAAAAAAGACAGGAAGGAAAAAATACAAGGATATCTCACACACATTGATCACAGGGTGTTGGTGCAGAGTTTTGCCACTAGGGAGCATCAGGGACTGGATAAAGACAGGCGTCTCTTTTACTTTACACGTCTGTCTGCCTTTTATGTGCTCACATAGTTCAGCCTAGATTTGCCTCTGATGTTAACATTAACCATACGAGGCGGCATCATACAGAGCTTTCATATTGTAAAGCCATATTCATGTGGTTGAATCCGACTTAATGATTTTTAATATGACATTCAGTGAGATCATCACATCATCCACTGGCTGTTCACCCTCATATAAACCACTCGGCTGTTTGCAGATCAGTTGCTTGGCTGTCAGCTGCTTTACATTGCAAATACGCCCGTGTTTACATTTGCTCCACACTGACAATGGTCACTATGGGTTACCTTGACTCACAACACAGGTAACCAATCAGAGCTCACAGGGGGGGCAGTTCCCTGGAAAAAAGAGGAAGCAATAACTGAGAAGTGCTGAAGGGAAGAAGAAAAAAAAGATCAACACGATCGACAGTGATCTAAAGTCAGTGTGGTACTTTCCTTGGTGAGTTGATATTCGCACAACTGATCGCAGGTCTGTAAGCAGAAGAAGAAGAAGAAGAAGAAGAAGAAGAAGGGTCTGTGTTTGCCAAAAGGGATGAGAACAATTTCCGTTTCTCTTCTGGACCCTCCGGGCAGCTGCTGCTCTGATACATACAGACACAAGCTATAAATACAAGGTAAGCTCACCGCTTCTTATTCCATACAACAGGCCTACAACTTCCTATCATGACAAATACTTCATACAGAAAAAGAAAATCATGCTAGTAGCTCTTTGGGTGACTGGATGTTGCATGACATGTGCTGAAGGGAAAGTGAAAGTGTTTTTCAGAGAGTGTGTGTGAGTTTCTGAGCGCGGCTGTTTGACGCAGTTTCAACTCCCTGCCGGGGATTTTTGGTAAAAACTCAAAGTTTGAAGTTTAATGATTTACTTTAAATGACGGCGAAACCACACACACAAGGTCGTCAAAACAGAGGTGTGTTGTGACCACCTCCACCATTCCCAGCTTCCCAATCGCCTCCTCTCCAAACACACACACACACGCATCCACACAGACGCGCACACAGAGACACACCATTTTTCACTGTGTTCATTTAACAAGGCCCGGTTACCCCAAGCAACAAGAGGGGCTTATCAGCTGCTCCCTCACTTGCCATACTGTTATCAGCCTGGCCTAGTTCACACATACACACTCTCTGCCACTTTCTGTCAAACACACCCGCACTCTCTCTATCTCGGTCTTTGAGTCTCTCACACACACACACACACACACACACACACACACGCACGCAAACTGGGGAATGAATGTTATGGGGGCTTATCAGTGTCCTTAGGGGCCTGGCAGCCACTTCACAGACTCAGATCCTAGTGCCGAGGCCACAGAGACAAACCTATGTGACCAGAGTACAGATGAACACAGGCTCTGTACTGTTAAGAGACACTCTGTATAGAAGTGGCAGGCCGCGGGCCACGCTGACAATGAACATACACACATGGCACAATGGCAGGCAGAGCAAGCAAGAGCAAGAAAGACAACCCCAAATACAGATGTTTTTGTCAGTGAACTCTTATTTTACGAAAACACAAAAGGCTGTCTGCATTTGTCATGTTTCCACTACGTTCATTGATACTAAAGGATGCGTGGCAGCTTGCCATTATGCACATCCAGAGCCTGATTTTCAGGTTAGGAAGTGGAAGGTGGCTGTTAGTTAGTTATGTTCAACCGGCACAACAACTTCAAGACAGTCAAAGTTAGTGTGTGAAAAAAAATCAGGTCATGTCACTTCATTTAAAAACATACAGTATGTGATTCAGATCAAATATATCTCTCTACTGATTATTTTTTCCTAAAACTGCAAAAAAATATACCCATCACATTTCCCCAGAGTTCAAGCTGATGTCTTGAAATGTCTTGCCTTGTCTGCCCGACCATCTAAAATACATAAAATATTCAACTTACTGTCACAGAAGACTAGAAAAAACAGCAAATATTCATTCATTCTGCTGGAGGCAGAGAATTCATGATATTTTTGCCTTAAAATTATTCAATTAATTATAACTATAACAGATGCTGTTAAAGGGGCAACATGTAGTTTTGAAGAAGGAATTCAAACTCAGAATTTTAATATTTACAGTATTAATGAGGTAACAATACAAACTCAGAAATATTTATTTTTTCCATAACTTAATAAACAAGCTGTTCTCAGAGGAAAATAAGGTCCCAGAACACTGTCCGAAGCTGGAAAGGTGGCAGGGTCCGCCACATATAAACAAAGTGAAACAGTATGAAGTTGTGTTGTCCTTTAAGGTCAGTTTGTTTTTTCAGTTTATTCAGTCATGAAAACAAAGAGTTTGTTTATTTAGTTTGTTTAGGCATTAAAAAAAAACAGCCAGTGAAGATTGTGCACCTTTAATTTTCATCTCTAATATCTCCTGCAATCAAGCTTTGTATACAGAGCATTATTAAAAGGAACAGTTCACCCCTTCAAAAAAAATAATATTTTGCCTCCTTCCTGTTGTGCCATTTATCCATCTAGCTTGTTTTGGTGTGATTTGCCAAGTTTTGGAGATATCGGCCATCGACCGAATCACAATGTTTGTTTACAATAACTTACAGGTAGAACATTTGACTGTTGTTTTTCATGATGTTCAAAGTGTTTACATCTGATTCATCTAAAATGCATGTTTGTGCTTTTATATCTCAATAATAATATTTTCACTGACATTAGCTTGGAGACCTAATTAAACCTGTTGGGCCACAGATTAAAGGAAATGACATCTTGAATTTAGCCAAGCTAGCAGTTAGCATGTCACTGTCGTGTAGATGTCAAAGATGCCTGCAAAGCAATGTATCGCTTGAAATAAGCAGAGCAGACACGTCATATAGGTCGGACCGCTGTGTTTTATTAAATATCTTTACACGTTATGGTTACGGCTGAAAATGGCAACACAAATAAATAAGTTTGCTGATTAGCTGCCAGTTGTCTACCCTGAAGTGACTGTGTTTTTTAAGTGTATTCAGTCTATAGAGATGTCTGCCTTGGTTTGTGGTGCTCAGAGTAGCTGAAAATACATTTGAAGAACTCAACAGCAATGTCTCTTTCTAGAAACCATGAGCTGGTTACTCAAGATAATCCACAGTTGTTGTGAGCAGTTTCACGCAGGAACTATCACACTCACCAACCGTGTCACTGCACAAAGAGAGAGTGCATCTACTCCTGGACGAGACGCTCGTGCTCGAGACACATTGGATGTATACATTGACAGCGTCCTCCTCGGGTGAGCTGTAACCTCAGCTTAGTTATCAAGCTGATATCTCCAAAACTCCTGAGAGGAAAAATATGTGTTTTTGGTTTTGAGTTGAACTGTCCCTTTAAAAAGGACTATTTGTCCTTACACTCCTTAACTGTGAAAATCCTACACCGTTTCGAAAATTAAGCTATCCTCCATTTTCCCTCATGTCTTCACCGCCGTAAGTCATCGAGCAACAAACAACTGCACACATCAGAGGAAGTCGAAAATGAGAGCGCAATTGCTGGCAGAGATGTTGGCAGCGGTCTGGCACAGGAACTCAGGAAGCGGTGCCTCCTAACTCCTAACTGAGCTGTGCTTCCTGTGTGATAACTGACCCAAACATGTTTTGCCTCTATCAAACACTCGCACACAAAAAGACAAAGAAGCGCACTCACATTCCCCCTCTCTGTGGGAGCTGGGGTATTAAAAAAACTCAGGAACTGTGAGACCATCAAGACGGTCTCAACCAAACTGAGGATTAATGGGATTAAAACGTAGGAGCGCTGTGATTATATTTAATTCCTCGGGAGCGTTTTTTTGTTCACAGTGGGAGATGTATTGTGCGCAAATCCTAAACGCTGGCGTGATCTTCAACAGAGAGGAGCTGAAGGTGAGTGCAGGTGTGCCAGCAGTGTTTGAGACACATGTGAGGGGGAGGCCGCTATACAGACTGAATTCAATCGCAGTAAACTTTGAAAAATGAAGGGCAGAGGAACGGGGGGGAGCAGTGTAGGGGCCGTGCGTTTACGGGGGAGTCGAGGAGAGGAGTCGGTTTTGTTCTGAATGTCCCCCTCACTTCATGTTGTAAGGAATGTGCACGCAACGCCCCTGAAACCTTGAACATTGTGCAAAGACATGATGTTTCAAGTTCAACACCAGCCGCCTCCCCCCCGCTCGTACCACACACACACACACACACACACACACACACACACACACACACACACACACACACACAGCCCAGGCACACATTGCAGTGCAAACGCTTCCTTCCTGTTGCTGGTTTAGCCTCTTTTAGAAGCAAGATAAGACCAACAGAATGAGATATGTGAGAGAGACAAGCAAACTGTGTTGTTTCCTCAGCCTCTCAGATCACAGTGACCGCATTTTTTCTATTTGGACATTTTATTAGAAATGTCTAACCGGTTACCACCTGATATTCACGGCAGGTGTGGTGCTCTAGCTTGTGTGCTTGGCTTGTAACGGCTCTCTCCAACCCCCAACACCGCCAGCACCAACACACACATTTGTTCTTGTTTCTCTCTGTTCTTCTCTGGCAGGTTGAGCCAGACCACAGGACAGTTTAGCAGCCCCCACTTCCTCATCGAGAGTCGAGGCAGAGCGAGCGAGCATGAGTTTCCTGTGACGCCTCTGTGTCTCTGGTCAATTAGTATACTCACATCACTCTGTTGAGCTGTGCTGCATGGAACGAGACCGACCCTCATCGTATCCTGGGGGAAGCTCTCTGGTAGATCGACACTGACAGATCTTCCGTCTGAAGATTCACTCCAAAACATCTGTGTGGACACAAAAACACATTGGACCTGTGGGGTTATTACTAGTCTTCAGAGGAAAAGCTGTGATGCTGTTTTCACGCAGTTAAAGTCGTGCGTGGGTTTGAGATATTCAGCCATGCTTCAGCAGTCGGAGCTCATCTTCGACTTTGCCAGTGACCATGTCAACATGTCACAGGTAAGTAAACGTCAGACAGCGATGACTTTCTTTGTGTTGAGCCGGCGCGTGAAGCAACACACAATTCCCAGGAATCTGACAAATTGTAATCTAATCTTATTTTCTGTGTGTGTGTGTGTGTGTGTGTTGCAGTTGGGGGTTTACTCGGATTACCCTGCAGTGATTGTGGAGCAGGTTCCCCATCCACACCTGCTCTCATATACAGGTCTGGCATGTGAACAGACACACACAGAGGAGGATCACCAGCAGCTGCTCAAAGGTCAGTGCGTACAACACATACACACACACACACAGAGAGAGAGAGAGAGAGACACACACACACACACACACACACACACACACACAGCTGCCTGTCTTCACCTGACACATTCACATTTCATGACTAAAGCTCACCTATGGTACAGTCTTTTACCAAATTAAAAGTCATACCAGGTATTAAAAGAAAACCTCGACCTGCACATGCGCAGTCGCGACCCTCGCACATGGACCTCCCTCCGCCAAAATTCAGGAAGTGAAACAAAACATTCCTGGCTCGTGCCTGGGAAAGACAGTTAATGAATCATATTAGGATGTAGACGTGGTCCATTCGGGCTACAGCACATATGCTATAGCTTGTTCCTCACCAGTGCTGGGAATTAAAAGTAAGTTATATCACTGTACCGGGTTGTTTTTCCGACATTACTCTGGTTGGAGCGAGCAGCTGAAGGAGGGCACGGCGAGGCTCGGGTAACTTAGCTAACGGTGCCTGCAGCAACACTCGCGGATAGTTTTTGGACTGTTTGTTTCAGAAGTACCAGCTTTCAGGGACAGTGACTTACCTGCTGTGTTTCTTTAAACATGGCGCCTTGTTTTGGGGGGTGTTTCGGTGGTTTTCTCGGCGGCAGAGAGTGTTGGAGCCCATGACAAACAGCTGTTAGCTAGCAGATGTTGTGTAGCAGCTCACTGCTTCACTTCACAGCCTGTTTACGTCACATAAATAAATGCGCGCAAAACAATAGAGTCCCTTCTGATGGTGATGTGCCTTAAGTGAGTAGACCTGCATGTGGCAAGATGTATGCTGACGTGATGCATTACACAAGCCCACAGACTGCCATTATTGTGTGTGAGCAGGTAGCAGCACTGTGAGCACTACACCATCAGCATCGGGTGTTAGTGTATTTATTTAATTGTGCACTGTTACTGAAGTTTTGTGGGTGCAGTATTAAAAAATAGGTTGCTCTCTGCTGTTGGAGACAAATGATTATTAAAACTGCTGCTCAGTCATCAGTTTGTGTCATTAAAGGGTCAGTTCACCTGAAATATGAAAGAACATTTTCTCTATTAAACCGCTTTTCCACCAAAATTAGCAGGTCTACACAGGTTTTGTAAACGCGGGTCAACCCGCTAAGAATCACCTATTGACCCCATTCCTACTTCCCGCATCCCTGAAGCGTCACGTTGTACATCACTGACGTCATGTCTCACGTCACCAATGCGCCAGAAACAGTGGTAACAGAAGAGAAAACAACAATAGACCCATTGTGAAAGAGCCGTCTGTAAGACAGTGGATATTAATTGATTAATGAGCGTCACAACCCCTGCAAAATGATTCTTGTCACTATCACAATTTGACTTCTAAGCTAACTGATAAATGAGATGCACGATTAAATTATTTTATCCCCCTTTAAGTTAGCCAGGTGCTACACCAGAAGTTAGCCGGCTTGGTTGGTGATCCAGCTATTTTCACAGAGCTTTTTTGGTTTCAAAACACCACTGAGCAGCTTTCATAGGAATGAACGGGGCTCCAACTCCAACACTGTCCAGTAATAAAACGTCCTTGGATAGATGCACCCCAAATTCTCTCTTTATTTACGCGCCGCCACCAGATGTTCATAACACGTCATCAATTTGCGCGGCGGCATTTAGCGTGTTCACCTGGGTCTTACGTTTAGATCAAAGCCGAGCCGAGGTGAAAAAAACCTGTGTCTGCTGCAGAGTCAGTTGTCAGTGCAGAGTTTACACATTACCATTGCACACAAAAGCCCGATCTTAGCGGGTTTAAGTGGGATTTTTGACCAGTGGAAAAGGGGTATGTGGCTATGTCTTGTGCAGTGATTGTGGAGTAGCTAGATTGAGTTATCTTGTATATTTATTGTCAGTAATGTGTCAGCTTCAATAGGCCGAACTGCCTTGCCAGGGCCGTTTGTTATTTGCATTTGTATTTTCATTGTCGAGTAATCTGTTGATTATTATGTCAATCAATCAATCAATCAATCAGTTAACCTATAAAATGTCAGAAATTGTGAGAATTGTTGATCAGTGTTTCCAGAAGCACAAAGTGATGTCCTCAAATGTCTTGTTTTGTCCACAACCCAAAGAAATTCAGTTTAGTGTCATAAAGGAGTAAAGAAAAACAAAGATATTCACATTAAATATGCTGGGAAAAAACAAGAATAACTCCCTAACTGATTAATTGATTGAATTTAATGGTTGACAATTTATCAGTTAAACATTTGCAGCTCTAATCTGCAACCTCACATTTTGCAGTTCAGAGTGTGTGAAAACAACAAGCAGGCAGAAAGTTGCAATAGATTAGGGCTGCATCGTATGGCAAAAAAAAATGATACTGCAATTATTCGTTTATGATGCGATTCATGATCAGTGGAGATGATAATCTGGAAAACAAGATGTTGAAAAGCCTAACCCTAAACAGTAACAACAGTTACTGGGTTACTGTATCTTGTATAAATCTCCATGTGCAGCCGCAGGCCCGTCTCAGCTGCAGATCTCTCTGTGGTGAAATACTACTTAACAATTCCAGGAAAGCCCATCCCATTTATCAAGGCGATGAGACAATGAAGGGGTACTTGAACGTATCCGACAGCAGCAGAACCACTGCCCCATGTTTTCTTAAATCTACATGCCATTTCAGAGACGGGTGATCTGTTTTGTGGTTTTCACCAACATCTGTAATTTTATATCACATAAGTATACATCATGATATAACACATTGGCTAGAAAGCAATCAAAAAAAATGTTATGGATTAAGAAACCAGACAGGAATGTCTGCTCTTGGGTAGGCTAATCCAGCAAATACATCAAGATGCTTGGTCACATTGACGCACTCCTCCAGCCGCAAACATTTTTTTGTATGTTAATCCCGTCTCTGTGGTCTGTAGTGGAGCCATGCGAGAGTGGAGAGGAGGAGACCATGGAGACACTTGTTGCTGCTGACTCGCTTCTCAGCATGGACTGCCCTGACACCCTGTCTCTGGAGCAACACTACTGTGAGCGCACACACACACACAGACACCTGAGTTAACACTACTCACATGCACAGTAACTGAGTGAAGATGCCACAGTAAAACCTCGCCGCCTCTCTGTTTTGATATAGGACATGTCTGACTGCGAGATGTTATTTTTAGACCTGGTGGTCACACTGCTGTTCTCTTTCATCAAATCTGTTTATGCCCCCCTGCAGCCCAGACCTTCTTACCATCACTGGGTGATGTCATCACTACTCCTGTCACCCAGGTGACTGTGTCGGCAGAGGGGATTGTGGGAGCAGTTGACCAGCCACAGTGGCACTCGTTGCACACAGAGAAGCCTGCAGCACAGCTGCAGTCCAAGAAGAGAGGTCAGTCACTCTCCGGGTTATCAGCTGATATGAAACTTAATTATGGCTCATGTGATTAAATTAAATATCTCATAAATTGCCTTATTCTCCAAATACTCAGGGAGAAAACCTCGACACAGAAGGGCAGAGTCTCCCACACCGAATATTATAGTGAAGAAGGACAAATACAACAAAGGTATTTCCACACATAACAACATTAATTTAGACCCCTTCAGATGTACCTCTGATTACTTAAATGTGATGTTAATTTTATGTGTTGGTCTCTCACCTAAATAAAAGCACCCTGACATAAAAGTCACAACAGCAGTCTCGCTATGTCCGACCTGTAACATTCCCATAAGACTTTCAGAACAGCTGAGCAGCTGAATGAAATCTGTCATAGTGACGTTAAGGCTGCAGTGGTGCTCAGACACAAATTAAATATGTGTCTTGTTCGCCATCTGAAGCAGCTGTAACTAATCACTAACTCAAAATCATTGGCCTCATTACAGAAATATTCCCAACTGCTTGTCATATCTTCAATTCAATTTCAATGAAGCAATTCCTGAACTCATGACTGTGTCCTGTCATGCCCGTCCGTGTCCAGAATGTACGAAGTCCGAAGACAGTTGTCTCACTTCACCTGTCTCTGGCTAGCTAGCTTATTCTAATGGCCTAGAAAAGACAGGCATTGAGTTTTATCTTTGATTTTTTGTGTCGGCGGAGGATATACTGATAATACATGCTCCTAGAAATTTAAAGCTAACAAGCTAATATCTGTGTTCTCTAACAGTCCAACATCCATGCCAGCGTCTCCAACAGGCTAACATCGGCAATAGTTTCTCCAACAGACTAACATCAGTGCTAATCTCTCCAACAGGCTAACATCCATGCTAGCTTCTCCAACAGCGGTGCTGCCATTTTTGCACTTATTTTGAATTTAGGGCCGAGTCAATGCCATCCAAACTTAAAATTCCTTACTCAGACAATTCTTTAGTTAGGACGGTTCTGCAGCCAAATTTCTATAAATGATACAATAGGATTATTTTCCTAAATGCAGTTAAATGTCATCTTTAACTGGATTAAGATAAGACTTCAGACATAGGAAGTTTCCGTAATGAGGCCCCAGGTAATCTAATACCTGACAAAGTGTATCCAAAATCCATGAAACACGGTGAATGAGCCAAAGTAAGAGATATTCTGAAACATTTTTTTTCCTTGCATTGTGTGGGAAAAAAGGAGGTGAAAAATTATTTATCGATAGTGAATGAATATCCACCAAAAACACTTGTTTATGTCAGAATGTATAAGTTAATAAGTCACTAATGCAGCCTGTGAGAGAACAGAGAGCACCCTTCTCTTCCTCCTTTTATCATTACTTTTTATTTTATCTTAGTATCAGTGAGCTCTAGCCAAATACAGAATAAGCACGTGGCTCTTTCTGTCTGAATAAAAACATAAGAAACTAAAAAGCCATTTCTTTAACAGATAGACGAAGACAGCAATGTTTACATATTCCACGTCCGAAATATGTTCTGGGCCTTGGATGGATAAATCACAGGGATGAGTCACTTTTGCAAAAGTCTTTCCATGACGTTTCTTTGTCTTTCCCTTTCCATCACGTTTCCTGTGTTTGTGCTTCAGGAGGAAACACGCTGTACCTGTGGCAGTTCCTGATGGAGTTGTTGCAGGACCGACAGGTCTGCCCCCGATACATTAAATGGACCAATGCCCAAGCAGGAATCTTCAAGTTAGTCAACTCAAAAGCTGTGGCCAGACTCTGGGGCAAACACAAGAACAAGCCAGATATGAATTATGAGACGATGGGCAGAGCACTCAGGTACAAAAAGAGAAAATGTTTACAACTTCATTGTTCATATCTTTACTTTGAGGTAGGGGTGTCACAATTCTCCAAATCTATCATTCGAATTGGCCTTTAATTTTAAAGTGACAAGGTTATGGCATTGTTAGGCAGTTGAGTCTTGATTTGCAGAAATCAACAGGGGAAAAAAAAATCTTTACAAAGATAGGCTACATATGAAGTGTAACATAGCCGTCATGTTTTCTTCAGGAATGTACCATAGTAAGGCCATATGGTTACATTTAAGAATATCAATATTTCACCAGTCAATTGGGAACAAACTCTTAGAACGAACAATAAAAGAGTCACTGGTCAATTTCAGCTGTTTTTCACAGAAGAAGGCAACAGGAGAGGAAAAACAATCCTGAAAGACTAGTTGATCCTGCTTTTGATTTCAGTCAATGAAATGAAATGTCGTTCCATCGATTTTCAATTTAGAATTGAAATTGTGACACCCTTACTTACAGGAAAATATATGTGTATGCCATGTTTTGCATTGTTAATGCTGAACCTTTATATGTATGTAGGTACTACTACCAGAGAGGCATCCTGAATAAGGTTGAAGGGCAGCGTCTCGTCTACCAGTTCACCTCTCTGCCTGAAGACATGATATATATCACAGACGGAGATGGCACCAAAGAGGAAGACGATTATGACGACAACAGTGGCAATGATGCTGTGAGCGATGACTCTGATGACAGCACAATACCCTCTAGTGACCAGTCGGTGGATGAGGAAGATTTACACCCACCACAGAAGAAATTCTCATCGAGCTCAGTCCGATCCTCGGCTCCCCAGAGGACCAGGCCCGCTCCCAGGCCCTCAAGCCAGCGTGACACCGTCCTGCGACTTCCCAGCACCAGCTTGATCCAGGAGCAGCATTTGCCTATCGTGTCTGCCGAGATGCTGCGGACCTTACAGAACCTGCCGAAGGTCCAGTCCCTGCAGCCGGCAGGTCATGCCTCGGTCTTCAAAACGGCTCAGCTGCTGGGGAGTCTGTGTGAGCGACAGGCTGCTGCTGCTGACGTTGCTGTAGACAGTAACGGTGCCCGGGAGACACCTGAAGAAAAGTCAGGACAGAAAACTTCACAAGTGGAGACTCCACAGCTGGTGTCCTTAACTAGCTCTGACCAATAGAAACGACCAAGGCTCAAACACACACATGCACACACACTCCACTGACTCAGGACCAGTTACAGAGCTGCACTTTGTTGTGGCATTACACACCAGGTCTATATTTCTCACATGTGTAAGAGCGGGAGTATTGTTCTAGGATTGTTTTAAATTGTCAGCAAAAGTAATTCTAGACCAGTACTTCCTCCCCTGATGTCTGAGTTGTCAGGAACCAAAATCTCACAGCACTCAGCAGGTTACTTTCTTAGGTGAGACAGACTTTACAAAGCTTGTGTCCTTTATCTCAGCCTTCTGTCATCCTCTGTAGCGTTAACGACACAAGACACCAAAGACAGACATGCACTGGAATCTACGGCCTCTCTGCAACTTCTGCAGACACACCCTCTGCCTGCACTTCACCTCCAGCATCATGGAGCTAATGAACTGATCAGTACACTGTGCCCTCTTTCTCTGCCTTTACTCTCGCGCTTTACCTTTTTTTTTTTTATACTCTCACATGCTGAATCATTCCTCTGCCTTAAAAATGGCTTTGCACTAATGTTTACCTCTGCTGTGTGTTTCTTCTCTTAAGTGCCTCCTGTTCCGCCTGTCTCTGCGTCCTCTGCTCCTGGTAATCATGAGGTTATTGAGGGAAAACATTCCATATTATTATTATTTTTTAAGATAACTGAGTTTTGTTTATATTGTGAAATGTTGAAAACAAGGGATCACTGTTATTTGTAGAATAGTAATTTAGCACTGCTGCTGTTTAGTTGATGTATCTACACAGCGGACCTTCCTGATGTTGACAATCACCAATGAAATGGTCTAGTAGCCTTTTATTTCGCTACATTTCCTCCTGTAGAGTCATACTGCTACTATTTAGTCTTTCTTCTCTGCACACATTCGTTTTAGTTGTTACACATACTATATAAATGCATATATGGACCTCTAAAGCCTTGATATCTGTATGTGTTGTGAGTTATATACTGTATGTCTGTGAATATGCTTGACTTTGTGCCTTGTTGCCATTTTCTCCCTCAGGTTCATGAAAATTACTTTTACTGCACAGACCGTATACTCCATGCAAGGACTAAAACAGCTGGCCTTTATGATAAAGTAATGCTAAGTTCAGTGTTTTCTATTCAGTTGATCTTAGTTTAGCCTCTCAAAGCCAGACCATAAAGTTCCCCTCACTCCAAATGAAAACTGTGCTTGTAAGATTTAGGCTAGCTTGGTTTAGGAAATGCCTATTACTGTGCCTTTGTCCCCAGGGAAGCCTATGCAAAACTGTTTTCACTTTATTACAGAGTGAACCATTTTATTTGGAATCCCCTCACTTTGCTTTATATCGAGGTCTCTTGATACTGTAAGTTTTACTGGTGTGGATTTGTAAGCTTGTAGCAGAGGGAGAGGTGGATTTTCTGTTGCTTTATTTTTTTGGTGCGTTTGCTTCTGTGCAGTCCGGAGGTGTTGAAAAGATAATGGTCTATTATACGAAATAAACGTAATTTTATCATTGTCCTTTATCCTTACTCATTTATTCACCTACATTTAGTTCACCAGCACCAGAGGTTTAAAATAAATGTACATTCTGTACTTCAGTAAAAAAATTTAAGGTAGTTGTTGAGTACTGACTATTTCCATTTTGCACTACTTAATACTTCTACTCCACTACAAATCAGATGAAAATGTTGTACTTTTTACTGAATTACATTTATTTTTTATAGCTTTAGTTACTTTGCAGCTTCAGATTAACTATAAAAAGACTATTGTTCCCTGTAGGAAGTCTACATGTTACCCAGCAGTATACTAATTAATTGAAATTAGTGTCAACTTTACCAGCTGCAACATAAAAGTGATTGATTAAAGTTGCATTATGTAACTTTTGGAACACATTTTGTGTTATATAGTCCTATATGCGTACACAGAATATAAACATGGCTTAAAATTAATCTAGCACCCATGTTAGCTCATGCAAACAGCTACTCCTTGAATCAAGAGCTACGTCTCTGTTGATAGGCCTGAACAAAAGTTGCATACGGCACCTTTAATGTATTCATAATTAAATTACAATTATACAGTATAATATATATTCTGAAATGATTCATTTGCAAAATGAGGAAGTTACTTTTGGTACTTTAAGTTTATTTTGATTCTAATACATTTGTACTCTTACTTAAGGATCCCCTTCACACATGTATTTAAGAGTAAATTCCAGTATATGTGACTATTCAAATATTTTTTGATTTTACAATATTAGCTGCATAAGAAGTCCTTTCTCAATGTGTGAACACTGGAAGCTTTAAGTTTCCACATCACACTCGTTTGCTGAATATTGACCAGGATTGGCTTCCATCCTATTTGTGATGTCACAAATCATGCTCGTAGGCCCGCCTCTTAAAATCAGATTTTCACTGAGCACAAAGAAAATGTACACATCCAGCAATTAATATGAGAACAGCCTTCTAGTGTCAAACTTCGCACATACATGATCAACATTCAGCCTTTAAAATATGACGTTTTGTAATAGATGTTGGATACAAAGTAGGTTGAATTAGCATTCTCTTATCAAAGCTACATTAAAATGATGTTTAGACAATAGTAGAGAGCTCATACTGTATATGTAATGATATAATATTATATTATTAGTGTTAATAGTGATATAATTAAATAAGAGAGAGGAATGGCACTCCCTCTGTGACAGTATTTTCCTGCCAGGGTTAAGAAATGCTCTGCAGCCTGCATGTCATGAGTCCTCCCGGCCGGCAGGTGGAGGAGCGGCAGTGTGAGCGCTGTGCGGGCGGATGTTGACAGGCCTGTTGCTGGGCTCGAGCTGTGGCTGCTGCTGCTATCACGTTTCAGTAGTCTCCTCATCTTGCTAGAACTTTCCTGTCACTCTGGAAACACTGCCCACATCCACAACAACCCCCAATGGCAACCGAACGGCAAGTGAAACTTAACATATGAATTAACTTTTATTATATTTTCATACATTTTCTTCTACGCAGCTGGTTAACCATTGGTCTCTCCTGTCTCTTTAGCAGCTTCCCCGATAGCTTCATTGACGAAGATCCACAGAAAGCTCTGGAGGTAAAAATTAGCGTTAGCTGGCCATAAACACACGGCACGGGTTATCACATTAACTTTAAGTTGCTGTTTCATAAAGGAAATTGAGTTTGTTGTTGGTGGTGATAATGTTCTTGTTGTTAGCACTTAGCAGTGATTATGACACTGTAACTTGCTAGCCAGTTTCGCTAACTAACGCTTCCTGTTAGCATCACTTTGCATGAAGAGCAGGGCGTCATTATAACTTTAAGTAACAGTAACATTTCCCTTTTAATGTACTTTAACCTCTATAAATTACGACAAGGTCAGTCATTAATAGTTGTTTCTGGGTGACGTTGTGATAAACAGCCATGTTTAAGACATGTCAGGCTGTCAGCATGACGAGCACAACGTGTCATCTGCAACTGATTCAAGTAGAAGACAGTAACGACTGCTTCTTAACTAGTCTATTGACCAGCAGCATTTAAACACACCGTTATTTGTTCTTCCTTTGTGTCAATTTTAGACTTTTAGGCTCTGTGAAAACTATCACAGCTACCATTACAGAGCTGAGAGACAGACCTTCAACAACTGTAGTTGCCAAATAGACCCCAGAATTATAAATTGCCTTCAAAAATGGTTGGTGGTGACAGTGTAGCAATCAGATGAGACGTACAAGTGAGCTGTTTAGTGTGACTTTTCCTTCTTTATCTCAACTATTTCTGGCCCTGCGCAGTACTGTAAGCTCTCTCTCTTTTCTTTGTAGGCACTAAATGAGGCCTTGCAAGGAGACTCTGACAACGCTGAGTGGTTTTGCCAGCGTGCCTATGCCCACACACTTCTTACAAACTACAGCTGTAAGTCCACATATATGTATTGACAGACATGTTGATCATCACACTTTTTTTTGTTTTAAAGACTTGCTTGGATATGAGTGTAATTTGGTGTAGTGACTCAAACTAATTAATCATGTGGTACCAGTGTGGTGTCATTAATATCTGTTTTCTGATTGAAACAGCCTGGATGAATGTATATGTATGATAAATATAGTGATGCCTTCTGTCTGCAGGTGCTGTTGATGATGCCAAAAAAGCACTGCAGCTCCAACCCAGCCTTCCCCTTGCTTTCATGCGAACAGGGTGTGTACTATAATATGAGTTTATGACCTACTAACTGATACCTTTCAACTTAGACTTTGTATGAGAAGTTCAGCTCCTAATGTACTAGAATTGCTTTAGTCATTTGACTTATTTAACAAGGCACGGATCAAAACTTTGTGTCAAGATAGGCCACTTTAAGTTCTCCAAGATTATCCGATCTAAGTGTATGTGGCATGTTTTTCTCTCCAAATTGCAGAATAGCAGAGTACCACCTTAACCACTATGAGTCAGCACATGCTGCGTTCGCTCAGGGACATCAACTGGATGGTGAGTACAGCTTATTTTGGCCTCCAGTACACACTTTCCACCATCCCACTCTACCAACCACCGTTCGCAGCAGGACCCTGTCTGCTTCAGTCCCCTCATTGAATGCAAAGAGCTAACCCTGTGTCCTATAACTTTTGGGACAAAGCAGACAAGGCAACTTTATTTATATCACACGTTTAGTACAGAGAAACAAGTCAAGGTGCTCTACGTCATTAAGTTTATAAAGACACAAATAAGAGAAATAAGAAGACAAATTAGAAGGTCTAAAAGCATAGATAAAAGGCAAAAAGTGCAGTTTCAAGTAAAGGCAGTTATGAACATGAAAGAGTTTTTTTTAAATGTTAAATCATGTTGAATGGTGAAACATGCCCCCCTCTATAAAGCCCAACATGTGAGACATCTTCAAACCCTTGTTTATCTGAACACAGTCCAAAACCAAAAGGTGTTCAGCTTACCGTTACGACAGAGAGCATTTTAGAGAATATTTGGCATTTTGGATTGAATAATTCCTTTTATTTAATTTTAAGTAATTTGATCAGTTAATTTCCAAATTGGTTGCAGATTAGTTTATGTTGATCAACTAATCAATAAAAACTTTGGATTTAAATTATACATTTTGGAGTTGTTTATTGAGGTTTTGTAAAAATGTACACAACTTTTTATAAAAGCATGATAACAATATATGGACAAGTGAGACTGTAAGAAAATAATTTGATTGCAGATGTCTTCTAGGATAAGTTCTCGTTGAAAAGCTATTAAAGGTTGCTTTTTTGTCTGTTTCCTTTTTTCCATTGCGCCTGATCCTTCATTGGGGGTTAACAGTTTGATGGCTTTTTTTGTCAATATCAGTTCACATGTTAATAATTCAACAAAAGAGCAGTTTTTTATTTTTAGCTTTAAGATCAAAAATAGCCATAATTGGGTTTGACAGAAGAAATCTGTTCAAGATGTTGGATAAGGACTGAAAGATTTTAAATCAATAGAGTGTAAGAGATCACACAAACTAGTGGAGACAGTGTCTGTCCACATTGTTCAAAATAGCCACTGGCACCAAGACACTCTGGTCACCATTTTAATTATATAAACTTCAAAGGAAAAATCCAAATCAGTGAGTGGAGAAACTTGGCAAACAGTGGCTCTGTTATGCTGTGGGGGGCTTTTTGCTAACATAGTTTGTATTCACTTGTCGAAGGGTTAGGGTTCGTTGGTCTAAGTGATCAACTTTATCCTTTGATAAAACATTTGTATTATGATGAAGGGGTCAGTAAAGGTTTGAGTATGAAATTGATATGAATCATATGCTATGGCCTTAAACAGAACCAGAACTAAACCCACATAAACACGAGTGGATTTTGGACTCATGTGTTGGACAGTGCTCTCCCCCACCATCATCAAAACACCATGTGAGACAATATTTTTTTGGCGGATGGTGTTCATCCCTCCAGTAGAGTTCAGTGACTTGTAGAATCAATAACAAGGTGCATTGTTGCTGTTCTTGCTGCACAAGTGGGTCCAACGCCTTACAAAGATGCTTTATGTTGGTTTTTCCTTTAGTTTGTCACCCATCTGTACATACTGTGGTGACCAAAATCTTAAACCAGTCTCTACTGTAGAGCCCAGAGTGTCTCTAACTCTGTTTGTCAAACTGAAGGTCACACATGGATTCCCGCTTCATTATACAACCGTCATTTCAGGAAGTTTGGATGCACCCATTTGCTGAGAACATTTTTACAAAGTGTTCCTGAGCCCATGTAGTAACATCCTTCATACAATCACAAAGTGTTGAACCTCGCTCCATCCTTGCTTGTGAACGACTGAGCCTTTCAAGGATGTCCCTCTCATACCCGATCATGATGATATTTCCTGTTACCAACGTACCTGTTTAGCTGTGAAATGTTCCAAACAGCTGTTTTTGGAGCGTTCCAAACTTTCCCGGCCTTTATCTGGTCCAACGTGTTGAAACATGTTGCTGGCATCAAACTCAAAATAAGTACATATTTACAACAATCAATTAAGCTGTTTAGATAAAAAAGAAAATTATACTTTGTCTTTGAAACTGTTTTCAGTTCAGCAGCAATTATCACATACTGTTTTCTTTATGTTTTACAGCCTCACTACTTTTTTAGAATCTGGGTTGGGTTTGAACTTTATTTTCTATTTATCCCTGACCTAGAAACTTGCACTACATTTGTGATAATTTAAGCAGCTTTTCATTTAAAAAGGCAGCTGAAGCTGGCCAGCAGAGGGTGAACAAAAAAAATGCAAAAGCGGTGGCAAAAACAGAATCGCTGGCATTAAGGCCCTGTCCACACGTACACAGGTATTTCTCAAAACAAAGCTTTTTCTATACGTTTGGCCTTTGGTACAGACGTAAGCAGTGTTTAAGGTCAGAAAACTCCTTCTAGATGAAGATATTCATGAACACCATTTCAGTTTAAATGTCTGGACGGGCAGAAACAGAAATGTTTTGGAAACGATGACACACGATTACCAGTGTATGTGGTATCATTAGCAAATGTGAACTTGGGAGTATGATATTTGAGTACTTGAGTTTGTACGGTGACAAAATGGATGTTAGTTATAATGTTTAACGTCATATTTAGAAAGACACAAATGGGCATTAGTTATACGTTGTTAGAAAAGAGCGACAAAACCGGCAAGAGTATACAATCTGCTTCCTGTTCACAAGGCACGGCAAAGCAAAGTGGGATATGCGTTTTCGCATGCGTTAGTATGGATGAAGAGGATTTCTGATACAGTGCTAAAAACGCTCATCTGGACAGAGATACTCTTTTTACAAAAATACCTGTATACATGTGGACAAGGACTACAGCATGAATCCCTTTTTAATGGGTGTATTTTTCTAGACACATCATTATAGAACAAACTGTTGGGGTACAGTCACACATGCATGAATGCGGTCGTGACCATTGCTGTTTGGTGAATCCATTGTTAGAGTTAAATAAAAAATAGCTGTTAAAATGTGTCTCTCCTCTGCACTGCTGATTAACCCACCATAACGTATTAAACAATATGTGTGCCCATTTTCTTCCAAATTCTTCCTTTATGAAATAAATGCATTTAGCCTTCTCCAGCACTTAGTCAAACCACTTTAGACGTCATTAACACCTCACCGATGCCCTCAAATGTTTTCATTAAATTCTCAAATTGAGTTATTTTAATCAGCATAAATATATTACCTTGAAGCAGAGCACGACAGTTAATTTCTAATCTTTTTTTTTTTGTGGCTTCCACAGTTACTGACCAATCATTTGAGATCTGGATAAAGCGGTGTGAGGAGGTGATGGGAGGTAAGTAGCTGAACTGAGACGTCATTTTTTGTGTAAGGTTAGAGCATTATTAGAGCTCATAATGATCTTTAATTTTATGTTTATTAGCAAATTTCTCAAAGGTATCAAACATTAGTACACAATAATGCCAGTAGTTGTTTTTAACACTTCAAAATCCCAGTTGCACTCCAACTTCTTTATACTATATAGCCTGTGCTATCAAACACTAAGCTAAATGGCACAGTGAGGGAGCTCATCAGCTCATTTGATCAAACAAATGAGCCCGCACACATCCGTGAATCCACAGTACAGTGTGTTCGCAGTGGTGGAGTGCACAGGCAGAGCTGCTTAATCCAATAAAAGATGCATGCCATGTCTGAGTGGTGTGTTTCTGTTTTCTGGTGATGACTGGGCCCTCTGGATCATCTCAAGTAAACAAGAGCACGAGTTTTGACAAACACGCTTCACACCCGCATGCACACATACTCCCAGGAGCAGTATGATTCATCGGAGTTAACGCTACTGATGTTTGAAAGCCCCCGATGAGACCCAGCCCCTTCATAGGCCTGCTCACAGACAGTGTGTGCACACACACAAACAAATGCACACCAGGGTGTACATCACCCCCCCCCACCACCCTGAAACTTGAAAGTACCCTAGTTGCGCTTGCTCGCGTTCACACCAGGAGCAGTCGCTGTGTCTTCTGGTGACAGTGTGTTTACCACCAACCAACACCCACATGACACCTGGTTATTCCATCTTATGTGGCACCCTGCTTGTTTAAAAAACCACACACACACACACACACACAACCACACACACATACACACATACTCAGTCTTTTTCCCCAAACAGTCCCCCTCCTCATTTCAAACGCGACCTCATTAAGACAACATTACCACGCCTCCTATCATCTCATGTCTCTCTTCCCTCTCTGTGCTCACTCTCTCTCCCTCTCTCTGTAATGAAGTCAGTGAATAATGTATGATAGCATGCTGGTAAACGGTGATCAGCTTTGCTTGAGCTCACAGGGCTTTTAATGGGCGTGGATGGACCAGTAAACAAACTGGTGGCACGGATGGGAGCGTCAGTGTGTGTCTGTGTCTGTCTATGTGGGGGGTATATCTATCTGTCTGCTATCTCAGGACAAGTGTGCGTTAGCTTAAAAGTTGTGTTCTTAGAGCCTCATCATCAAATTTTAGAGTTGGATGTAGCTTAAAGGGTGTTTCAAATGTTTCCTGCTGCCACACACCTACATTTTTCCTCTCTCTCTCTTTGCAGAGCAGACAGAGATCGGCAGCAGCAACAGGGTGAGTCTCTCTGAACGGCCACCTGGGGGCACTGTTGCTCTCACCATTAGGAGAGCAGCAGCAAGATGTGTGTATGTTCCTGCTTCAAAGAAGGAAGCCTTACCAAGCTTCTTTTGTTATTGTTGTGTTTTTCTCATTTTTGTCCCTTTTGTTTCATCCCTCTGCCTCATCACCACATCCTCCTCTGTAATTGTCGTCCCATCTCGGGGGCTGAATGACCCAGCAGACACCGGCAGCTCCGCCTGTGAAGTAAGTGCATTAATGTAAATATGTCTCATCTAGGCATCTGCTTAGTGTTTTTAATGTTGATTTTTATTTATTTTTTTATTGTATAATAATTGAACAAGCCTTACTGCTTCAAAGCAGCCCCATTCTCTATAACTGGGTGAAAACAGTGTACATAGACAATATATGTTAATGATGAGCTGCTTCTATCATTTGAAGTTCTGGTTTAATGAAGTTTATTCTTCTTCTTTCTTGCAGGCATGACTGGTACCAAACAGAATCTCAAGTCATTGTCACAGTCATGGCAAAAAATGTACCCAAAGATGGTGTGTGTGCCAACTTCATGGAAAAAGAGGTATAAGCACACACTTAAATGCAGTCTTGAAGGGAAGAGACTCTGTGTTTTCTCTGTATTTGGGCGTGTGTGTGTGTGTGTGTGTGGAGCAAAGATGGGTTAGCTCTCGGGTGTTTCCTCAGGGGGGCCCATTAGATGGGTCTCATAGACACATACACTCTGACACACTCACACACTCTCCCCACGGACCCAACTATGCCTCCAGTGGTGCCTTGTTAACATTGCTCCCAAAGTACAGATCTAAGAACAATTTACCCTCCCCAGCTTCTCCAACCTCCTAATTGTCTGTAGATAGAAGGCCTAACTGATCTAGGATCAGCAGCAGAGCCCTCAAGGGACGATCCTCTTTCTTTCTCTTTTTCTCTTTTCCTTTGTCTCTTTCCACCCCTCTTCCCTCCTCTCAGAGGGGTAACTGCAGGGCACCCCAGGGAACGGCTTTGTCTTTCCTAATAGAATAACAAACTGAGTTTACCCCATTTCAAAAGAAATAGTTCACTCGCTCCGAATCACAGTCACTTGTTAAGCTCCCTCTGTGGTGCGAAGCACAGATAAGTTCATATATTTTTTACTAGGTCAGTATATACAAAAGAAATTAAAGATGAAAGGCAGTGGTTCCAGTTATTTTCCCTGGTGACTGTGTGCAGCAGCTGTATACCTACAGACAGCGTAGGACTCCAACTGGAAATGAATATTAAGGCTTTGATAGTTTTGTCGAATTGCCCAAAAGCTACTTTAGCTAACTTTCTAAGCTTTTATCCCCGATGAACTACTTCTAACATACATTTGGTCCCAAATCAGAAAAGTCCACTTTTAGAGAAGTGGTAGGTGGTGAATTACAAGTTGAAGTGATGCACTGTACAGGCGAGTTAGTCCACGAGTGGGCAGATTTTAGTGCTTTTCTATACGAGGGGAGCATTTGCCAAGTGGTGAGTCCGTAAGGAGTGTGAGGATTTGGGCCACAGCCGAGGCCATGTCCCTCTAAACCAACAAGCCACCCACCCAGAGAGTGACAGGCTGTTAGGAGCTGTCTGACCCCCCCTCAACACTGGTCACTCAGTGGCTGAAGGGGACAGGGCGAGGATACTCCTGGCCGTCACACCAGCCACATCAGATGATTATTCTCGTGGACAAGCTTGACACCCTCATCCCCCTCACTCTTAATCTTTCTTTTTGGTTGTGTGTTTTCTACAGACTGCAGTTAATAAGATTGAAATTAGTGATACCACAGTTTAACACAGGAATTTTACATTTTTACACACATGTTTTGCTGCCACGCCAGAAAATGGATCAGTTACATGTTACAATGTGAAAAGTTTATTGTACAACCAGACACTTTCACGTTATTATGAAATACAAACATCACGTTATAAAAAGAAACTTCCGTGGGTATAAAAATATACTCTTTACATTGTTACATGTCATGTAACATGAATCATTTCACATTGTAATGTGATTATTGTTACGACATGAAATGTTTAATGCTGTAACAATAAGTAATCATGTTATAACATCTAAGGTTTCACATACAGACCCAGATTAATTATATTTATTTTTTATTTATTTTAATCTATTTAAGAAAAGTTTCTGTATCTTGTAGTATTTGAGAATATCTTGTTGTAACTTGAAAAACATCTTGTTATAACAATAAACCTTTCACGTTATAACATGATGCTGATCCATTATTCCTCTTTGGGCGTGTCAGCCAAAAGCTGCATTTGTTTTCTTAGTGGCCGACTGCTAAAATTAAAGGCAGCCAATGTGGAGTTACACAATCTGATGGTGTCTGTGTGTCTGCAGCTCTCTGCGACAATACAGCTGGCATCAGGGGACAACTTCAACCTCCACCTCGACCTGCTGCACCCCATCGTCCCCCAACAGAGCAACTTCAAGATCCTCAGCACCAAGGTATCACAGTCAGTCATTGTTCAGCTAGTGCTGCTAGTGTGTGGTTAAAGCTTCCAAATGAACAGGGAGTCCAACACCAAAATGTATGCTTTACATTCTTGCATACATTTATGATGATTTGACATGTTTTTGACAGGTTTAACAGACACTTTACTGTTGACAGATGACATGCTCATGAAGCTGAAACAAACTGCATGCTTTTAACACCAGTTGTGTTAAATGGTCCATTACGCACTAAAAGGCACATCAAAGCATTGTGCATTCTCTGATGTCGGAGCACAGAGGACAAAAAACGTACAGCTTTTGTCCCTCCTAGGGTCACAATGACCACGACTGATGGGCGCTCAATAATCTGAGGTGATAAAATGGCATCGAACTAAGCAGATGTCGTAGCTGCCAGGATACAGTTGGTCATGGTTGTGATTCTAAGTGGTTGTGATGTTTCTGATCTGATCTGTGAGCTCTCAGAGGTGCAGCCAGGTCAAGGGAAAGTCGGGAAACAAAATACCGCCTCTGTTGGGAATCATGAAATAACAAGGAATTTCACAAATGGTTTATTTTACAGTCTTCACTGTATGAACCTGTTTTCTCACATACAGTAGTGTTTGGTGGTGTTTTTCAGATGTTTTTCTCCACAGCGGGCTCAGCAGTGGTGGAAAATAAAACTGTTTACCACTTTACCACTTTTCTGAGCTGAAAAACATAAACAAACAAGGAAGAATTTTTAGGTCACGGAAACACTCCAGCTAAGTTTTTGAAAGTCAGTGAAAAGTCATTGAATTTCACTCAGAATCAGTGGGAACCCTGTGTGTAGCCTTGCCGCCCGAGCAGTTACTCTCAACAATAAAGGAGCAGGCTATTAAACATGTCAGGGAACATCTTTTATGTCGCTGTAAAGGAAATATGATGCAGTAACGTCACACGCTGGAGAAATGCAGGCACTCCTCCGCCTGTGCTTCAAATCTCTGAAGTGTACTTTAGCTAGAAAGAATCAGATCAAATGTTTTCTCTGTGTTCAGGCTTTTATTGTCTTAATAGCTGATCATTGATCATTTTTGTGTCTTTTTTAAAAATGTGAAGGAATTCAAGTAACAGTAAAAAAAAAAAAGAAGAAGAAGAAAAAAATCATGCCGATGTGAGTTTGAGCAGCTCTCTGAAATTGTGACTGATCATTAATACTGGGGGTTACCACTCTGAGATTAACATCATAATCTCCTCAATAATTTAAAGCAGTATAAAGTAGGATGTCACTACCTATAATTCCTTAAAGCTGGTAAAGCTCACTGTGGCTCGAGTTGAAATGAGAAAATCCACTCTCGCTGTATACAGTGCGGCTCTCGTGGAGACATTAGTTCATCTGAGCAGCTAACAGGAGATTCACGCATATGCACAAATCCTCACTCCTACACACTACTTGCGGTGAGTTCCTCAGCACTGTTTAAGGTGATTATGGGCCTAATGAGTAGGAAGGGCACTTTTTACTATAGACTAATTAGTGTGTATTCTAGAGGATGTGGGCTAATGAGCGAGCTGGCTGAGTGTGTGCTGATTCAGGCTTTAAACCACTGTCAGGTTGTAGCCTGAGGATCAAAAGGCAGGTTTTTGTGTGAGTTGATTTGATTGGTTTTTTTTTTAATCGTTAAGGAGGGAGGAATTTGTTTTATTTAGGACATTGATCAATCCGGTCTTGCCAATAGAGTATAACGTAAAGCTCTGCTGTTTCTCTTGGGATCTTGTGTATGGTGGATGGATCTCCACAGTGTTTGGACACGTCATCTTTCCAAAGCAGCTTTAGTTGTGTCCATTGATTATATAAGAGATGGACAGGGCTTCTGGGTCTGAAAAGTGAAGTTGAAGCAAAATTGCCTTAAACCTGCATTCTTTCTCATGGCCAGAAAAAGGGGGGTGACTCCACTGCTTGCAAAAAGAAGTCTGCTTGTATAAGCCTATGAGAAATTACGCTACTTCTCACTTTTATAATTTATTACCTCAGTGAGCAGTTTATGGTCTTAATCATAAGCTTCAAGTCTACTTCAACACAGCATGGTGTTCATTTTATAAATAATTGTCCCATTTAGAATAAAATAGACAATAAAGCAGGGTGTGCTTTAGGGCGTGGCTACCTTGTGATGGACAAGTTGCTACCACAATGTGTGCTCGGGGATCTCAGTCAGATCCAATCAGGATATCCGCCTTCAAAACCACAGTCCACAAACCTATGGGTGACATCATGGTGGGTTTACACTTGGCTGTGTCCTATTAAAAGTACTAAACAAAAACTCTTACATTGTAATTTCTGGTTAGTAAAAGGAAAATTGTCATGTTAACTACTTATTGTCCCTCCACACAGGTGGTCCACATATAACTAATACACTTTTTATGGCTGCATTTGAACCTCAGCACTTTTTGGTACCAACCCGGGAATATTGAATGTCATGAGGTAATCAGGTTTACTCGTTTTTTGATCAGATTCTTTCTAGCAATATCAGTCCATGTTTTACTCAGCAAGTACAAATGTGGACTGCAGTTTTCATTGGATTAGTTGTTGCATCTGCATATTTAACTCCTTATTTACTGAAGCAGCAGCTCATTACGCATTCTGTTCCTGGCCTGATCTTAGGAATGCCCTCCAGATGCAGTTCAGCCATCTGGAGAGCACCAAGTCTAGAAAATGAATATTAATGTGCTGATCTTGACTCCACAACATTTACTTTGACCAAAGTTAAACTTCACGAGAGAAGAAAAGTTTATTACTCATAAAATTATAAAGTATAGTCTTGTCTCTTAATAAGCCATTACAAGACAGACGACCTTTATGGGAAATGAAAAAGAGTTGAATAAGACATACAAAATATACACAAGCTACCTACGCAATTATGGAGAGAAGATGATATTAATAAAGCTGATGTTTCAATAGGATACTGAGGTAAATGCTGTCAAATGCTTTATATAATAAAAGCCTTATAATATAAATGTCTTATGAAAAGACAGAACAGTGCAGCCTGTAGTGATTTTAAGCAGCCACAAAAAATAAATCCCACATAGGCTAACATCCAACCTGTTTGAAAAGTATGACAACAAATTGAATTTGCTTATTAAGATTCAGTGAAATAAATGTAATCAAACAAAAAACAACTTCATAAAATCTTTCGTAATTCCCTCCCATCGGTTTTAAAGAGTGAAACTCTGACAGCCAGGCTACTTAACTGAAAACAAAAAATGACCACAGTCAAGTCACAAGTCTTTAACTTCCAAGTCTGAGTCAAGTCTTTTTGTTTTGTTTTGTTGAGTCACGTTGCAATCATCAAACCAGTGACGAGAGTCACATGTAGTCCAAGTCATATTGACTCAAATCCACATCTATGCCAAGTCTGTATGGAGACCTTGTTAGCAAACGGTTCCTTTTTTTAAATATTAAGCGATATCGGGGCAACATTTACATTAATTTGGAGTTGTTTTTCTGTCCAATATAAGACCAATATTCACTTTCTTTGAGCTCTGTTTTTGGTCTCCACCAACACAGAGATAAATTTCTGGCTCTTAACCTGCTAAATTCTCCACCGTGTTCAGCAGTTAGTCGCAAACTGTGTCTGTCTACTGAGCAGGTAGTGTACAGTGGTTAAGGATATTGATCATACCAACTGTTTGGCTTCTTTTGTGAAATGAAAAAAATGTTTTTGTTAAAAAAAACAAATCTTTGTATTTGTGTGTTATATTAAAAAAAACATTTTTGGATGGGTAAAACTCTGGACTTGACATTTTCCACAAACAATCCCCAGCCTTATATGTGTTTCTATTAGACCTATATCTGTGTAGCTTTAAAAAATACGTATAAACAACAACCAAAAGGTTAACACCAAGTGTCTAAATAGACGTGCTACAGTATTAACATTGAAAATCCCCAAAGAAGCTAAGCCACAGAGCCTCTGAAAGCAATGATGATATTTATTCTTAGTTTATTTCACAGCAATGCCACAGGGGGAATGAAAGGGCAGTGTACGATCACAGGTGCTGGAATTACACTCTGTGTGGTGCCACAGCAGCAAAACCATGTTGGGAAATTTGATTAGTAGCGTTATATAACCTGACATCTATATTGTGTTGCAGTATATCCACTGGCTACACAGTGCCGAGTAGAGGCTGACCTGCACAGAAACTGCCCCCTCTCAAAAAAGCACTCACTTTCTCACTTTTCCATGGCAACAGCAGACACTGCATACCAGAGGTGCACGTGGGTTGCAGCTTAAACAAGGGCTCAGTCTTAGAGAGACCACAGCTGAAGATGGTCTTCAACTCTCTCTTATCGCTCTACAGTTTATCCTTTTTCCTCTTTCTACCTCGTTTACTTTGTTTGTCTTTGTGTTGTCCATCTCTACATGACACACACACACACACAAGCACACACACATACCGATGTCTTTCTTTCTGTCTAACGCTCATAAAAACACACACACCTACATCTAGGATAACGAGAGAGAGTGTGCAAGCCCTCCTCCTCTCCCACAAAGCCCCGACTGTTCCCTGGTCCAGTAGGCTCCTCCGGTACACATGGCACCTACACAAACACACACACACACACACACACACAGCCCACCAAGCTCATAAGCCCTCATTGGTATCCGTAGGTCAAGGCAGCATAAAAGCACCTAACTCTTCTAAAACTCTACAGGTGAAATGTGTTTGTGCACGACAGTTTAAGAGACCCCGACAAACTGAGCAGCTTTCTCAACGCCGTCTCATTTAAATATTTTGGAGCTGTTTCATTTTTCTGAAGCCAAGGAGCCACTGGGGGGAAAAAACATTCAAATGAACAACAGCATCAGCAAATCAAGTTTCTCCAGATTGGCATGCATCCCTAATGAGCGTTTAAAAAAAAAGACTGCATTGCCCTCGGAGCTGTTGATTCCAAACCAATGTCGGTCTGTCTGTCTCTGTAATAGGCTGCCCTGCACCCGGCGCTCCACAATGTTTACGCTTCATCTCCTCGCTGTCTTTAAAGACAACTTAGCAGGGGGAGGCTAAGCTGGGCGTGAGTGTGCAAGCACGCACACACACACACACAAATACAGAGGCCGAACAGTAATCTTTCAGCACACTTGTGCCATTTACACAAAGTATTTGCAGTGTGTGTGTGCGCGTGTCTTCTGTAGCACATTATCGTCAGTGCGACCTCCTCCTGTCCTCCACCACGACAGACATTCCAACCGCAGGGTTCACCGCGACAACGGGGAGCCAATTACACACCAGTGTGTTTGATCAGAACAGACGGTTGACGCACACGCACTCAGAGGCATGCGCGCAAACACACTCGGTGCAGTTTCGAATCCACACGCGCCCCTTCATTCAGCTCCAAACTCATCTCTTTTTGGAAAATAGCTAAAGTGGCGTCTCCGCTCTTTAATTTGCATGCCTGTCAACGTCTAAGAATGTTTATATTTATTTCATTTATGCATCTTTCTAGCCGAGTTTGTTTTGAAATCCGCTGGGATCTGGAGAAAGAGGGAGAAGATGCTGGGTGAGGCGTTGTGGCAGGGAGGAGGCGGGGGGCGATGGTTACAAACACATGTGACAAGCGACACGGGACCCCAGTGCCCCTCTGTAAATAGCATGTGTGTGTGCCCACATGTGTGTCTGTATGTGTGTAGTGCAGGATTGTATAGTCCGGCCCCTGGGGTCCCGTGGGTGGTGGCCCCTGTATGTGGCTCTGCTGTCACATCCCTTTACGAGCCATTGCTTCGCCTGTCACACACACAGAAACGCACACAGAGAGACACACACACGGCGCCTGGCCTGCCATATCCCTTAAAAGCCAGGAAACACAGATGTGGCAGCAGATTAATGTTGTATGGCCCAAGAGCACGCAGAGAAGCACACAAACTTTGACACACACACAGCGTCGGCTCGAGTTCTGCTGCACTTCACGCTACACACACATTTAAGACAATTAATGGCACCTGCAAACTGTTGCTGGTAATTTAAAGTTTAAATAACATTTAATTTGATTGGTTTATAATCTTTGGTCCTTTATCTGTTCTTAGACTTTAGACTTTCATAATCATAAGCAGTTTGTTTAAAACATAACAGTCAGAAATGCTGATGAGTTTCTGCCTTGTTGAAACTGAAAACTCAACCGTGTAGATAACTGGACTAGATTTATTGTGGACTTAATATCAGAATATGCATCTGTTCACCCACATGGGTAAAAACACTAAATCTGAACGATAATAAAAAACACATAAGATCTAAAAGCTCCACAGTAACTATTCAGAATTGCAAGCGCTGCTACAAAGGCCATATTCGTTTGAACGCCAGTTAGCGGTATTTGTCAGCCATTAGAGTTGGTCTGGGAAATCAGCATTTTGATTCGTACTGAAGTCTTCAAAGCACCATGAGACCCCTCACAGAGCTCAAAGCTCAGATTGCAGGTGCATCTGTCAAAAAAAACAAAAATTATTTAATATACCACGAGGAGCTGTCTCAAAAATCGATTGAAATCCGTTTATCAAACACAAACGGTCACAACTGACGAACACGGATGAATAAATCAACTTAGAAACTCTGATGCATCCTGAATAATTAAACAACTTAACAACTAACTTCAAGTTTGTTATGGGCTTCATATTTTTTTAACTTCCTACACTAGAGTTAAAACACAGGCCTCTATGGTTTGAAAAGTATAAATATGTTGAACATCAGGGCTGAGATTGTCAGGTGTGATCTGTCATACTGTGATTTAACATGGTGGTTTTTTCGATTATGGGTTTTCTCTATCTAATGTCCGTTATAATACCTAACAGTCCGAGATGATGTAGTCCGATGCTCGTTTTATGCTGAAACAAGAGGATGTTTAGCATTTTTTCCATGAATGGTAACAGAACCGATTAATTGCTAATTAAACTAGTTGCAGATTAATGTTTTGTTGATTGGCTAATTGTTGCAGCTGATACAGATGGTACATCGTTTTCCTCCCTCTATGTACAGTGTGCTTATTGTGACAGCTGGGTTATGCTGGAAAAATTAGGTCGTGCATGTTCATCAGAGAGCTTTTGCCTTTAGAACTTCTCCAAATGGCTATATTTGAAGGCGGGCTGAATTGCATATAACAACACACATTTTCAGGCCGTCCCTCCTGGAAAGCATTTGTACTGCTGAACTCTTTCTCAACTCTTCACACCGGGCTGATCATGTCAAGTGAGTGTGAATTGCTGTTTCCGGAGAGTAACAGAAATTCTCTGGCACAGACTACGGGTCATCGTGGGGAACCTGGGACCTGACTTGGGTCCCGTTCAGGTTTGGATCCATGTTTTATACAGTCAGTCTTGTCCAGGTCCGGTCCCGGGTTTAACAGTATGTTTAATAGCCCTGGTGGATGTAAGAAGTGCCAGCCATGATCAGGAGGTGGAGGTTCAAACAGCAGACTCGTCTCGGAGAGCACAGATGATAAAAAATTAGCGAGTGCTAGTGTCAGCAGCGGTGGCAACAAACGAGCAGTCGTTATTATGGTTCAACAGGGCAACCCGTCGAGGTTATCTTTATTATGCAATATGCGCCAAAACAGCAAGGCTGATTCTAAACAGGTCGCGTTTGTCACCCATCAACATGACAGCAAGCGGACTTTTAAGCTGAAATAACTCATGGATAAGTCACAGAAGACCTGGCAAGGAGGATGGACTATACGCATCAGGGGAGAAGGCACTAACGTTGCATTAGGGAGGGCACAAAGTTTTGTTTTGACAACTTGTAATTTCACGTGAACTTGTAATAGCAATCAGCTGTGAAATCGGTTTCGATCGTGTCTGTGTCTCCCAGTCGGGTACGGGTCGGTATTTCTTGGCGCCAAGCTTTGAAATCATAGATGGCTCCAGTTCAGTTTGGGGTAGTGCATTTTTTTATTTCTGGGTTCAGGCATGAATTTTGGGACACAGACCCAAATCTAATGCCAGAAAGCTGATTCTACACTAGAGCTAGGTGATATTTTGGGCTATATCACCGTACACAATATACATCTCTGTATTGAAATCTGCTTAAAAGTAGGTGGGGACAAAACTCAAATATCACAATATTTTATTATAGGGACAACTATTGGTACTTTCACAAAATATTATCACAATGTGATTTTTGATTAATAATCATCAGCAATATGAATATAATGACTAGGTGGGTAAAGGCAAGTATGAGAATAAGTAGAAGATTGTGGCATGACATCACTTTACAGTAATGCAGCCAGTCAAACCAGGAATAGACAACACTTTTGTCATATTGTGATATAACAATATAATAATATCTAGGATTATTTATAGTCTCATAACAATGTACGTTTGTACGTGCAAACCTGCAAAAAAGGGTGACGTATTCTTTTGAATTATTTGGGAAGTAGCCTGCATTCTCAGCAGACGTCTTTTCTTTTTTTAGTCTCTCGGCCCTTTGCAGGTGAGCTGAAAAGTTAATTTCGGACACTGAACAGATGCCTCCCCGTGCACGAGGCGCTCTGTGGGTCCGAAAGTGCTGACACACACCAAAGCGATCTATCAGCGCGCTGCTACTCGCACTAGCTCGTCTCCTCGGCGGAGAAGGTAGCAGCGATCATACGGTCTCATTTCCCTCAATCTGCTCTCCTCACTCACGCTTCACTCAGTGCAAGTCAGCCGCTCTGCCTCCTCATCGCTAACCTTGTCTACCTCTTGGTTCGCTCTCCTCCTCTGGCACCCTCATAAATGAATCATCACATCGCCCAGCAGAGCAGAAATGTTCCTTAATTGCACCGACATAACCGGCGCTGTCTTTCACGTGCACACATATCAAACACATGCACCGTTAATGGCTGGTAGGGGGTGTGTGCCGGGGAGGGGGGGGTTAGCACTGCAGCTCGCGTGTCTCGCTGGTATGTGCCCTGTCAATGCAGCTCAGTGTTAAAAGCATGTGTCCATGTCCTCTCTCCCCTCACTGTTTTCTCCCATGTTCTCCTGGTGTAATGATTTGGATCAGATGCTGCTGTGTGGAATTAGGATCTCTCCCCCACTCTCCCCCTCTCCCTCCCGCTCGCTCCGTCTCTCACACTGGCCCTGTGGCTGACAGGCATCTCGTTAGTGCAGTATGTCTGTCAGTGAGGTTCGAGATTGAGCTGTGCCCCCGCATATCCCTGATGTCTCTCTCACACGCACACACACACACACAAACACACACTTGCAGGCTGATTTGACGACAGCTCAGAACAGACATTCTCTCTGGCCTCAATAATGATCTGATGTCCTGTACTTTTAAGATGTCACTCTAATGGCAGCGTTACTTTTTGCCCCGCGCGACAAAGAAGAGCATTTTGCTAAACATTGTTCTCTCCCGCGTTCCCTCTTCTTCTCCCCCGTCTCTCCTTATCGCCCCTCTCTTCTGTCAGGTGGAGTTCAAGATGAAGAAGACAGATGCCATCAGATGGGAGAAGCTGGAGGGAGAGGGACAGGAGTCCAACATCAAACACTTCAATCCAAGTCAGTCCACAGCTTCTGCATTTACACTCTTTTCACCCAGCCGTCCTCCTGTCTCTGCTCTCATCTGTCCATCTCTCCCTTTCTCCCTTACCCTCTTCTTATTCCTCTCTCTCTCTCTCTCTCTCCCTCTCTCTCTGCAAAGATCAATATAAGCTTCTGTGTTTGTCTGTTCTGCACTAAAATGAGAGTGGGCAGTCAAGCCCTGCTAGAGTCTTTCATTAGTCTGACGGTGAAAGTAGGCAGGGAGAGGGAAAGGTATGACAGCAAAATATGACTCAGTATTTTAGCCCACACATTCCTATTACTGACAGGATTAATTACTTATGTAAGTGTGTGTGTGTGTGTGTGTGTGTAAGGGGGAGTAAAAGTTAAGTGGGCAGCCAAAACCATCTTTTCCATGCAACCAGCTCAGCCTCCAGGACGCCCTGTTTATAAGTGCCTGCTTATAACTCGGACTGCTGTTCCATTTAAACATGATATTTGACATCTGATTTTATGGGATCACATTGCCGAATGTCCACACTTGGCCTGAATATGTCTACTGTGCGTCTGGCGTTGTATTTATGTAAATCTGTGTCTGGATTACATTTCCCGCTCTCCTTCTCCGTCTCTTGTTAGGATTACAGTGGGCGTATTTCATCCAGGAGATATAGAAATCAAATCACAATGTGATCCTTCAGCGTCTGAGTAGGATGATTCGGTTGCAAAGCAAAATGATTTCAGTTCATACATCTCGGTGTGATGAGATGATAAACGTCAACTGCATTCAGTCAACTGCATTCAGCTAAAATGTCAATGAAAAACATTTGCACTGTTTCACAAAACCAGTAAGCTGCATGTTCTAGCTACAGAGCTCTCTCTGCCATCTTATCAGACGCCTCTCGGATGCTTTAAAATCTCACTGACTAACTGAAACTATATGAACATTTTTAACACTGTTTCCCTTCACCATCAGATGATTACCCGACATCGTCCCAATTCAACCGCAAATGGGACAAGATGGTGGTGGACATCAGCGAGGAGGAGAAAAGTGAGAATCTGGAGGGAGATGCAGCGCTCAACAAGCTCTTCCAGCAGATCTACTGCGATGGCTCGGACGAAGTCAAGCGAGCCATGAACAAGTCTTTTGTAAGTATTATACTTAAACGTACTACAAGGAACCTGAAACTGACTAGGAAACGGTCTCAGTTTAGCACTGACGCCTTTGTATGACTTACATAAGCAAACAAGGCCATCAGCTTAAATATATGCTAATTTTATGTAGTTATTATATTATCACCAGGTTTTTAAAAAAAAAATGGCGGTCGAGTGCTGACGATGAATCGTCTCTCAGCCTGAGGAAGAAGCTGCTCTGTAGTAATCTGGTGGTACGGGAGCTGAAACTTCTGTACTGCCAGATTGCTGCAGAACAACTGGCTTTTAACGTAACATTTAATACTGAACTTGCTACTGAGATAGATCTTACTGTTGGCTTATTATTATTATGAAGATATTACATTGACTTGATATCTTAATCTTTAACTTAAAGGTGTTATTGATTACATTCAGCCACTAAATGTGTTAGCATTGCTAACTCTAGCTAGAAAACGTTAACGTTGCTAACACTAGCTAGCTAGCGTTAGGGTAGTACAGTATGCTGGTGCTCGTTCTACTTTTGTCCACGGGGGCGTCCAGAATCAACACAAAAGGAAAATTCTTTGTAGCTGCTTTAAGTGACATGGGTCTTTTTGCTAGTAGTTGCTTAAACATCAGTGCCATAGTAGTTAATGATATACTGTACACAAAGACTCGTGAGATTAATTGTCAGGTACTGTTATGACTTTCAGTGCAACAGCGTGTCCTTTAGGTGAATGAAATTAATTCTTAAAGGAATTTCATAATTGTGGACGCTCTGACTGGGTTACGCCCCTCCCCCTCCATTATAGAGATTCAGGAAGCCACAGCAAAACACAGTGTCTTTGAGTGCAAACATGTTAGCTCAGCATCTTAGCATGCTTACATTTGCTAATTAGCACTAAACAAAGTACAGTATATCTTGACCTGAGTTCATCCTGAGTGGGATCATGATTGGTGAACCATATTTCATGGCAATCCATCCAATTGCTACATTTCGCACCAAACTTAAAATTACCAATCTCATGGTGGCGCTAGAGGAAAAGTCAGGAAATCACCAAAGTCAGTAGACATCATCCTGCGCCACTGACATACAGCCATGCTGCCACGAGCTGCTAGTGTTATGGTCATCTTTCCTCCTTTCTGCCTCCATTTTTTGTCGTTTCTCTTCCTTGTTAATGTGTTCTCGCGTTCAAATACATACAGCCTACCATCAAAATAACTCATTACAGTCCACTGGATAACCAGACACCGCTCTTAGTTTCTCTGAATTTCATTAAAAACTAATAATGTAAACAAGCCAAAAAGTTTTTACTTGCACGAACATAATTGTAAGTGAGAGCAGAACAACACACACACTGTTGACTGATGCAGCAATAGCAGATTGTCTAGTTAACGAGCATCCGTAAGGGTGCAGTTATGTATGCAGAAGGATGTGTGTGTGATTGGAGATAACTGTTGATTGGTGATTGGGATGAATCAGCATTCTGTGTTGTGAACAGTATGATGCCATGACTCTGAAGCAGTGATTTCCTCGTCAGTTCTAACATGCAACCTAAAGCTGATGGTGTTTTAATATTCATGTGGAGTACCCACTTCTTCACTTATGCATTTGGAGCAGAAGACCTTTAGGAGAGTAAAGGTCAGCTTATATGGAAATCAGCATTTTGAATTATTTGACTTTTTAGCTTGTTATGAAATCAGAAGAAAATTAAAATTAAAAAAGGGAGTTGCTGGTTTAAAAAATCCACCTCGTTCATCAGCACTTGTGAACTCAATGATGCTGCAGTGGACTTATCTAAGCCCTAAGCATTCTGAAGCAGAGAGAAGGTGTTGCATAACTCCAGCACTAATGAAATGAGGGATCATTCCACTGAAGTGATTTCTCCTCTGTCTCTCCTCCCTGTGCAGATGGAGTCAGGTGGTACAGTCCTGAGCACCAACTGGAAAGATGTGGGCAAGAGAAAAGTGGAGATGAGCCCACCGGAAGACGTAGAGTTCAAGAAGTTCTGAGCACCTCCCTCTCTCCCTCTCCCTCTCTCTCTCCCTCTCTCGCTCTCGCTTTCTGTTTGACATCATCTGTCTTCACATTTGTCCATCTGAACTCCAGCAGGAGTCCTCGTCTCTCTGCAGTCTCAGCAGCCGTCCTCGTCCTCCTCCTCCTCCCGACCCCTCAGTTGTGCTGTTGCTCTGGTTTTCTCACTAAGTGCAGGGAGCCTCGGCGTTCCCACTCATGGCCTACTCTCTGCAATAACTTAGGACCAGATGGGGTCAATTAATTTGAATAATCTGTTGAACGGATTGAGAATCTGATTTTTAAAGGCTCGTGGATTCAAAAGGGATTCAGATGTGACTGATGGACCTGAAATCCTCCAATTTAACTTTCAGATCTGGTTTTAAGAAACTTCTTTTCTCTCCTCTGCCTCTCCTGGTTTTTCTCAAAACGCCTGCAGCCTTTCTATTTGGGAGCCTTTTGTGACTTCCTGTTATCAACACTTGTATAAAAATGTAAAGTTGTTAAAGATAAGAACCGATTGAGTTGATGTTTAAATAACAACTAAACACCTATGATTGCATTTTCTTGTTTCATGCAGTTTTTCTGTACACCCGGTTAAAAGTCAACAGCAATACTCTGGAATCTGTGTGACATGTGAGCCAGTGGCGTAGCACCATGTCGCTCCCTCAGTGTGATTCAAGCTTCGGTGTAAATAAAAGATTTGTTGTTTGGCTCACAAACTTTATCTCGTGTTTTATGGTGCGTTTGTCCCTGGAAACCGTTTTGGACAGGTTTGAAACCTCTCTGAAGGGATTCATCAGATGCAAAAGCAGCAATATATTATGACAGTGAGCCATGCTGTGTGATTATGTGCTGGGAGGAATGAAATGTGGCATCACTGATAGCAGCGCAGGCGCCTCAGATATGGTTGACGGCTCGAGGATGTGGTTTTTACGTATGGCGGTTCGATCGGTATCAAGAGCCCGGAGTCGTTTGGCCAGCAGGCGAGGACTCAGCCCCGAGGTGAAGTGCTGATTTACAGTGGGAGATGCGGGAGAGTGGGCACCTCCCCTGCTCTCCAACCACATATATGCGGCAGCTGTAACTGTGAGGAGGCGTCCTGCCGCGGCAAGAGAGCATTAATATGGATCAGCCTCCTAACCGCATCATCAAGCCTCTCACACTGAGTTAAGTGTTAAATTCATCACACATCGTTTCATCTCTCGTGACGATCAAACGCCCGTTTGTGGCTCTGGTTGGAACTCTTAGCTTCATAACACACTCTCACACACACACTCCTACACTATCCCTGACACACACACACAAACACACCGCCCCCATCCTTACCCCCTACCCCTGCCTGAGGCAGCTCTGTGACATCAAAAGGAGCTAAGCGCTTTGCATCGTGGGTAAGATCTGGGAGCGTGACGGCTACAGAGTCTTTAGTCTCATTAAAGAGTTCTAGAGCTGCAACTCTCAACATTAAAGAACTCTGGAAACTTCTTTCTGCTCATCCCTTTGGAGCAGCTACCAGATGTGACACGTCTCCAAACTGTGAAGTGTCTTTGAGTGTGCACGAGAGGGGGAGAGGGTGTTCCCAAATCAGCCTCACCACAAGTTAGAAGCCATATGTATTTACAAATGGGATATTGAGTCATTCGGTCAATAACGGAAAAATAAGCGGCGACACGTCAGAGTTTACTTAAAAAAGTTTATTCAGTGATATTGCACTTTTGGTAGAGCTTCTTCAATGCAGATGAAAACACATGCGGATGAAAGTTTGCGAGTACAGTTCTTTGTTTTAATGAGAGCTACTCATGAAGACGAAACAGGAAGAGGAAAGAGTTAAAAACACAGGAGTCAAAAAGATTTCTCAACAAACATCCGCTGCTGTTGAAGCCAGCTGACTGCTGCTGAAATGCTTTGCACCCTATACATTTATTTACATCAAAAAGCAAAAAGAATGAAAGCAAAGTTGTGATTACCAGCTCTATAAACACAAGCTCGCCTGCTTTTCCTCTACATAAATGGGTGCCGTTAAACATATTTCAAATCAATGCAGGCGTCGATGCTTTTTCTTATCAATAATTGATGACAGGTCTGTTGGATGTTTCGTATCACAACTCGTGTTATCTCCTGACAGCGTGTTGTGCTGTAGTCCAGAAGGATCTGAATCGATAGCAGGTATGTTTATTTAATAAGACAAGCTGTGCAGAGTGCAGCTGCTGCGTTTCTTTACATGTCTGTCCTAGATTCCGTACCGTGGATTTATAATGTGTGAACACGGAGACCGATGCTGATCATTTCCTACGAATCAGGTAACTACAGTAGATGACGACAAGAAACCACCACCTCCCTAAACTTTCCTCTTCATCCACCCTTTAGTTTCTCCCCTCCTCTACTCTACCATCCTACGTTGGCGGGGGTTTCTACACTACCACTGCAACGGTTAATCAGTTATTCAACAGTGACCGCCAACTATTTTGCTTATCGATTAATCGAATTGAGAAATTCTGATTCCAGATTGTTAAATGTGAATGTTTTCTGGTTTCTTTACCCCTCTGTGACAATTAACTGAATATCTTTGAGTTGTGGACAAAAAACAAGATGTCATCTTGGACTTTTCTGACATTTTAAACAACCAAACAACAAATTGATTAAAAGAGAAAATAATCAACTCGACAATGGTATTAATCGTTGGTCTACACCAGACCCAAGATGCGTGCCACCCACCAGTTGCAGGGCATGATGACTCTGCAGACCACCCTGCAACCTCGGTAGTGGTACGGCCACGGGTGGTACCCTCCCAGCGGCTCGCAGATCCTCTGGCAGTGGGTGTAGCTGCGGCGGCACTCGGTGCAGCACACGCCCTGGTGGTCCAGCATGGGGTCGATGTTCATGGTGCCCTGCTCGCCCTCGAGGCCTCTCTGAGAGGAGACAGACAGGACAGCGGGCATCAGAGTGTGCAAAGTGTGATACTGTACGTCTTCAGTGGCGGCGGATAGTGCTCGTTTCTAACCAATTAAAAATGGATTTCCGACAGGCGGGATGGGGAGGAGGGGGTGTTGTCAGATGTGGGTTTTTGTTGTCAAATATTTTCTTCTTCAGCGCAGTGCTTGCTGTTTACCCCCCGTCTGTGGCTGTCAGGAGTGCGTAGCAGGGGTTGGGGGATGCTTGCAGAGGGCTTAGGAAAAAGTGGGGCCCAACAGAAGGGGTGAGGATGGAGGGCATGGGGGGGGGTGTATGTATGGGAGTCTGTGTGTGCTCAGCAGGGCAAAGGGGCCACGGCGGAGGAGGGGGTGGTGTCGTGGAATTATTCATACAGCCTCAACGCTGAAAGGAAAGCTTTGGACAGGCTGAGACAGCCTCGCATAGAGAACGCATGCACAGAAAACACACCCACGCATACACTCAGATCTGCAGTGACAATCCGGGCCCCTCCGCCGTGACCCCGGCATCTGCTCCCGCTCGCACAGCTGTGAGAAACCCTCCTCGGCAAAAGCCTTCTCAGGTAGCCCGCAGATGTGAACGGACAGTCGCAGACGCCGCGGCGGGACGTAAACACGACAGAGGAAGAGGAACGTGTGAGTTTGTTTGCATGACTCACCTGGTAGGGGTTCTCCGGGTTGAACTCTGCCTCCACGTCCTCTTCCTCCTCCCCGGCCCCGGCTGCCTGGCGGCGCTGGCGGGGGGCGGCCCTCCTCTTCCTCTGTCCGCCTGCACACATTACAGTCTCAGTATCTGACAGCAGACCAAATTTAGGAGCGGAGTGGCACTAATGTGGCTCAGCTCCTGATTGCGCAGCCGTTTCTCTGGCAGTATTTTTGAAGCCCTCAGATGAAGTAGAATAAAATTGTGTTTTGGGAACTTTTGACCTCCCAGCATGCTGAAAATTGTACACTCGGGAGCTGGGAAACTTCAAAAGGACTTCTGCTTTTCTTTTTTAGCCTGTTTTTTTCTTTCTGTGGCTTTAACAGCCGCGGTGTTAAATGGATATTATGGAGACCGTTTGACCCAGATCCTCTTTGTTTTGTGACAAAACTCACACAGCCTTGAAAAATTGGCTTTCAGTCGTCCTCGGATTTACATTTATCACAGCTTTACCCACGAGCTATCTCGATTGCTTACTGGTGGAGTAGGTGGGACGGAGCCAGAAGATTGGCAGGTCTCCGCACAAGTCCTTTATCTTGTTGCTGAGGAAGGCAGAGTCCGAGAGGGGAGTGTCAGCTGCCACCCAGATCAGATCATCCTCAAATTTGGCTGGCATCACCTCGTCCTCCTTCAGGGTGGGGGGAGAGGGTGAGGAGAAGTGAGACAAACATCACAACAAAGCATCTCGAGATGTCTCTGGCTGCTGAAGGCGTAAAATCACACTTGTTTATGGATCTTGTTACTAGCTGTCCCCTTTAAATAGCCCACAGTCTTTGCGTCCTGTCCGAGTCTAATCTGCTTTAATGCTGTGCTGTTAATGCTCCTCATAACAACATAAAATCAAGTAGTAAAAAGGCAGCCCTGGAGGCTTTAGTATACAGATTCCCTCTGTGCTAACATTTAGCTGCATACACAGTGTCAGGACTCATCAAGATCTGAGGGGAGGGAGAGATTGGATGGCCTAAATTTGCAGGTTTCTGCAGATAAACTAATGAGGTTTTCAGAGGAGATACTGTGTAAACATACTGACTCTGTATCCACAGCCTGCAGGTAAAAGAGGAATTCTGAGGGGATGAGTTTGCCCACAGGCATCTGTTCCTGCGGGCTGCACTGCACTAGCCACAGACATGTTTAGGGAATGTTATCCTCCAACCTCTCAGAAATGTTTTTTTTTTTCTCTCTCTCCAGCTCAAATGATTTGCTGGAGGGACAAATAAAAGCGGGGGTCCTTCTCCGCTGCTCGACTGATAAGAGTTTATCTGACCCACTCTCTCCGGATGGCGTCGCACGTGTGTGTGTGTGTGTGTGTGTGTGTCTGTGTGTGTGTCTGTGTGTGTGTCTGTGTGTGTGTGTGTGTGTGTGTCTGTGTGTGTCTGTGTGTGTCTGTGTGCGCGCTTATCTAACCCATATTTGCCATCACTCTAAATTATAGCAAATGACCAGCCTGCAGCAACCATTATAACAACATCTCCCTGTCTCCACACACACTCTCACACTCACACACACACACACACACACACACACACACAGGCGAAACCCACAAACGTGAACCAAACGATCATTTATGAGGCAAAGAGAGGCAATAACACAAACACACACAAAAGCACAAAACGTGAAATAAATGATCTTTTATGAGGCAGAGAGAGGCAATAAGAGCAGCCCTGCGTGATAATTAATTGTGTGCCCTCGTGTGTGTGTGTGTGTGTGTGTGTGTGTGCGTGCATGCTTATGGGCACGTGTGAAGGCAATTCTGGTGATGTGGATTTATGTGGATGTGAGGCTTATGCAGAGCTAAATGATTTTAATTATCAGACAGCCTCAATTGAACAGTCACAGGCTGTGGTGTTGGTGTGTTGTGATAGCATTACACACACACACACACACGCACACACACACGGTACATTTTTGTGTAGTCCTCTGTTGTGTTTATTGATCTTAATAGAGTCCACCAAGCTGTTAAGTGATGGGAACCCACACATAAAATCAACCATGTGTTCCTGGTAGATCATCGGCTCTGGTGATTCATGCTAATAGCTTCATATCAGCAGTGAGTATATCTCTACAGCTCAGCAAAGCATACACAACACAGTAAGCGGCAGTAAAATGCAACTTTTGGTATGACTAAAGAATACTTTACAAAGGGTTTATCATTTGTAAGCGCTGGCTTTATAAATGGGCTGATTAAATATTTAAAATTGCCCCATAAATCATTAAAAAGTCATGTTAAGCAGGTGACCAGGTTTAACCAGGTCCTCTATAACTTGTACTGTCTTTTTAGCCGTCTTGTTATTAGAACGTGACGAACTAATGGTCCTTTATCAGCGACCGCCTGACATCTGTACCTTCAGATTTCATGGCTCATTAGCAAGTAAGGGAAAGGGTGATGAGTTAGAAGACATTACGGTATTGTAATGTCAGTACTGCACTCACAAATGTTAGCCCTTAATGAAAGTTTCTCTGGTTCAAACAATCCATCGTATCTGAAGCTGTAAATGTTAAAAGTTGCATTTGAAGAGCTAAACAACGTTTCGTATGAGAAGAGGCACGTGAGAGCGTGCATGAAGTCAGGCCGCATTTTTCTGCCCAATCACGACCGAGTCCAGAGAAGTATCTGAGCCTCACTTGGTTTTTACTTCCAAACCCGACTTAAGTCCGAGTGAGTGATATATTTCTATAGTTGTTGTAAGTGTTGCTCTGTATTCCAACAGTTATCATTGTTATCGGGTGTTTGGTGAGTAACCCATGTCTCTCCTCCTCCTGCTCATGCAGTAAAATGCAGAGAAAATACACTTTCTGGTATCCCTGCCCACTTTATCCAATCAGGACAGAGAACTCCATAAAGCGACGGGGCTTTCTGTCAATGCACAGAGAGCAGGATCCTCCTGTTTGCTGCTATATCTGGTGATTAGCGCTGCTCGTTCATGTGGTGACGTAGAGAGGAGTGAGGGGACAGGAAGTTTCCTAAAACGACGATAACACTTACAGCAGCTTTAATGTAAGCTTAAGCACTGAGTTTGTTTTGCCATGCAGCTGTTACCATGGTTACACTGGCCTGTTTACCCTGATAAGACTTATGTACTGGCTGCCAACGTCAGTGTTTGTAAAATAAACTGGAAACACAAGGAAGAGCTTAGTACCAAAGCCTGACAAGGTAAACCCACAGTTACGTCACCCATTGGTTTGTGGGCTACTGTTTAGGCCTTGAAATTTGGCACTATGGCCGTCATCATCTTGTTTTTTGGAGCCAGAAGTGACCATATTTGGACTAGAGGTTGGACCTGGGGATGATATCCTGATTGGATCTGACTGAGAGCCCAAGGACATGGCAGTGTTAGTGACCTGCCAGTCACAAGCTTTATCATTTTCCTTTTGAAACCAATGGAGTTGCCCCCTCCTGGCTATTAGAAAGAATGCAGGTTTAAGACACTTCTGCTCTGGCTTCACTTTTCAGCCCCACAAGATCCATCCAGATTCATAAGGTCAGTGGCTAATGTTAATACATGTTGAATGAGGGGCTGATAAACTCTCAGTGTCCGTTAAATTTACTCCCTGTAATACCACAAATAGCCATTTTTAGAGCTTTAGAGGTGTTGATAGGTGGATTTTTTTACCTTTGAAAAGCACCAAGCTAGCGGTTTTCCCCATATTCAGTCTTTATGCTAAGCTAAGCTAACTGGCTGCTGCCATACCTTCATACCTTGAATGGCATCGATTTTCTCATCTGATGCTCAGCAACAGAGCAACCAAGAGTAGCCCCCAAAATATCAAACTACTCCTTTAAAAGCTCCGGCAATAGGACGCCTAGGGTTAGAGTTTGTTGAGTTCCTGCAGTAGAAAGGGGTTACTGACTACAAAGCACATTACAGCGTGACGAAAACACGTCTTCTCGGGACATAAAGGACAGACGGGACCAACCCACCAGATCGAACGTCATCGATTCCTTGTTGAGCGCCTCCACATCAGGCAGACGAGCCTTCACTTGGGTCTTGATGTAGCACTTCTCTCCTCCTGAAAACCGGATCCCTGTGATGCCCTGGAGAGGTCAGAGAACAAACAAAACGCTGGAAGTAAGAACTCATTACCTCTACAGTGGTTGTGTTGCACTCTGCAGGGACTATAGATCTGTACATCAGACGTAATCACCGATTTTGATCACATTTCGGGGCGATGCTGCGGTGTGGCGGTATGTCCTAGATTAGGAAATCACACTCACGGGGGACACTGTGCTTAAAGGTCAAAATTTAAATAGTTAAAAGGCCAAAACTGCTGCTTCACTTCTCTGATTGGCCTGATTGGGGCACTTTAATTAAAGGTCAAAAACCACCAGTCCGAATTTAATGAAAATTGGAGAGACGATGCTTCTTGACACTGATGTGCCCAAAGGGAGATAACATGTCTACTTGTTCTTAATTTCTCCGCTGCTACGCTGAGCCAGTATCTCACAAGGGTCATTAAAGTTTCAGCAAATCTGATCGACTTCTTCTCTGATGATCCAAATTGCCCGGAGAGCAGTGATGAGCGTGTTGATGAGTCTGGTTCTCTGCTTTTTATCTGATTTTTTGGGATTATTTCGAGATCCAACTCACAATCTCAAAGTCGTGGACCTCGACGGCCTCGTCCGCCCCGCTGCCGGTGCTGAATCTCTCCATGTTGTTGGCCGTGTCGATCTCCATTGTACCCTCCTCCACTTTGCCATTGATGCTCATGCTGTAGTGGACATTGTAGACCTGCACACACACACACACACACACACACACACACACACAAGGTTTCAGACTGGCATGTAAGGTATGAGAGCCCTGAGAGTCACCCCACCCCCAGCCCTCTCTCTTTCAACACTCCTCCTCACCCTCTTTCTCCAATCTTACCCCGCGACTTCTCCTCACACGTCTCTTTTCTGGATTTCTCTTTCAGGCGACAATTTCTTTCAGACTCGGTCAGGAGAATACAATCTGTGCAGCTGTGGGTGATGATGACCCTTCTACCGAGCCTTTTCATCATGTCTTCATACCTTTTTCTAACTCCATAATGGAAAAAAAAAACACTCAGAAAGCTACATTTTCCTCCTCATCTCTTCCACCTCTTGCCCCTGGAGCATCAGCCGGACCCAAAAAGAGGCCCCCCCACACCCCACCCCACCCCACCCCTCTCCACACAGCCAGGATCCTCCAGCACACACAACGCCTCCATTCACCCAGCAGACTGCACCGTGGAACTGGAGTGTTTCATTTACATTTTACTGTTTGCCTACGCTGCAAAAAAGTCCATCTTGTGGAAAAAAGAAAAAAAAAAGACTTTCCTCTCAGTCTCCTTCTAATTCAAAGTAGTTACAAATTTGACCTCTGACGACTTAATCTCACTTGTTTCCAATTAAAGGCAGCTCATTTCAAGAATTCCTTCAATCAAGCGGCATTATTTTTTATAGGGTGTGAGTATGAGGGCTGTGGTTTTTTTTTGTCGATGGTAGTTCCACTTATTTTAGAAAAACTTTTTGAAAGAGGAGAGAAACTACAATGGAACAAAGGGAATAATCTAGCAGATCAGACTGCATTTGATTTGACTTTTGATTAAAAGTCCTTAGGGACTGTACAGAAGCGATTGGGATGGCGATGGCGGCCGAACTTCATGTTTCTCTTTGTAGGAAAGAAAACCCTTTTCCCAGGGTTATTAATGTTTTCTTTGAACTTCCTCTTGACTGACAACTGCAACACCCTCCCCACAAAACGCCCAAATAATGTCTTAAATTGGCACCACTTGCATACCTAATATGGTCATGGAACTTCCTATGTGCTACACCAGTGAGCACATTCATAAAAAATAGAAGTGAAAGTCCCCAGACTACTGTAACTTCAGAAGGACAATTAAAATCCCCACCCCCACCCCTCCTTATAATTTTCATACAGTCCCTTTTTAAAAAAACAAATTCTTTGCCGTGCAAGTAAGAGGATAAATAAAATATGACTCTTACGTGTTTTTCATTGTTGTTCCAGAAGTAGAAAGCACCGACAGCCCCCAGTAGCAGCAGGAGGGCCCCTGCGATGAGCACCGCGATCCCGGCCTTCAGGAGGCGGCCGGTGGCGGCGGGCTTCACGGCCACGGCGGAGTAGGCCTGCGGCAAAACACAAGGACCGAGAAAAAAAATGTTCATATATATATAACATCATGACCGTGTGTTTAGAACAAGCAGCCTAAACACTGGAGAGATTCAGAGCAGGTTTCAGCATATGAGAGGTCAATAACCGAACACCTTGGACTCTGACTGGCCCCCCACACACGTCCAAACACTTTTCTAACATATAGATCTGCTTATCCCGAACACACTGAGCTCTGCCGGCCTGTCTGGAATATCAAAGTCAAACTCACCGGAGGCATGAACTGCTGCAGGTCCTCTGGTCCCGCCGAGGCGATCGGTACTTTCTCTGAGTTCCCGGCCATGACTGGAGCCAAACACCTGAGGAGAGCCCAGTCCACTGACTACTCTCTCTCTCTCTCTCTCTCTCTCTCTCTCTCTCTCTCTCTCCCTCTCTCTCTCTCCCCCTCCCCCCCTCTCTCTCAGCCTCTCCCCAAAGTTTTGTAACTTCTTCAAATAAAAAGGTAAAACACAGCCACCTCCAGTCGGTGGTAATTGTGAGCAACCACTAATTTAAGCCAAAAGTTTTTTTTCCTTTTTTTCTTTCTTGCTTTCTTTGAGAATTTGAGAAGAGCCTTAATCTTTTTTTCTCTTTGAAGATCATATAGGCGGCTCATGTAACTTACATGACTCTGATTCCTGCTATGATCCTCAGGATTTCATATCATTAAGCTGTATGACAACCTCGGTGGGAAGACCTATTCAGCAATTAAGGCAGATGATGAAGGATGAAGGAAGGGTGAGGCTGTCTCCTCAGATCACCTTTGCGCGCGCGCACACACACACACACACACACACACACACACACCCCTCCCTCCCTCTCCCCCGTCTCTCCCCCTCTCAATGCCTCCACAGACGGTTGCAGGTCAGAGGTGACTCCGGTGGAATGTCGCATGTTTTCTCCACCTTGGACACAGTATATTTACACAAAAAAGGCACTTTGCTGGATAGACTCACATCTTACTCCCCTTACATCTTCTATATGCGAGTCCAGCGCTGCGTTTCTGTTATGAAAAATGCCCTGAACCCATGAATAATAATGGGGGTGGGGGGTGGGGGGGATTACGTAAGGGGGCGCAGCGTGCGCATTTGGCAGATAGACAAAAAAAACATCCTGACAGGATTGCAGGAGGATTTGCTCACAAGGACTTCATGTTCTTAGACAAAAATCACCTGGATGCGTATCAAACTTATCCTCAGACTTCCTCTCCCCACGTGCCCTTTTTTTTTTGTTTTCAGACGCAAAGCACGCGCGCCTTTACGCACAGTCAATCTCATCATGTCTCTCCTGTGCGCGCGTCATTAGGTGGTAATGATTTATATGTGATGTAAATCTGTTCACGTGCAGGTTATTAAGCCCAGAGAGTAACTATGAGCGCTCTTGATATGCGCGAGGCGACAGAGTGATTTGCTGGAAGGAGAAGAAGAAGAAAAAAAAAACCTTGGCGTCTGTTCTGGCATCTCACCAGCAAATTCACAGAAGAAAAAACTAAACTGACCTTCTTCGGTGGGCTGCAAGGACAGAGGCTCACTGCTGCAATAACAGCGACGCCTGTCGGCTTCCAGTCGTGACTGATGCTCCTGCGAGGCACGCACAAACACCCCGCTCACCTCCACGTCACCCGCTGCGAAGGAACGAGGCACTCGCAGTCTCAGAACAGTATTTCAAAGTTTATTTTTCCTCTCAGAATATCGTGACGATTAAAAAAAAGAAATCTGTACAGTCACTTATTGCATTCAAATGATTTTATACATCGTTATCAACTTGATACATTGTGGGTCACCGGCCCTCAAACTGCACAGTTTCCGGGGCCATTTTTAAATAGTCAGCGTGCGTAAAGATCAATAATTACAATTCATATGTACATCTCTTTGCTTAATTATTACTTTTATAAAAATAAAAATCTCTGTATGTACAAAACTTGCATATGATACACTTCATGTCCAACAAAAGGTGATTGAGTGGGCATCAAATGTGGCTCTTACAAGGAAACACAAACATGAAGATATAAACTTAGATATTCACAGCAACAGATATCTGCAAAACATTATTCTCATTGTCAAGGAATCATAAATTAAAACTTCTGAATACACTTTACATTTCTTTGAGTGGGAGCTCTGTGTGTGTGCAATGTCTGATTCAGACGTCATTGTTGGGGCAGTGTGTGGGGGTGGGGGTGTAAACGGGGAGGGTGATGTCGCTGATCTCCTGCACCCTCACGGGCCTGGGTGGGGTGACCAGGACGTAGTCGTACTCTTTGTGCAGCACCTTCTCGTACACGCTCTGCAGCCCCACTGTTTTGGGGATGTGGGCCTGGTAGTAGTTGTCCCTGCGGTTGGGGTCCCGGGGCAGGGAGGCTGTCTTGGGGAGGCTGCTGAAGGAGGAGAGGGTCGGGGCCGGGGAGGGCGCTGCGTTGGCTCTCACTGCCGAGGGGCTCCAGCAGCGGTCTGAGTGACCCAGGACCTTACATTCGCTTGTGCACGCCCACAGAGCTAGAAGAGAGGGAGGGAGGAGAGTGGGGTTAGATGCAGAACCAAAACACAACACTCAGTTGAGATCATTTCATGAATCCAGCCTTTCTTCTTACCATTTTGTCCGCCCATGGGAGGAACCACCGCCCCGTCCTTCTTCAGGCCGGTGTCTCCACTGACATCGCTGTCACTGTCATTGAAGTCACTGTCTCCCTTGCCACTGTCTTTGCCACTGAAGGCGGGGTCCCTGGCAGAGATGGTGGTGTAAGAGTTCCCCTTCCAGATAGTGATGGGCCTCACCGCCTCTTTGCCGTTCCCATAGCCGGGCAGAGTGGAGTAGCCCTGCGGGGAGAGAACAAAGGTTAGTGTCTGCTGAGTGTACAGCCTGCAGATTGCTCTCATAGCTTTGCGCCGCCCCACACCTGCTCCACCTGTCCCAAAGGGGCGTCTCACCTCGTGTTTGGTCCCTCGGAGCTTGCTGTTGCTGTCCGAGTCGTACACGCAGGGCACCTCGCTGCCGTCCTCTGAGGCCGAGCACATGTCGCTGCCCCCGGGGTGAGCCGAGGTGAAGCCGCCGGGCTGGCTGCTGTACGAGTGTCCCTCAAAGCCCGCTTCTCCCCCGGCCCCGTGCAGAGGCAGGAGCGGGTTGTCCGCCACGTGGCTCCTGCCCCTCTCCAGCGTGCCCTTCTCCCCGTACGAGTCGCTGTCTTCTCCGCTCTTGTCCCGCTTGCGCCGGTTGCAGGTGGTGGCGATGAGGATGATGGCGAGCAGCAGGAGCGTGCAGCTCCCCGCGAGCACAACAATAATCACCACCGACAGGTCCCACTGCGCGTGCACCTCGTCCCCGCCGCCCGGCTGGTACACGGTCCTGTCGCTCGGCGGGGCGCCCGCGATGATGAGGAAGTGGAGCGTGGCGGTGGAGGTGAGCGCGGGCCTCCCGTTGTCACTCACCGTCACGGTCACGCTCAGGGTTTCGTCCACGTCGTGGCTGAGCACCTGGTTGAGGTAGATCTCCCCGGTGGCTTTGTTCACGGAGAACACGGAGGGCTCGCCGGTGGCCAGCCCGTAGGACAGCTCTGCGTTCACGCCCTCATCCGCATCCCGCGCCTCCACCCGGGTGATGACGTAGCCGCTCGGCGCGTCCCGGGGCAGGAGGACTTCAGCGGAGCCGTTGTTGAGAGGCGGCTGAGTGATGACCGGCGTGTTGTCGTTCTGGTCCACGATCCTCACGTAGACGTTCGCGCTGCCGGACAGGGGCGGGGAGCCGCCGTCGCTGGCCGTGATGCGGAGCTCCAGCTGTTTCGTCACCTCATAGTTGAAGCTGCGGAGCGCGTAAAGCGACCCGCTGGCGGGGTCCAGAGACACGAAGGTGGAGATGGGGGAGCCCATGAAGTACGTGTCCGCCAGTTTGTAGCTGACCTTCCCGTTTGACCCCATGTCCATGTCCCGCGCCACCACCGTGGTGATGTACGCGCCAGGTGCGTTGTTCTCCACCACGGCCACCTCGTACACCGGCTTACTGAACACCGGAGCGTTGTCGTTCTCGTCCGTCAGTCTGATGGTGTACTGAGTGATGGTCCTGAAGGGGGGGGAGCCCAGATCCTCCGCCACCACTGTCAGGTTATATTCGGGGATTTTCTCGCGGTCTAACGGGCTGGTGCTCACGATCATGAAGCTGTCCTCGTACGCCTGCTGCAGTCTGAAGTGGTCGTGTCCGTACAGAGTGCAGTGCACCTGTCCGTTAGCGCCGGAGTCTCTGTCCGAGGTGCTGACCAGAGCCACGAAACTCTCCCTGGCCGCCGCCTCGGTGATGTACGCTATCCCCGCCGTGATGGATGTCATGGGGGTGATGGAGATCTCCGGCGCGTTGTCGTTAACGTCCTGCACCTGCACTACGATTTTGCAGATGGCCGGGCTCGGGTTCGGACCCAGGTCGGTGGCCTGGACGTCAAACTCGTACGTGGTCTTACTTTCAAAGTCGATCGGGCTCTCCAAGGTGAGCCGCCCGGTCTTCCTGTCCACTCTGAAGAGTTGTCGTATTTCATTGGGCACCTGGTTGCCGAACCCGTACACCACCTCGCCGTTCAGCCCCTCGTCCGGGTCCTCCGCGTTCAGGTCCAGCAGGAGGGAGCCCACCGGCGCGTCCTCGGGCAGGTCCACGGAGAAGCTGTTCCTGTCGAACACCGGACTGTTGTCGTTGTAGTCTTTCACCTTGACGTTGATGCGCGTTGTTCCGGTGCGGGACGGGTTGCCACCGTCCATGGCGACCAGCTCCAGCGCGTAAGTCGCCTGCGTCTCCCGGTCCAGCTCCTTCATGAGCACCAGCTCCGCATATTTAACCCCGTCGGCCCTGCTGAGCACGTCAATCGAAAAGTGGCTGTTCACGGAGATCTGGTAGCTTTGGATGTAGTTCACCCCAACATCATCATCCACCGCAAAGTCCAGCGGGATCCGCGTGCCCACCGCTGTGTTCTCGGAGATCTCCAGACTCGACTCTTTCCGGGGGAACTCGGGGGAGTTGTCGTTGATGTCCTTGACCTCCACCTCGACGTGGATGAGTTTGAACTGCTCTTTGGAGAAGCTGACCACGTCGAAAGCGATGAGGCAGTGCAGGGTGTGTTTGCAGATCCGCTCCCTGTCTATCCTCTCTCCTATGGTCAGCTGCCCGTCGCTCTCCCTCAGACGGATGAAAGAGGAGTTGAACTGTTTCATCATCCTGAAATTGGTCCTGGAGCCCCCCGACGAAGAGGCGCTGGAGGAGATGTCCTTGGCCAAGTTTCCAATCACTGTCCCCGGTGCGTCTTCCTCGAATGTCTGATATTTCACAGTCTTTCCTTGTGTGACAGCAGCCAGGCTCGCCAGAGAGACGCACAGTAGCACCGACAGCCCGTTCCACCCTATTCCTCCCATCTTGACACCTTCACTCCAGAATAATCTGAGATTCAGCGAACTGTCCGATTTAAAGTTTCAACAAAACGCCCAGAAAACTGTTCCTTCCCCGCTCTTGTCGACTCTCCGGGTCTGTTTATCTTAATGTATAAAGCCTTTCATAAATATTCCATATGTCTTTCAATGCGCACTGGATGCGCTCCGCTCTTCCTCTCTCTCCCTCTCTCTCTCTCTCTCTACTGGAGGTGTGCTGCTCTCTCAGCGCAAGAGGGCTGCAGTGTCTGCAGGAGGGTTTATACGGCGAGGCATGCAAATGAGCCGCACTGTGACCAATCCGAGCTTTGAGAGGGGAAAAAAAGGGGGACTTCTGAAAGACCTCTAAACCCTGTTTAGAGATTCCTGGACTGTGCGGAGAAACTTGGCACCCAATATGTGGGCTAAACGCGAGGCTTGATTTAATACAGCCATAGTTTCCGTTGCTTGTTTATGTTCCTCGGGCTGTTAAATGAGTCTGCGCACCGGCACATGGGGGGGAAGCACAGAGATGCGCAGTGTCCCTGAGCTAGAGGACAAAGCATTTGAATAGGAGTATCTGTTCAGGATGCTCTGTGGGCGCACTTTCACTGTGAACAGATTTATGCTTAAAACACCGCCAGGTTGGATCCCCACGCGCGTGTCCCGTGCAGCCCGCCGGAGCAAGAAGCAGTCAATGGCAGGAGGAGCTGTCCCAGTGACCTCTCCACCTCCGATAGGAGAATAACTTTACGCACGCAAGAATATGACGTGATCTGTCCTTCTCCTCCAACCTCAGAGCGCCCTGATCCACTCACCCAGACAGATAAGATTTCACATAATGGACTTGTGATAGACCCATAATGCTGAGACAGCTTAACGTGCTGAATAATAGCATCCAGAAGAATGTGGTGTAACTGGTGGTAATGGCATCATTTTACTGCTCGTTTTTATTCTCATTAATAAATTCCATAAATTTGCTCTGTCTTCTATTATTCATCCCCCCAGTGTGTCGTAATCCAGTAATTGTTTGCCTATCAGATCATATCTGAGACTGGAAAAAGGACTATATCCACTTAAACATTGATTTTATTCTAATTCGGTCTCAGATCAGATCGGCTCACGAGATGTCTTGTGCGCGAGAGAGGGGATTTTTTAATTAAAGCCAGTGTAACGGCCCGGTTTAACATGCGACTCTCCGTGGCCTCGCCTGCCAGAACAGAGAGGCGCAGGTGAAGACTACACACACACACACACACAGGCGGTCACGCACGCACTCACACAGCCTTCTATGAACCCGTTACAAATGGGATTTGGCTGTAAACGCAGGGGGGATTTATCAGGATTTCAATAGTGAGATTATATCAAAGGCGTATGAAGCCCTCGTTAGTAGCGGCGGGATAATGGCATGGCAGGGTCTCCCTCTGCAGCCGTCCACGCCGGTATTGTGGCCCCTGAGCTGGTCTGTGGGGACCCTCACCCCCGCTGCCTCCACGCAGCCCTCCGCCTAACTGCAGCATAATGAGGCAGAGCCACATGCAGCCTTTGTACCATCCCTCAGTCCTCACTCCCCCCCACCCTGCTCCAGACCTGCCCGGGTCCCGGCCACGACTCCTTTCATTACAGGGAGATGGGAGATGAATTGGCCCGGACATCAGGGTCCCTCCTATTAAAATACATTTAGAGAGCAGCCGGGGCCCCGTCACGGCTCTTTAAGAGATTTTCTCATTCTTCCCATTGGGCTCAGTCTCTTTTTCTCTTTCCCTCTCTTTCCCTCTTCACCCCACTCACACACACACACACACACACACACACACGCACACACAGCTTTTTTCCAACTCTTGCCTTGCAGTAGAAGCTAATATCAGTTGGCATGTTCTATAAAGAACCCATCTGCCACAGAAAGTCAAATAGGAGACACCTGAATGGACAACATCTAGTCAAGCAGCTTGCATAGTTAGACACAGTCAGGCCTGTCCCAAACGATAAGGAGACATCACCCTGCCGTTAATTAAGGACACCACAGCCAAACTACCTGCCCCTTATAGAAATATTGATGCCACTTCACAGCCCGGCTCCTTGATAAAGACTTTATAAGTTATAATTGAGTTATTAATGATTCATAAACCATCTGCCACAGCATTATAGATCAGTTATGATCCTTTAATGAGAACAACTTTTGGGTTGCCAGGTTGTAGGAAATCCCTTTGACTATAGGACAGTATGACCTAGGGAGGGTTTATGGGGGAGAAGAAGTATATTTTTGGTCTGTATTTTCTTTTCGTCCCAAGTTTACATTTCATATCGCCTCCTTTACAATAGTTGCATAAATCTGTATCAGGTTTTATTGATGTGTTAATTTGTGTCGAACCTAAGAAGTTAATTGAGATATTAAAGGAAAAGTTCACTTGAAACTGAAAATTTCGTCATTATCTTCTCGGCCACATGCGGTTGAAAAGTTCAAAGCTAAAATCTTCACTGTGGTGGCTAAGCTAAAAGGTGTTAGCGCCCACTCCGTCTGAAATAGGTGCACAGGCTGAACCGTGCAACAAGGGTGAAAAAAATGCCTTTTCAAATCGATTTGGGATCTGAGGGCTTCCAGAGACTTGATTTACAACATATGGACTGTATGGAGCCATTTTATAGTTTTATTTTTTGGTTATTTTTTAATGTTTTAAAACAAGTCCCCATCCACTTCAGTTGGTAAGGAGAACGCTGTCCTGCTGTGAAGCTCCAGAAATGTTATGTGGATTACGAAACTTTACCCGTCCCTTCATCTGCATGGGGCTGAGGAGGTAATGATGGAATTTTCATTTTTGGGTGAACTTATCCTTTAAGGTTATAGAATGCGGTACATCATTACACGACTTTTTTTATTTCAATTTTGTTTTTACAAATTTAAAGGTGCACTATGTAGTTTTTGGGGCAGAAAATGTATTCAGAGGAGAAAGATGTTCATTGACTGATTCTTTTATGCCAAAACTGAATAAACAAACTGACCTTTAAGGAGTTTCATATTGTTTTACTTTGTTTATATGTGGCGGACCCTGCCACCTTTCTAGCTTCAAACAGTGTTCTGAGGACCTTATTTTCCTCTGAGAAGAGTTATGGAAAAAACAGATATTTCTGAGTTTGTATTACTACCTCACTGATATTGAAAATATTCAAATTTTAATTTTGAATTTCTCCCCCAAAACTACAGTCCCCCTTTAAACACCCTAATAATTTTTGTACAGTCCCTCAATAAGTTGTTCACAGGCTTTTTGTTTTGTAGACCATCTGGAGAAACATTTATTCATTAACAGCTTATTAAGCTTTTGTTAGTGCATTGCCAGCCTTCATAACTGCTTTATTACCAAATCCAAAAAAAGGATAAACACCAGCCAAAGGCTTTTTTCCCCCCCAGCCTGACCAACCAACCCAGCAAATGTGTTCATATTAACGATCATAACCAAATACTAATGCTTCATAAAGGGCGCAGAGTGTGCTGAGATCACTGATAGCATGAGGAGAACTGGGATGAATGATTTGTTGCAGCAGCTCTGTCTCTGATTGTAAAGCATTGTGACGAGCCCGTTGTTGAAGCTCGGTGATAATGTGCTCGCTGTGTGGCCGCGTGAGAATCCTCCTGTTTATTCTCATTTCTTTATGTGTTTGGAGTACACAGCTCTCCTCCGACGGTATTCAGCGCTCTCTCTCTCTCTCTCTCTCTCTCTCTCTCACACACACACACACACACACACACACACACACACACACACACACAGAAACAGAGCAATCAAAAGCAAATTACACCAGACTCGCCTCGCGGATTAAACTCCCTGCACGTGCGTGTGCGCGTGCATTAGAAAGACAGAGAGACTTTCTTACAATGTTTGACCGTTTTTTTTTGTTGCACCCCCCCAACGTAAAGCTGTCATCTGAGGGGACACACACCCCCCCAGAATAAAATAAAATCATTCTCTCACGTGATCACCGTGTCAATCTCGCCCGTCTGCACGCGAGTTCAACAATAGCAGAATTAGAGAGAGTCTCTAAAATCCCCTCTATTCTTCACGGGACATATTAGCATTTTCTTTAACATATATAAATATATCTTTAGTGCAAACCCCCCCTCCTCCACCTCCCTCCCCTCCTTTCTTCCTTTCTTCTGCATTGTGGTCCCATTTGCTCTGCTGATCGCCGGGTATTCGGGGTCTGAAGCCGGTCGCCCGATCCCTGCCTCTTGTTGGGGCTTAACTCATTGAGATGGAAATAGGCGATTTGGTCTCTTTTGTCCGCCAGATAAGCGGTGGAAGGAGAAAGTGAGGAGAGGGAGCAGGAGGGTGAGAAAGGACGGTTGTCGTTGTGTGCGTGAGTGTGCGTGAGTGTGTGTGCGGGGTGTCTGAGATAATCGATCAGCTCGCTCATCCCCCCCCCTCCACCTCCACCTCCACCCCCACCCTCTCTCGCTAACCTTTGCTTAACTCGCGTGCCATCACAAGCACAGAGTCCTAATTGGTTCCCAGCACTAATTATCCAATTATCGCCTCTCCACCGGAGAACCGCACTCCAGGGCTCGTCTGGGTAATGGCCTCATCCTCCGACACTATTGATGGAAATGATTAGGAGTGAATGCGCCCATCAGCGCCAGAGTGCAACACTTGAGAAACTGGTGTCACGGCCCGTGTTCAGAGGTCTTTAAGAGAGGAGCAGCTCTTCACTTACAGGCCTGACGCGCCCATTCAGCCCGTATTATTCCTCAGCTCTTATCGAAAATTGAATACATGGTAAAGTGGTGTGCAGGTTAATTAGGCCCTTTTGTCTGACCCCGAGGTAAAATTAAAAAAAAAAAACAGAGGTTGGGGCTGAGACTCTGCGTCTGGCACTTGTGTTGAGGTCACAACCTTCCACAGTGGAGGAAATGAATTGTTTGGTGCAGAAAGTGTTATTTCTTTTAGGCTTAAAGTAATGACTGGTGTAAGAGTTTCTTCAGGGGGCTGCGTTATTAAGGTGGGTTTATCATTTCTAGGTATGAAACATTAATTGATTGATCCAGTCCAAGCAAAAAGCCAAATATTTACAGGTTTTAGTTTCTCCAGTGTGATGCTTTTCTTAGATGACGGTGAATTATACATGTTTGTTCTGTTGGTAAACGTGACTAAACATAGCATTTGGAGACATAACCTTGCTCACAAAGTCCATTGTTCAATATTTACTGATATTTTATATGACAAATCAATGAATTGGGACGATACTTGACAGAAAAATTGCTCTGGGTAGACATTTTAAGAAAGTTTTACACAAGGTGTGAGGTCAAGGAGAGCAGGGGAGTCTTATTTCTCTCTTATCCAAATTTAAATGAAGATATCAAAGGATATGTTCACCCAAAGAAGAAAATTCAGTCATTATTCCTCATGCTGATGGAAGGTCAAGTGAAGTTTCATAACAAAACAAAACATTCTTCAAGTGTTGCAGCATTCTCCTAAACAACTGCAGCAGATGGGGTCTTGTCTCTCCAAGTCTCTGGAAACCCTGAGATCCCAAACTGATTTGAAAAGATGCTATGAACACCTTCAACGTGCAGTCGACCTTGTGCACCAGACGGGTTCAAGATGTTGGCTTTAAAATTGATTTAGATATTGTTTCTTCCAATGAATTTGAGATCTTGGGGTTCCATTTTGGATTACGTTGTACAAGCTCATTGGAGCCATTTTATGTTTTTGTTTGTTTGTTTTTTGACATTTAAAACAAGTCCCCATCTACTTCAGATATTTAGGAGAATGTTTTCGCTGTGAAGCTCCAGAGATTTTTTGCAGACTACGCAAAACTTTCCACCGGCATGAGGTGGAGTAGTTAAAGACTGATTTGTCATTTTTGGGTGAACTTTTCCTTTAAGGTTTAGATCGGGGTACACTGAAAAACAAGTTTGTAACAATTCAAAACTGTTATAATGCTTTAACTGTCGGACAATTGATTGATTGATTGATTTTTTTTTTTACAAACAAACTAAATAAACAAACTGTTTGTTTTCATGACTGAATAAACAAACTGACCTTAAAGGACAACACAACTTAATACTGTTTTACTTTGTTTATATGTGGCGGACCCTGCCACCTTTCCAGCTTCAAACAGTGTTCTGGGGACCTTATTTTCCTCTGAGAACAGTTTGTTTACTCAGTTATGTGAAAAATAAATATTTCTGAGTTTGTATTATTACCTCATTAATATTGTAAATAGTTAGAATTTCTTCTTAAAAAACTACATAGTGCCCCTTTAAGGAAAACAACACAATTGACAATGGTGGACCAGATGATGAAGATGTTGGTACACTATTTTGCCTGACAGTCTACATGTACTAGTCTGACAGTCTACATGTGGACCTCAGTGGTCCAGCCCTGAATGAAGCAGCAGGCATGGACTGGCACCAGAATGCCACCAGATTGATAACGTCCAGTTACATTAAACCTTTATTCTCTTTTTCTCCATCGCCTTTTCTTTTAGTTAACTTCTGCTCCGATCCGTCACCTTCCATCCCATCTGTCGCTGATAGCTGCAACACTTTGAATAAATTCCTCCCGACAAACAAAGCGGTTAACACCTCATGAATGCAGCTTTTTACACCCCATACACAGATTGTGGGGAAACTTTAGGGCCAGTGGAGTAACTAGTGCAAAGAAATCTGTCCTGGGACACTCCCTCCGAGCTTCCACTTCATTACCAGCATTGTGCTCGGGAGCGCGCAATCTGTGCGGCCGGCTCCGCCCGGCCCAGCCAGCTTTCTAATGACTTTCCAATGATGATTTAAAGGCTCGCAGACCCGTTTTTCCCTCCGAACTCCTCCCACCTCCCCTCTCATTCTTCCTTTCACCACTTCTGCATCTCATTCGCCTTTGTCCGGAGCTGTTTCCATCACTGGCATTCTGGATTCAGGGGAGGTCACGAGGAGCGCACATAAAGATTCACACATCAGGCCTGAATAAAGGGACGATATATGGAGGGAGTCACACGGGGCCCACTTTTGGCCCCTTGCCTCAGTCTAGCAGTGGGAGAATCGGTTGGTAAAAGAGTTGGAGGCTTGTGTCGGGTCTGATGCTGTGCGAATACAAGTTTCATCCAAATGCCTCGTTTCCTCGTTTTCAAAGGCAAACCGGAACTAAAAAGTTATCGCGCGTGAGGTGATGAAAGGCTGCGGGGCCGTGTGTGCGCGCACACCTGATGGTTGCAGCGCGCCAGATTGCGCCGTGCTTCGGATGAACAGATGGGGGTGGATGAGTTAAGAGAAGCATGGAGGGAGGGAATGGCAGACGTCTGCATATCACTCATGTGAAGTTATGTCTCCCCTTCTTCTCCCCCCCTGCATGATCCATGCGCATAAAAAACCAGGCAGATGAGCTCTTTATGTGTGATGTTGATGAAGCCAAAAACAGGTCGGTGGTGTTAATTCATCAATCAATAGGACTGACAATCTGACCCTTATAGGAATCTACAGGGAAGACTTTTACTGGTTTGAGATGAGATGAGGAATTAGTAATGCTGAAGTCACAGCGGTAACAGAGGCAGAACACACTGCATCACTGCATGGAGGATTCATATGCAGCTTAATTGTGGGTATTCAATCAAAGAGCATTAAAAAAGTAAGACTTTTAGACTTTTTAACAGCTGCTCCAGAGACACATCAGCTCTATCACACGTAGTTATTTAGAGTTGACAAGTGTGACAAAGTCGCTGAAAAATGAACTCTGAAGAAGTTTTGGTAGCTGTTTTTTTTTTAATTTAAAATCCATTCTAGCAGCATCGCTCTACGACAGCGATGTGAGTCTCTCATTCACCACTTCGGTCCTTTGCAATGAAATATCTCCACAACTACAGATGTTACCCAAAGGATGAATCATTAGGGATTTAGGCATATCTGGATATTTCCTCTTACTTTTCCTCCAGTGCCACCACAAGACTGATATTTGTGGTTAAAGATACAATATGTAAGATTTCCACCTGAAAATGTCTATAAGCACACACACCGTCGCTATATAACATGCTTAGTTGTGTACTTACATCATTCTACATGTTCCAACAATATTCAAACCCAGAGGAATCCATGATTTTACTCAGGGTAAAGGTAGCCTACGTTTCATTTGGTTGGCTGTTGCCATAACTTCAGGGGGAACACCCGATGATATGTCAGAGAGTCAGGAAGGAAGTTTGGTATGATGTTCATGTCCCTTTCAGTTGGTAATCCCCCTACATGTTCATTTAGCACCATCAAATCAAACTTTTTATATGTAAGTATCAGTGAAACTACTGGCATTCCCATCAGCCTCAGCTGAACATTGTGTTTTGTGCCAATTATCAAATGTTAGCATGCTAACGAGCTGCTCTAAGATAGCGCACATAGTAAACATAAAACCAATTTAGCATCAGCGTGTTAGCATTTTCATTATCCGCATGTTGGCATGCTGAAGTTAGCATTTAGCTCTCAGCACAGTTGCGCCAAAGTGGAGCTTCTGAGAGCAGCTAGCTTGGCTTAGACTCAGTCTTGTTGGGTGATTACTGTAGTTCTCTCAATAAACAGCATGTGTTTGAGCTTATTAAAGGTGCAGCATGTAGGAATTGTCAAAATGTTAAATTTGTATATAAAACATAGAGGGGGCAGTATGTCACTAGAGTAACTGCCATTAGCTAGCTAGCTCAGTTAGCCGTGCAGCTGTCCAGACTGGGAGTGAGGCGCATGGGGGAAGTGTTGCTGTTTACACAGCTAGCACAGGAGCTTTGGACCAGGATGGTCTGGCGCTAGCTGGTTAACATGCTAGCCTCAATTGATATCTCTGCAACACCTTACACAGATTACAAACATGTTCTGTTAATAATTTTGGTTAATTTTTGAATGTTTTCAACTAAAATTGCACCTTAAAATGTATTATTGACCCTTGGCAACAGCATAACAAAAGTCAGTTTAAATGATGGGTGTCTCAAACACTTCTGACTGTCCTCATTCATCACATGAAGTGTGGTCTGACTTGAGTTACATGTTGCATGTTTTATGTTCACTCCTTACTGAACAGCTCGCTGGTCTTGTGTCTGATCCTTAATTTTAAAGGCTGTGAACTGCTACATTTGTTAAAATACAAGGCACTGCTTGGCTCAACTGTCTTCTTCATTCTGATCAGAGACATAAAACGCTCCTGATGAGATCAAAGATTTCCATCTGCAGCCTAACAAACAACTTTTTTTTTTTTTATGTGTGGGCTTCAAGCATTTTATCTTTAATGATACAGTTCATTATCATAGATAAACTTTGGGACTGACTCCTCTTGCTGCAGAATGATTCCCATCATGAATAAAAACATTTTGAGGCTTATTAGCTCTTTAACTTTAAGCAATAACCCACTAACCTACTTTATGGACTCTATGAGTCACACAAGACAATCACGGAGTGCATTAGCAGCCAAGGTGGAAACGCTTCTTAAACTTGCCTATTTGATAGGCAACAGAACTCCCACTCTCACTTACTTTGTAATTCCTCTCTCTTATCTCCTCTCCCACTCCTCTTCCATCTTACCTTTTCCTATTTCTCTCTCTATCTCTCGACTTCTTCTTGCTGTTTCAAGTCCCCGCAGCGCTATTTAGAGCATGGCACAGGGCTATATTAATGTGACTAAAGAGGATTGTACAGGTAACACAGGTCCAGCTGGCAGTAAACTCAGCGGTGCGGTTCCTCTCGCGCAGAGCATTAAAGCTCCCCTGTTTATGGAGTCACCCTCCATAAACAATACTATATAATTCTCTTTGAACGTTACAGCACATGCCTCATATAAAACCATGCGAAAAGTGAGGGGACACCATGCACAGCCACACACACACACACACACACACACACACACACACACACACACAGAAGGTAGGCTACAGCACACACAACCACAGCATTATGCGATCAGCGTGTCCTCTCTGTATTTGCCAGAGAGACTTTGAAGGGGAGGCATTGTTATCCCTTGGGAGTAAACAGCCACCGAAGACAAATAACTATATTCAAGAAATCGTCTATATGCACCAAAACGCCCCACACCAAAAAAAAACCCTGAAATATCTCTGCGCTCACTATAGAGCTAATCAATATTTCAGCAGCCCAGCCTTGATTGTTCATGCAGGCCATGAGAGGGCTAATGAGGCGAAGCTGCAAAGACAATGTGCTCACCAAAGTAGGCTATCTACTAGAGGACAAAATTATCTTTCAGATCCCCGGCATCAGTCGTGCTTGGCCCAGGACAAGAGGCTACTGAAGTGAACCACTGGAGACCTTTCGCTGGATGACAGCTTATGAGTAGGCATATCTGTCTGGGAGAGCACAGATGTGGTTCCCTCTGATCTGCTGTGTCAAAGCCCTCCACGCTTCATATGCTGTTTGTTGTCAGCGCACTTTGAATCGCACTTTATGTGGGAAACGTGCCAGGCAACTAAATGCCTCTTGATTGGATTGACACCAGATCGGCAGCCTGGAGTTATGAGGTTTTTAATCAAAGTTTAGCTCACCACAAATAGATTTTTGAATGTTGCGATGAATATGTACAGACAAAATGCTCAAACCATAGTTGCTGAGTGGCTGTGCAAAAATGATGAGGGGTAAAGACAAAAAAGGGCTGAGGGTCGTTTGTTTTTGTCTAGTTCTAGATGTTTCTTTTATTTCTGCCGTCCTTTATTAAATTATATAAATAGTTACATCCCATCAGACATCTCTAACTTGTAGAGAAGACGAGAACAGTTCTGTCACTGTATCAGCATTTTATTAATGTCCACACTGGTGGCACACAGTTACAGATACAAATGTTAACATATGGCTTCAAAGTACATTTAAAATGTTAGCTTGGCTTGGCTAAAAAGGTATTTTAATGCTATTTTGGAGTTTGTAACTACCTGGAAAGTCATTAAAAATGTTGATGACTCATCCTGCACTCAGGGGCGTACGTTCATTCATCATCCAGTAAGAACTTCCTTTATTTTCTGATGCTAACATGGATGTATAAAAAGATGATACACTGCCTTGAGAAACTCTGGACAGATAACTTTACTTGTCGCTAAAGCAGCTGCTAACAAACTGCTCCCCTTCTGTTGATCTGTTTGGATGAGGTTGATAGAAGGTGACAGACAGATAGTTCGTCCAATCACATGCCAAGTCTTTTTTTGAAAGTGCCTCCTCTTTTCCAAACATTTTCATCATGATTCTGTGCAACCAAACATCCGGTGTGTCAGGTGATACATTACCCACAATGCAACTCAACTGCAGACAGTTTCGGGTTTGTTATGCTAGTAGCGGCTAATGTAGCCTCTAGCAGACATCAGGAGCGCCTCATGTCTGCTAGAGGCTATGTAAGACATCTGGTAGCTCACATCTTTCTAACTCCACCCCCCAAGATTTTTAGTCATTTTCAAAGTTATTGACACTGACCAGTGTCACAGCATCAGTTGACACTTATTTATTTACATTTATCTACCAGAATTTATATCAGAAACATTTTTAACAACAGCCCCTAAATGTGATTTTAAATCCTTAAACCCAGATCTGCACTTCACCCCGAAACAACCTTTTGACTTCACACTGGTTTTTTGATGTCCTGAAATAAACAGTGTTATGGTTGCAGGACTATAAATTCAAGTAATAAAGTCATGATACACTGTTAGCCCGCTACATTTTGCATCTCCATTGCCATCAAAGAGAAAAAACAAGCTATGTAAACACGGAGATCCTTGCAGGCACACAGCAGGCAACACCCAATTATCTTTGCTCACAATAAATGAGAAATAGTCAAATTAGTATTGGGTCTCGGAAGTATCTTCATAGATTAGAATATAAAAAGTGGAGGAAAACATCCTCACTCACAATTCCTCACAGACCTTCGACACAAAGCCAAATGTAGGCTATTTCATAAAACTACAACCCTGTGTCATCAAAGCGCTCCCTGCGGAGGCGTTATTCTTGATCGCTCCTCCCGTCTAAGCGCCCTATTTCTCCACATAGTCATCTTTGTTTGCAACACTTGTCTCGAGTCACCGAGAGGAAAAAAAGCCCGCGTTCGATTCATCTTAACAGTTTGTGTGTCACTGGGGAAAAAAATGGGTGAAACTTTAAAAAATTCAGGCTTTGTTGCCAGAGAACAGAAGGCTGACAAAGTTTTATAGAGGCAGCCATGAAGTTCTGCCTCATTAGATAGAATAGCTGTTCTATATTCAGGGTCTCTGTGGGGCTAACAAACGCAATGAGTGGGCCAAACTCGGTTCGTTCCGCCAGAGCAAGAGCCCTTTTGTTTGTGTTTGGTGGGTGGGGTTGGCTGGGCTACAGGGGCCAGGCGGGCCCTTCAAAACCTGGATTTCACCACAGCTGAGCAGACTATATTAGTATGAAATGGACTACATAAGAAACCCTGTAGGATTTGAAGTTCCACAGCTTGTCCTTAAATGATTTAATCCAGCTGGTTACATCACTGCAGAGACCCAGATTGATATCTGCCGTGAAGGGAAAAGCACTTCAGGTGTATCAGTCTCCCACACTGGTGCACAGAGGAACCATTATACTTCAGCTGGAGTCAAAAACAGTGACTGAATGACATCTTTGTCAAGCGCTGCGATTTTCACACAACTCACTGCCAGCACAAGATTTGTCACGGTGATATCTCAAAATGTAATTTCAGTTTATTCAATTTGGGTATTTTTGGTGCCTTGGCTGTCGTTTCTGTCGGTCATGATAATATAGAACTCAATTATTTGCTGAGATCTGGGAATACAGCAGCGTTAGTCCAAAGTGCAAGGCGTCATATGGCGAGACATGCTGTCGACAAGCAGTTTATGGTTCAGCCGGATAGCCTGCGCCTCATTACTTAGAGGTAAAACACATCTAAAAGTTATGATTACAATCCTCACTGGACAAGAAAACTGTGAGCACCCACAACTACAGTAATTACAGCACATCAAGGTCAACATCAACTTTTTCTATTCTGGTGACTCAGCTGTGTTTATAAAGGACAGTTCAACGTTTGCCTTCATTCAGATAAATTAGGCATCTGAGTTAGTCATGTGCGCTTCTTGCCTCGTCTGACTGACAACTAATGGTCAAATTAATGAACAGTAATAAACCGGAATTTTCCTTTAAAGCTGCTAAAATCAATATTGTTTTCATTAACATCGGATCACATGACAGACAGACATTACTCGTACTGACGCACTGACACTGAGATTATTACATGACTCTGAAGTTCCTCTCAGAGTGTCTTTCAGCTCAACTTTACTGTTTTGGTTCACTGTCATGCTGTCAGCAGCAGCAGGCAGCTGTTTTCACTACCAACGCTCTGAGTCATTGTGAAGAAGTTACAGGAAATACAAAGTGTTTGTCAGCATTTTTCTTTCAGAACAAGTCTAATCAACCAGATGTGGACATATGCCGTGCTATTCGGTCAGCAGTATCAGTTTTAAATACTGCAGGGAGGATTAGTATAAACAGTCGCAGTGAGCAGAGAGGACACATTGCAGAAACAGTTGACTTGTATGTCGACATAACGTGTTGTTGGTCATTTTCTACGGAAGCCCTACACAGTCATGAGTCAAACAAACTATTGAGAGGGGGCAAGCTTTATTTTCTCATGATAACAGGTTCATTTATCTTGTTATGTTGGGAAAACATCGTTTGTTATTCCCTGATTACACATAAATAACTTGTGATCTCGACTAAACTATAATGGGAAACAATATGTTTGTCCCATCATGACCCTTCTGGGCTTCCGTAATTTTGACCTGCTTGTATGTACATACTTTAGTTTAGCTTTAGCAGTTTTGGTTCATAGCTGCATGTCTGTTTCTATCTTCCTGTAAATTATTCCTGGAGCAACTTAAAAGTCAATTTCACACTTACATTGCCAACGCGTCTGACGATCACACCTCCAACATGTCCTGACGTTTAACTAAACTTTACCTCTCTGTGCGGTGCTGTGGGAAAACACTTGCACTGTGCCGGCACCTGTCGACAGCTCACGGCTGTTCCGGCAACACTAACAACAAAACATCTGCTTTCAATGTTTGCCGTCAGACCTCCGCTCCGATTCATCAGAACACTTTTGTTTTGATGATGAGAACCTGATATACTGTTTTTGTCACATACAGGCCACCGTAGGCTGTCATCTGGGATTATATGTGATGTTCTTTATTTCCAAAGGTCAACGCCCTTTAAAAGCTCCATGATGCTGCAGCTATACTCCAACTTACAGAAATAAACCACACGCCATCCCCCCACACAGCACACTGTTATCATGACTTGAATTTGAATTATTTTCATCCTTTTGAAATCACGTCTGCGAGGTCACTGGTATCAGCTCAGAGCTGTAACAATGTGATTAGTTGGGTTTAGATGGTGTATATAGAGTGCAGCCAGCGTGTTTACTTCTCATGCATTTATATTTTTAAGAGTGGCACTAATACCATAAGTCAGCGGCGCTGAATATTTAAAATTAAAATCCACTGACTGAGTTTAAGGACACATCTCAGAGTTGTCCTCCTAAAAAAGATTAGAGGATTAGGGAACCATCTCGAAGTTGCTGTTTCATGTCTGTGTCCTAGATTCAGCTTGATATCCTTTATTTGCACAAAGAAACACAGGCTGCGGCGCTCTGGGCCAAGATAATGGAGAGAAATTTGCTTTCTGTGTCATTATTTTCATCTCACTCTGTAGCAATCATTTATTATAGGCGGGTTTTCATTGATAACGTAATAGGCTTACTCTCTATTCACGTCGGCTGGCTCATTAGGGGCTGATAATGCAAATGTAATACAGCCTATTAGAGGTGTTTAGCAGGCTTGTGTCTGAAGACGTGGGTATTTGTTGGGCAGATGGACGCAGCTCCGGGGCTGCCCTCACCCCTGACCCCCCACAGATGTCCCCAAACCCAGGCAGAGCTCCGTCACGAAGCAGTGGAAAATCGGTAATACGCCGGAACCGACTCGTCAATGCGCGGGGACAATTGGGCGCGTTGGAGCGCCGGCTCCGGCTGCGCGGCGGCGCTCGTTGCTGCGTGAAACACGCGGTGATTACAGCGGAGATGAAAGAGGGAAAGAGGCCATGCGGTGCCTTTCTGTGGAGGCCTGTTTGACCGATGGCTCTCGCCTGAATGGGGCTCTGGTGGTCATACATAAATTAAGAGGTTAAGTGAGCCATCAGGAACAAATGTTTGCATTTATTAACCAAGAATAATAGCTCCCAGCAGCGAGCCCGCAGCCTGCCCTGCCTTTGGGTTGAATTCTTAAGTGTAGGCCTGTTTGAAATGACCTTAGGCTCGTTTAAGCCACATGCCAGTCTATATCCGGATCAATCAAGTCTGATTAACGCCAATAAACTCTCAGCATCTCATGTATGAAAGTGATATAACAGAAAGTGCGCACATCCCGCAGCCGCCGCGGGGATATTAAACTGTGTGCGCACACAGTGGACAGCCAGGATCCACACATACACTGTATATGTATGCAAAACGGTTCAAATCCAATAAAACTGCGACTTCATTAAGACATCAGAGGCTTGAAGTGTTCACGAGGCTCGTTATACAGAACAAACATTCCCATTCACATGTGAGGAGGGATCCCGCAGGAATGCGTGAGGCAGGTGTAAATTTAAACTGTTAATGAGGCGCATCAAAAGCATCAAAGGAGCGTCGTGCTGAGACTTTCTACCATTAGTCCAAACGAGACAAAAGCCATCAGAGAGTTTTCCTCGCTAAACGGTGCAGAATGGGTCCGAGCAGCGGGAGTTATATTGTAGCCGCAGACCCCCGCAGACTGCAGCGGGCCAACCAGCCAAGGCTTCTGAGTTTAGACTCTAACGAGACAGATGAATCGTCGACTTCTGGCCGGAGTGAGACGCATGGTCTGCATGAGATCAACGTGGGGATCCATCCAGGGAACATATACATCTGATGAGATTCACAAGTCATGAGTATGAGTCACAGTTACTTATTTCCCGATTATAACCATATACCAATATGAAGTCATATATATAGAAACAGCTGATGCAAAAAGAAGATGTGGTCATGTCATTAACAAGTGATGGAAATAGGCTTTACTCGCCAACAGTGGCCTGCAGCTCCATGCACAGATATACTATGCATATTATTTCTGAGCGAAGGGACATCTGCAGATCTTTAACTGAAAATCCAACTGAAGAGTATCTCTGTTTGTATGCAGGATGGATGACAGAGTCCCTCTCAACCCCATATTATGTTGCAGTCATCGTTGGAGGAAGTATTTACTACACTTCCTTCAGTAAAAGTTACAATACTACACTGCAAAAATATTCCCAAGTAAAAGTCTCATATTGAAAATGTTACTCGAGTAAAAATATGCAAGAAATTATTTGAAAAAATCACAGAATCAAAAGTATTCAGTGCTGTTAAATGGCCCCCTGTGAGTGATGTAACCCACCATCAGATTACCATTTTTGATGCGTTGCTGTGTATCACTGCTGGAGGCTGAGACAATTTGGAAAATTCATTTATTCGTTTAAATGAGGAGAATGATAGATCCCATTACCAGTCGGCTACAGTAACTATGAAGCTGGTTAGGTTATCTCAGCATAAAGACTAGGAAACATCTAGCATGGTTCTGTGTAAAGGTAACAGAATCTTCTCTCACCTCTTAAGCTGACTGATTATCACATTGTACTATATGCCTAAGTTTAAAATTAACTACTCGCGTCTGTGCTGGGGTATCACTTGGCGAGGACCATCTGTCAGGCAACTGCCAGTGACCAACCAAGAAGCAGTCAGGCACACAGCCCGTGTACAAATAGTTATTTTTACATTTTTACAGACATTACTTTAGCTTCATACTTCATGAAGATTGGTATCAGTCTTCTCACGGAACTCTCTGCAAGAAAGGAAATAAAGATATTCTCCAAAATATAGCATCAATCCTTTGGATATTCAATGTTCTTTAATTACAGTAATGCATTGTATTTACAAGGCTAATCATATGTTTTGTATGCAACATCTTTATCTGTCAAATAACTACAGCTGTCAGATAAATGTAGTGGAGTCAAAAGGGCAATATTTCCCTTTGAATGGCAGTAGAAGTATAAAGTGTCATGAAATGGAAGTAATAACGTAACGTTGCTGCAGCGTCCCTTTTCACACTGTGTCTTGAACGCTCCGTTTTAGCTACAGAGTGAGACAGGTCGCCTCTGTTCAATCTTGAGAGTTGCACATGCGCATTACTTAACAGGCAGGATGTAGACAATCAGAGGCAAAGTAGAGCGGGTTATGCAAGCAAGGTAGTGAGATCTAAAATAACGCTGCTACAGCTGTAGCAACTGTATGTCTGCTGACTGACTGGAGTGTATATAATTTATAATAAATATTTAAAAATATATATTTATATAACGCCTGTTACAGAGTGACGCACGTAAGTTACGGAAGTAAAGGCTCGAGTCCAAACCAGGGGTTTCAGGCAGTGCAGGAGCACTGTTTTCTGTGGGAGAGAGGAACTCCCTTTGGCGTGGACTTTGGGCTTTTTCACTTTGCAGACCTTTTACATGCTGCAAAATGAGATATAACACAACAAAGGAAAGGCAAAAACCCAAAAAGCAGAAAATGACCTCTTTAAACGTGTACTTAAAGGTCGAGTGTGTAGGAATTAGTGGCATCTAGCAGTGAGGTTGCACATTGCAACCAACTGAATAGTCCTCCCCTATGCTAGTATGGTCCACTGTGGAAACATGGCGGTGCAACATGGCGGACAGCGTGGAAGAGGACCCGCTTCATCTGTAGACATAAAGGAATCATTACAAGGTAACAAAAAAAAAAGATTTTTAGTTTCAGGTGATTATACACATAATTACGAATATTATGTTCCATGTCTGCCAAAACATCCGCTTAAATCCTACATACTGGACCTTTAAGCCCAGTAAATAAAGAGAAACTTTCTTCCACCAGTTCTTTTTATAAAATCCATCTCAAATAGGAACATTTCACCTAAATCCCAGATTCACACTGGCCTTCAGCTCCAATCAATACTGTGTAAATATGAAAAGCTCTCTGCCAAATCCAGACACTAAAGGAAGGTGCAGGAAGTGCAAAATAACAGACCAGCAAACCTCCTGGAGCCACTTCCTTGATAAAGCACAGGAGATACTACCTTGGCAGAATAATGGAATATCTTTTCATCTGAATGAAATTTAAATCATCTATCACTTGTGAACCAGAAAATACACTGCTATCTGCAGAAAAATCCTCTTTCATATTGCCGGAGTGACCTTTATTCCTGTTTTCAGTGAGAATTCACAGATGCACGGGAGCGGAAAACTTTTCTATCTTGTTTCTGGCGATGGAAACGAGTAGTGAGCGCTCACTAATACACGGCAAATTGTCCTAAGGCGCAGGAATAACATATTTGAATGATGAAATCCAGCACGATTCCCTTTGGCAGGCAAATTCCCTTAAATCCTTGCATCTCAGCGGGCACGTAGCGGTGGGTTTTGGGAAATTAGGTGTATGTGTGTGTGTCTGTGTGTATATCTCCCCGGGGGCTGATGGGAGGCTTGCGTGTGTGCGTGCGTGCTTCCTGTAGGTGGTTACATGTGTGCGTGTCGTTCAAATAAAAGGCAGCTTATGTAAATGAGCTCGTGTGACCAACTGGAGGGACGACGGCGCCGCCTCACGCAGTTTTAATGTGCAGCTCTACCAGTGTTTCAGCCGAGACCAACAAGGCACGGAGCGCCATCGGGGCTGAGCAGCAGTGTTCATAGCCATTAGACAAGTCAATGGGCCTTATGTGAGTCGACACAGAGGGGCCTGCTCCGCCTGAGGATGAGGTGCACGGGGGGAGAATTAGCAACAGTCAAGTCTGTGGCCCACTTCTGGCCTTTGGAGACTCGATAGGTGACAAGCAGAGTGTGTGACACATTGGCATGGCAGTCTGCTGTTTGTGTGGATTGTCAGGGGGATAACAAACAAGGGTGGGGGGGCCGTCTCCTTCTCCTCTCCCGTCCTCTCCTTGCCTCTCCTCTCTCGGCTTGTCAGTCATTTCTCATCCGTAGGACAGCGAAGGTGGCGCGCCTCCAAAGCGTGGCCTACTTTTCCTGCTCTCACACTGAATGGAAATGAGCTCAACTTATTTCTTTGCGAACGTCTGTCTGATTTTAATTAACATCACAGTGGTTGTGATAAAGCAGCGCTCTGTCTATATCTCACAGCAACGAGATCCCACATCCGCCTTCTGTGTGAGTGTGTGTGAGGGAGTGACAGAGGCAGTGAGCTGAAATCCATAATTTAACCGAATGCCCACAAGCTGCACAGAGCAACACTGATTTCAACACGCTTCTCTTAGGTCTCACATGAACAACGCACACACACACACACACACACACACACACACACACACACACACACACACACACACACACACACACACACACTCAGCCTCCTACTGTATTTTTAATTGTTGTTCATGTTCTCCCTCCCCCAAACATAAAGCACCACAGAGTTCAGTGTTTTGCAGCATGGCTCTCTCCCTTTCTCTCACTCTGTGTGTTTGTCATACGGCACACAGAGTGTATTTATAGCATATTCTGTCAGACAATGTCGTGCATTTGTGTGTATTCATTTGGAAATAATAACATTGACAACTGCTTGAGAGATGGAGGGGCTGGGAGAGAGAGAAGGACTCATTTTGAGCATGTATCCACTAACGAGCTGTATTGTGCTCCAGGCGATGTGTATGATAGCTTGAAGCCGCTGCGTGTGTGTGTGTGTGTTCGCGTGTTAAAGCGAGTGTGTGTGCGCGCGTGTGCCTACTTATTGGCAGCTGAGGGATCTTTACAGCCTCTCATTTTTTCTAAATTTTATATGCTACTCTTCCTATTTTCTCTCTTCTCGTTTCCGCTCCTCACCTCTACTTCCCCCCAACTTCTATCTCCCTCTCTCCTTTACCCTCTTTCTGACTCTTTTTGTCTCCTCTCCGTTCCTCACCTCCTTTCTCCTCCTTTCACTATCTCCTCCACTCTCTTCCTCTTGACTCTCTTCTCCCCTCCTCTCCCCTCTTCCTACGTCCTCTCCTCTTTTCCTATCTCCCCACCTCTCTTCCTATCTCCTCTCCACTCTTCCTACAGTAACTCCTCTCCTCCCCTGTCCTCACCTCTCTCCATACCTCTTCTCCTCCTTCATTTTTTACACTCAGAAGTAGGTTTTGTCCTATTACAGCACAAACTCCCTCTTCCATGCCATTGTTTAGTGTAATGCATTATCCATCTCCATTCCACTTTGTTCACTCCACTTCACTTCAAGTAGCTACAACTTATGAGCAACACACGCTCACACACACACGCACACACACCCTGGTATGCAGGCACGCAGCGCCACGATCCCATTAGCTTTAATATTTCAGCAGCGTCATAGCATCCGCCAGTGGCCTTGTCACCGCCTGCTCCCCAGGGACGCAGATCCTAGATCAGCCCGGCTTGTCCTCACCCTCCAACATCACCACCAGGACGGTGGGGGAAAGCACTCAGCTGACCTCGAAGCTGAGCTCGCGCTGTGCCCAGCATTCCCAGGAGTCCCCCCCACCCCAGTCCTTCGCCTCCCCCCCCGTCCCACACTCTCCCGTCAACCCCACCACCACCGCCGCCGCTGCCATCTCGAGGGAGGAGCAGGAAGAGGGGAATGGGAGAAGACGAGGGCTAGAAGGAGGGGAGAGTGGAAGAATGCAGAGGCAAGTCCGTGGGAGGGGGAGAGGGACTGAAAATAAGATGAGCAGGAGAGAGAGCGATGCAGAGAGAGGTTGTGTGGGTGGGCTATGGGGTGCTGATTAGGCCCTTGGTTTGAAGTGCTCACAGGCTTACCCTTGTGGATGTGCACACACTCACACACACACACACATGCATGCACACACATTGTTTCACACTGTCTTTATAACTCATTCAGTGTTACAAAGGCTTTAGAAGTATACGGTGAGGACAGTGTGCCACGTTTATGCATTCTGTTAGAAATTCTCTGCTCTTTGAGGTGGAATATTTCCCTTTTGTTCTGAAATTCATGCCTGTGATCAATTGGATGGAGAGGTCTACTGCATAATAGAGCCATGTGTGTGTGTGTGTGTGTGTGTGCGTGTGTGGATATGTGTGCATCTGTGTTTTATCTGCCTGCTTGTGTCTGTCCATCTGTGTATGAAGAATAGAGCTGAATTTGAAGAATCAGACAGAACTCTCTGATACGCCTGGCAGAAATTTGTCTTTGTGCGCACCTGAGGCATAAAAAAAAAAAGCTCATCACGGCGCACAGGGCTCTTTTGTCCTCGGACTACACAATGCTCTGACTGTGCTGTTCATTTCACCGGGGTCGGACCACTCGTTAGCTATAAGGAGGCTGTGGAAGCGTGAGGACACACAAATCCAGCGCACACCCAAACAGCATAAGTTATGTCCTGTGAGTTATAACTCATGCATGATCACTAAATGGAAACATTTGTTATCTCCACAACAATACTGCCGGAGGAGCTAAATCTTTTATGGCTCCCCTGACCCCCTCCCCCAAAAGCCCCCCCCCCCCCCCCCCCCCCTGCACACACACACTTTAAGACACACTCACATACAAACACACAGATGCCTGCCACACTTTGGAGCTCACAGGTCATCCTCCTGTGAATAAACCCAAAGAGGACGCATCGAGGCATAAACAACCACACAACACCTCCCTCCTCAAACCTTCATCAAACATTAAAACTGGGGCGGGCGTGCACACACCTGCATGCACGCGCGCACACAAACACACTTGGGGGCCTTCACGCCTTGATAAATGTGCAGTTATGAAACATTAACGCAGATATATCCCCATTGTCTTTCTATGAAATATTCAGCCTCTTGTTCAGACTGATACACGCTCTCTGCGCACATGTTCTCATGGACCAAACATTCGCTTTGTGGCAGGGGGCCGGTCTGCCACCTCTGCCCCCATGCTGACTCCCAAACTCTCTGCTGTTAAAAACCCTCAAAGTTTTGACCTACTTTACAGAGCCGCAGAGTTGTCCTCTGTCAATTCATGCATTCCAATAATGGGCTGTGCCAGTGATTCTGCATCTTTTATTCTGGTCTGTTATGGCATAGACATTTCATTACTGCTGACCATTTTCCAAATGGAGCTTTTCAGATTGATTTTTAAGACTTCCCTGACATAGATAATCCATTGCTATTAAAAATTTCTCTCTCTCACCTTTTGTGAAAGTTACTGTAACATCGCAAAGCATTGGCCACTAGCATAGGTAAATCCAAGGGGAGGACAAGGGGGGACGAGACCCTCACATCAATGTGTTATACTGCACAAATACAATAAAACACATTCATAATCCTCACCACTCTTCATCAGCTGCTATATGTTTGCTAAATGTGAATGCAAAATGCTTGTTACAATCTTTATAGCAGGCTTACCCTCTTCACCATCTTATTTTAACATTAGCAGGCTAACATTTTCTACTTAGCACAAAGCACAGCAAAGTCAACTTTAATCCTGATGATGGGGCATGATGAAGAGTAAAGGAATGTATCACTCAAAACTGCAAATTAGGGGGATCACCAAAGTCAATAAGATACATCCTCTGGGAACCATGAAAGTCTGTATAACTGTGGATGTTGTAGATGTTGACATATTTCACAGAATAAATAAAACTTTGACCTGCTAGGGGCCTTCGAGTAAAAGTCAGACGGTCACCAGAATCACAAGGAATGATCCTCTGGGGACTATGAATCTGTATCAAGTTACATGATGATCCATCAGCTGTGGGGGGATATGAATATCTGTAACAAATGTTTGTGACAATACATCCAATATTTCTCTCAAAGCTGCAAATTTCAACCTCATGGACGCTAGAGGAATCACCGAAGTCCATAAATAAATCCTCTGGAGACCATGAAAGTTTGACGTGCTGGTGGCCTTAGAGTGAAAGTCAGAATGCCACCAGAGTCACGAGGGTCGATCCTCTGGTGACCACGAATCTTTCTTTTTTTTTTTTTTATCAAATTACATGGGGATCTATCTGGCAGATGTTGAGTCATTTAAGTCTGGTGGACTGACTGCCCAACAATGCCACAGACCCTAAACACTGAAAAACTTTTACAATAACTGTTATCTACTTTTTAATCCAAGAGTGGCTCAGGTTCACCTGTCCAAGGCCAGGTGTCAGGAGTCAGAAGAGTCAGAAGATGGCGCAACCTTGAGAGAGCCGCTGAGGAAAGTTTTCAAAACTACCCAAAAAAGTAAGGGTGACAAAATGTTCTCTGCGCTAACTTACCTAATTCAAGCTGGTAAGCCAATGCAAGCTGAGTTCCATTTGAAACGGAGGGAAAACAACAGCTGTCGGGAAGGTAGGAAATTAAACTCAAATCTTACAGTAAACTTTGGGAAATGATCATCAGGAATACAAAGTGCTGGACACACAAATTTGTGGTTAGTGGGCTTTAGCATTTAAGATGTAATCGTGATTTCCATCTATCAAGACGGGTGACAACGGAGAAATATTTTGCTTTATTCAGACAGATAGATGGATGGATGGATGGATGGATGGATGGATGGATGGATGGATGGATGGATGGATGGATGGATGGATGGATGGATGGATGGATGGATGGATGGATGGATGGATGGATGGATAGATAGATAGATAGATAGATAGATAGATAGATAGATAGATAGATAGATAGATAGATAGAATCCATTGTTGCTAAGTCACATGACACTAGTATCAGTGTTGTAGAGAGAGAGACACTCTTAGAAAGGAAACACAAAAGCAGCACCGTGAAGAAAAGCTAGGCGGAGAGCGGAAAGCGAGGGAGAGAGGTTGAGTGAACCCTTGGACACACACTCACACTCACACTCACAAACACACACACACACACACAAGCTAAATCATCATTGGAAAATCATTAGAAATCTGGCAAAGTAGAGGGGCACAGATTGAGGGACAAACCCCCCATTCAAGCACACACAAAGACAGGCCTGCACACACACACCAACACACTCACAGAGAGGCAGCCGGGTGGAAGGGAAGCGGGGCGGTTCCAACGATACACTGCTGCGCACACACAAACACGCATACGCACACACACACAGCTCGAACCTCACAAACAACCCTCCATACTTCCCAGCCAGCCCGCCCACCTCTGTCGACATTTATTGCTCCTTCTGTGTGAATGTCTCTGAGTTTCATTCACATGTCTGCCATTGTGTGTGTATGTGTGAGTGTGTGTGTGTCAGTGTGTTTATGCACGCATGAGTGTGTGCATGTCACTGTGAATGAGAGCTCCATTAGTGATTCATTTGTGTGTAGTTAACCATTGTGGAGAGAAGGCAACATTTTATTTGTCTGAACCCAACCCTGACCATATGGCTACACCTTCCCCAGCTCGCTCTTCTTCCTCGCCTCCACTTCCCTCCCAGCTCTCCTCCTTCTCCGCTTCTCCCTGTGGACTTTGCACTTCTTCTCCTCCCTCTCTCCGTCTTCCCTCCTTCTCCTTCACCCACAGTTCATCTGTTCGCCCCCTTTCGTCTGCACTTTCCGCGAAGAAAGTTGCCTCCCCGCCGTCTTCCTTTAGCTGACTTTTGGAAAGCTATAGTGCAGCATGTGTGTGTGTGTGTGTGTGTGTGTGTGTGTGTGCGTTGTAGGTCGATGGGGACAGGCCTCTTTGGCTGTCAGCTACAATCAGCCCTCACGTGTGCCAGTAATGTTGTGTATTGTCCGAACACATCACTAGAGGAGCATCTGAGACGTCCATTAAAGTTCAAAGCAATTTATCACTATCTCCCTCCTCCTCCTCCTCCTCCCCCTCTACGTCTCCCATCATCCCTCACTCCCTCCTCCCTTTCTCCCCATGCTGTCACTATCTCCTCCTTCTCTTCTCCTCCCTCCAGTCTCACTCCTCTGTCTCCATCCATCACATCCATCCGCTCTCTCCCTCTCCTCGCTTGAATTAAAATTCAAATAGGATTAATCGGTAGGACTTAAATGTTTTTGGCTCAAGCAGGTTGCACGAGGTGCAAAATGTAAATATTCAAATACAAGATAAAAAATATTGTGAGGACTCTCTCTCTGTCTTGTATGTGTCTGTGTCTCACCCTCTCTCTGCCTGTGTCTGTCACACTCGCTAATGCACGATGCCCTTGACATCTTGAGTGTGATTTGTGACAAGCTGAAGCTCCTGAAGGCTTCGAGCGTGTGTGCGTCCGAGGGTGTGTGCCGGCGCGCTCTTGTGTTTCCCGTGTGACAGGAGCCACCCTGGGGTCTGATAACTTTAGACGGCGAGTTTAAATATTAAAACTGGCCTCAACGACTGACAGCTCTCTAACACCCGTTCAACAGCCGTTCAACATGCATGCGCGAGCTCCGATTCGCAAAAAAACACTCGCCCACACGTGTTCCAGCTTTGACAGTAAGTAGCTTTCCTCAGCATACATACATGGCTGTGTGCGAGTGCTAATTCTATATGTGCCTCGGTGTGACCGAGCGCGTGCGTGAGTGTGTGCGACACAAGGTTGGATTTGGACTTGTTTTTAATCAGTGGGATTTTGCAAATGGCCTCGGGCTTCTCCCAGGGACTAATTAGTGATGTGACTTCGGCATAATAAATAAACACACAAACACACACACACACACACACACACACACACACACACATACACAGCAATGCAGCATCAAAACACAAAAAAAAGAACAGAGCGGAGCGAGTTAGAGGAGAGTCAGGATTTACAGATCGGATGAAGAAAGCGTACATTTACAAGGGAAGTAAACAAATGCGCTGATGCTGCCTGTTCCACACTGTTGCTGCTCTGTCTCGACCCTAATTTCTTCCTTTTCTCTCTTTTTCGCCTTAACAGGGTTTTATTGTCGAGTTTTCACTTTCTATTTCTCTCCCTCTGTCTCACACACACACACACACACACACACACACACACATACAGTAGATTCCACTATTTAATGTGTTGACAGCCTGCGCCCAAGTGAGAGCAGAAGGTTGACGGCCTAAGAGAATTCCTCAGGCTTTTCCACACTGCACCTTAATGCGCACACACAGACACACACACACACACACACACACATACACACACATTCTGGCTGTGTAAACCAGAGAGATTAGCAGCTCATTACCATACCACAGGGGGGCTACACACAGGGGACTTTTCCGTGTGTGCATGTGTGTGCCAGTGCACCTCAGAGCATTGTCTTCTGGTCATAACAACAACTGTTCCATTATTTGTGTGTGTGTGTGTGTGCCAGAATGAAAGTGTCTTTAATCAGGAGGACAGAAAAACAGAGGCCACAGAGAATTACCGAATATGTTTTCATCGCCGCAACAATTATCAGATTAAACAAATTCCCCTTGTTAAGCAGCTAATCCATCCGTCCAATCAGCAGGCAGGACGGAGGCAGCAACACCTGCTCCCCTGCGGTGACCTCCGACAGATGTGGAGATGTGGAGATGAACCACTTTCACAGTCGCTGCTCAGATTTGTGGGAGGATTGTTTCATCCTTTTGAAGTCTCAGCGTTCTGGCATGAAAAGGGGAATGCAACCCAGTTTACAAATTCTACTTTTCACATTTATTTGTAAAGTTGATCGAGCTTCACTCACTTTCCAAACAAACTTCTGCCTTATTTTCATAAAGTAGATTCACTTTTTGGTGCTGCAGTGAAACCACAGTGAGGGTCACTCGAGTATTTTGCCTGCTGTTGCCAAAAAGATGGACAGTTTTTTTTCAAGCTTCCCAAGCCACATTTGTTTGGCCAGGGCGGCGAATTGAATCAGCAACCCTTTGTCTATATGGCCAACTGTCAGACTTTTGAGTCTAAATAAGAGTCTAAAGCCAAACTAGCAGCTCTGTGGGGGTGTACTCGTGCTGCATTCACATGCTCCTCAGAAGGTCCCATTTCGCGAGTTGGGAAGTCGTTCTTCCAACTTCGGTGTGTTCATGTCGGAATGTTGGAGCAACATGGACACCAAAAAGAAATGTTATCGCTCAGAGCGCTTCAACAACCTACTTTTTGTCCGGCATGTTTCAGCGTCACACAACGTCAACTTGTTTGTTTTCTCCAACTTTCCGAGTTGTTGTTCCGACTTGAGAGGGCATTCATGTGAATTTTCCCCATCGGAAAAACGTTATTCCAATAATTCTGACAGCACGTGAACGCACAGTGATGCTTTCAGCTAAATGCTAACATTACTACGCTAACATGCTCACATTGACAATGCTAACATTGTGATGCTAAGCAGGCGTAGTGTTTACCATGTTCACCATCTTGATTTAGCATGTAAGCATGCTAACATTTGCTTATTAACACTAATCACAAATCCCAACCGAATGAACCAAAGTACTGGACATATCGAAATTTTGACCTGATGATGGTGCTGTATGATTTTAAAATTTTTTCATATGCAGTCATATAAAGGTGAACATAAAAACATGGTAATAAATCACATAAAAACTTGAGCATCACACTGACCTATCGTATTTGGGTTTGGTTCATCACGGACATAGGGACCAAATTAACCATAATCTGAATGATATGCAATCACCCTTTTGCATGTTTAACCTCATCTTCCTCATCTTCTTCTTCTGTTGCAAGACTCTGGAGATTAAGTGGGAGGGGGTCAGGAGAGATCTCAATTAGTTTGTCACTGCTCGATGAAAATCCAGTGGAACACCAAAACATCCTGAGGGGAACATGAATGTTGTTCAGACATTTCACTGAAAATGTCAACCTCATGGCGGAGGTAGAGTCAGAGGATCACCAAAGTCAATACAATTCATGCTCTGAGCACCCTGGATATCTGTGCCAAATTTCACGGCAATCCATCAAAATAGTTGAGACATTTTGCTAAAAGCCAAAAATGTCAACCAACCAAAGTCAGAGCTAACTCTGATGCGAGGAATCTCTGCCTGTCTGTCTATATGTCCTTCGCATATCTCAAGAACCGTCCATCCGATCTACTTCACACTTGGCAGGTTTGGCAGAACTGCTGTACAGTGTCGAATTTGGTACAAATGGGACTTGTGACACATTCAACATTAAAACATTTTGAATAAACAGTGAACTCTGCTCTGGCTTCATGGGTCTGCAGGCTGATGCTGGGCTTAAAATAATGCCACATCACACACTACCAATTAAGTTTCCAGTTCGATAGATCCCATTCATGTGATCTCATGGGGAAGCAGAAATAAACAAAATGGAGATAAGCGTGGTGCAACAACTTGCTGGTCAACACAGGTTTTCTTTTCTAGATTTTAACCTTCTGTCAACAGTAGCATGCTAGCTAACGTTAGCCTCAATGGCTACAATGTTTAGCGTTGCTTGGCAGCACTGTCAGCTGCTCTGGGACACCTCTCTCATTGGTTGTTGTGGTCCAGCTGGGCAAGTACTCAAGTAATCAATCAGATTTTAAATAAATTTGACAAATATCAAACATGTTTGATATTATGTGGGTGGCACTGATGAGTCTGTGAGCAGTTCAGGTGGCTTAAGACTGTATCTGTAGACCCCTCACATTACCAGATCATCTGTGCCCAACTGTGCTTTTACTGATCAAGGACTCTGATTCAGGAGGAGAAAGTTTGTGTTGATTGTTGACAATTCACATTTCTTCTTTTCCTGATGATACTATGCAAATAGTAGGCTGTGCTTTGGTTTTATGGCCACACCTGGTGGAGGTGACATAATGGAAAATCTAGGGCTTATCCATAAACATTACATGAGGCCTTAACTTCAAGCCCTGTTAATGTGAAGTCATGTCAGGTGTGGCAGGTGTATTGCTCAGTATTCAGGGAGTACACTACTGTCAGGTACAATTTTGGTTGATTGAGCTTTTCGGAAAGCTGCAAGCAGCAATATCACAGACCAACCAATCTGCCCCTTTTAAACAGCATGTTTTGAACGGCACTGAACTAGTCTACCAAATATCCAAAAAGTCTTAACAAACCTTAATGCCAATCCATCCAGTAGTTGTTGAGATATTTCAGCCTGAACAAAAGTGGCCGACCGGCCAACAGACGGACAGCGCCCTTCCGCATGGCTTAAAATTGCTAGCAGTTAGATCATTTAACCATGGGCAGTTAAACCCAACATGGTCTCTATCTGGCTACTCATTTTTACTTAAATTCTACTTAAGTTGGCATGTTTATGGCTTTATTTGATAGGACAGCTTGAGAGAAAACAGGAAAGGGGATGAGATGCATGTTGAATGTTCTCAACTAAAATTCCTACATATTGCACCTTTAACATCCACACTGGAGATCAACATCTCCAAACTGGCATCAAGCCCTGCTGCAGACAGATGAGGTGCGTCCAGTGCAGTACAGATAGTTGTAAATACAAGTATGGCTGGTCAAACATCGCTAAATCCTCCATTGTCTGTAAAGACTTCACCATCACACTCAAACTGACATGAAGCCTGCTATGGATGCCTCAATGGTACAAAGTGGCAGCTTACACTGACTTTGTGCACATGTAAGATGTCTGTATGAAATCCTGTCAACCAAAACACCTCTACACGTAGTTCTGTCTCCGACTCTGGTCAGCTGAACATCACCTGAAGTCTCATCTGAGACCCTTTCTGCAGTCATTGACTGTTTTTCTGTTTCCCTGTGCATTAATAAGACATCACAAGCAGAGGACAAAACAGACTCTTGACTCATGTTTCTGGCTGCAGGAGACAGCAGGTAATGTTCACAACAACAACAGACACATCCCGGGGCAAATCTATTTTAGAGCTGACAGTCAGCGACTTCCTCTTTATTTAAGGAGGAAGTCGCAACCTGAAGCCTTGATCGGGATAAAGGCCGAGATTTATTTAGACTGATAAAATGATCACAGTGAAAGTGAGTAGGTAAAATATGTATCGGTGTGTGCGTCACTCACTCACGCACGCACACACGCGCACACACACACACACACACACACTCACAACGCACGCACACACCTCTTCACAATCAGAAATCAGTGCCTGGCTACAGAGAGAAAAGAGAATTCATTAAACTCAGCCACCCACGCTGGGCCACAGAATAGACGGGGGTAGTGAGGGAAGGAAGGCGGGGAGGATGATGATGAGGGAGAGCAAAGACGGTGAGAAAAGAGGGAGGAAGAGGAGGGAGCGGGAGAAAAAGGGAGAGGGGATGGAGTCCTCTTAGCGGGGGACCATCAAATGAAGTGGATAGGAGGTCAGTAGAAGAGAAAAGCTCTTTAGAAGCAAAAGTATGAGGGAGAGAGGAGAGAAAAGAAATAACAGAACTGTGGAGGAGAGAGGAGAGCATGGCTGTGTGTGAGAGGACTTAGATAGACTCTGCTGCTGTGGACTTGGTGAGGTGACTTAGATTTAGTCTTGTATCACCCTGCATCGTCGAACCGTCTTGCCCCTGGTCACTGTTATCCACGCTCAGTGGCCAATTGGCCGTCCTGACACCTTTCCCTGAACCTGACTGACAGCCAATCAGATATCCTGGTCAGCATGGCTGTGACCTGAGGCCGACCGTGTCAACCTTTCCCTCTCTAACCTCCTCTGCTCCGTCCTCATCCCGGGCCTAATCCACACTGCGCTAATCTGGTTAACTAGAGCTGTTTCTGAAATGAACAAAAGCCTAATCTAATTCCCACTTAGCACTAATTAAGAGATTATTGACCTCACATCCTATTATCATAATCATTGAGCTTTGACAAATGGTCAAACTGAAACAGAAAGGAGTCAATAAAACAGAAGCAGCGCCGGTGTACTGTTCGAGATTCTGTGTGTGACAACGGCGCTCACTCAGATAAGATGCAGAGATACAGTGAAGGAAGCATTGTGAGGTTCCTCTATCATCCTTTGACACACACACACACACACAAACACACACACACACACTCAGGCACACATTCCACCTTAAGCCTTTTACTGTCCAGAATGTCAGCAGCCATCTCCAGCACCGCGGCCTGTCACAGAGTGAGAGAGAGGAAGTGCGAGTGTGTGTATATGTGAAGTGTGTGTGTGTGTGTGTGTGTGTGTAAGTGAGTGAGAGAGAGAGAAAGAGAGATGGAGACAGAGGCTGAGGGACGGAGACGTGCGGGAGGGAGGGGTGTCCTTGAAAGAGGACAGAGGTGTTCAGCTGGATCTAATGTGACGGAGGAAACAACTGGAGCATATACACACTCGGCACACAAACACACAACACTGTTGCATCAATAACATTTCTTTCCAGGAAGAAAAAAAAAACATTTGTTGGGATAAATTCACACCAATCCACAATCCGTCGGGCTAAATCCGTTTGTCCCGTTCAACCCTCCACAGGCCAGCCTTTTATATCAGCAGTATAGGAATGGGGGCATGAGCAGGGCCGAGCCCCAGCCTGGCTCTCTGCGATGGGCCTCAGCATCATTATCATCAGCAGCGGGCCCTCTCAGATGCGCCAGCACAAGATCAAAGGAAAGCCTCTCAATCTTCTCCCCTCACTGAGGCAGCACAGAGCTGCTCTATAACTGGCATCTTGGTCCTGCGATAATCCTCCCATTGATCTACTTCACAGAGTTCAGTCTGCGCCGAGGCTTCTGGGTTGAGGGTTAAAGATGCCGAGGAATGTCTGTCAGAGTTTGCAGCACTGGGTGCCAGATCTTATTAAGCCGTACTCTGGCCGAGTCGTGCTTTACAGTGTCCTTTTTTCTTGCAACTTGTTTTTCAAGGTGCTTTGCTTATATGAGCTATTGTTAATGTTTTATGAGAGCTTCTGGCATTTGCATATATTCTACCCAGATCATCATTTAGGCTCTCGTAAAGGATACAAAAATAGGTTATGTATTTAGCACAAGCAATTAAAAAGCACATCCGAGGCAACATGTAGGCGTGGGATAGGGGGGCAAATGAATTCACCTTATTTTCTAGTTCCTTCCTTTCCTTTGAAGTCCACGAGGGGGGAGTTAGACTGGAGGCAGAAGGAGAGGGTGGAGGGTGAGGATGAATTCAGGGAACAATAGAGCAGAGAACCATTACCTCAGCTCTGCCACTCGGCCTCCCTCCTCTCAACGTCTCCATCTACCGGTGGCTCCATGAACTGCCGCCTCGTCCTGGACGGTTCTGCTGACTGGCACTGCTGAGTTGACAACATGGAGGTCTGTTAATATAACGTCTGTTGTAACTCGACAAACACCTGAATTTAATGAAACTTGCCAAAATATTTAGCCTGTGTAAACACATTTTTCTGGAGAATCAGAGCAGTTGCTGGGTCATACACGGGTCACCTAATCCACAGATGCTGGAAGAATTATTAGTCCTGAATCTGAATGTTATCCTTTTTTCAAAATGCATGTCGTGGCTTACTTGCCATGTGTAAGATTGATACCCCTCTCTTAGCATGGAGACTGGACGCAGGGGGAAGTCACTGCACTTAGTTCACCCCTTAAAACTCATCTCACTTTGGATTTTGTAAATTTAAATAAATGAGATACACCATGTTTGTCATTAGCTTAATTGTTCCCGGGAGGTCAAATTTGCTTTTGCACAGAGCCAGACTATCTGCATCCCCTTGCTTCCAGTGTGTATGCTAAGCTAACCGGCGGCTGGCAGTTCATAGTGGCATTGAACATGAAAGTGGTACATTATCAAACTTCTCTTGTAGCTCTCGACAAGAAAGCAGATAGGCCCTACCAAGATGCCAGAACATTCCTCTCAAAGTCTAATTTGTAAGAATTGGCCAGATTCGAGCCCCCAGGACAGCACCAGGCTTTGATGCCAGTTTTCATAGTGGATGCACTGGGGCCCTAAAATACTTTTTTCCATAAGCTAACATAAACGTCTGTAAAAACGGTGGATGTGTCACAACCCCAGAGAAATGACTCGTTTGACTGTTGAGCCATTAGGGCCAATACAATTAGCAAAGTCTAAAACAGCCGCACAATTAAATTATTTTATCCCCATTCAAGTTAGCCGGGAGCTAAACCATAGTTAGCCTCACAACACGGAAGATCCGGATATTTTATCGAGCTATTTTGGCTTCATGCGCCGCTGAGCAGCTTTCATAGGAATGAACAGGGCTCCATCTCCACGGCTGTCCAGATATAATTAAACGTCCATTGTCAGAATTCAAAGGTAGCTCGGAAACAATAGGAGGCAGCATAACCGCTTACTGCTGCTCGGTATTCTCTTTGCTGTAGCTATCTTTGGCTAGCTGCTGTTAGCAAGTAGCTCAATTAGCTGTGGAGCAGGATGAAACTACGAAGGGTTATCAGGCTTTCGACGGGCCAGGGCTAGCTGATTAGCATGCCATCTTTGACATCACGTCAACACTGTTGTTCTTTTATTTACATTATGTTGATAACGTTAGGTGTTGAATGTTTAAAACTTAAATTATGGTCACATCTTACAAATTGCTACTTTAATTATGGAGCCACAGCCAGGAGATGGTTAGCTTAGCGTAGCATAAACACTGGAAGCAGGGGGGAGTCAGTGCGCTCAGCCAGGAAATGGTCAAGCACATAAACCACAACTCTCTGCTTTTACACTGTTTGTACTCATCAAATAAACAAGATATAACATCAGATAAGTACCTTTGGACAGAGCGAGGCTAGCTGTTTCCTGTTTTCAGTCTTTATGCTAAGCTAACCCGCCACTGGCTGTAGTTAATATTTAGCATACAGATATAAGAGTGGTGTCAATCTTCTCATCAAATTATTCCTGTAAAAGCACTCTGGGGAACTCCTGTGTTGTGGTGGAAGCCGTTCATTAGTTTATGTCAGAGGACTCTATTCCTAAACTACCGTGAGCTGATGTTGATCTCTGTTAGCGGAGTGGAGAGAGGCACAGAGATGAGGCAAAACGGCACATCCTTTGGACCATCACGGAAAATCCGACCTGAGTCCTTCACAAAGAAATCCACTGTCCAGCAGCATTAAACGACTAAAACCAATGTCCGCAGGCTTGTATAGGCGACCAAGAGAGCTGGGAAGGTCTCTTATAAATCCACTCACATATGGCCAATAAAAAAGTGATTATTAATACATGGAAATGGCTATAAATTGCAACATAGAGCTCCTTTAATCCTTATTTTCTTTTATGGTGCTTTAAGTATCATATATCGAGGTTAAAAGTGTTGGACCAAAGGAAAGCAGGCCCTAACGCTACAGAAACCGCTGTGTAGGAAGAATAAAGAGATACGAAGGCTGAGCAAGGATGTGATTCAGTTTGTAGAGGCATGCGGTTTGGTCAGCATGTGTTTTTATTCACAGCCAACTGTGAATGTGTTTGTGTTGGATGAGACTTATCGCATGTGTTTTTCTGCCTCATAAACACTATAAACACTCACAGGCCAAGTCACACACACACACCTACTCACACACCTCCGTCTTAACCGCACAGTTCTTCCAAGCTTGGCAAAATGCATTGATAAGCAAGTGCATCCACACACACACACACACACACATCCACACACACTGCAGTGTGTGAAATTGGGTCAGCAGTGGAGAGTGGGCTTTAATGCTGAGCACATACGCTCTCTAAAACTGATCTGCATATTCATGTGGGTGGCTATCAAAGTGACACACACACAAGTAGACACGCACAGATACATGCACTCACATAAATAAGTACATGCATGTACACATTGGCCCAAACTTGTCCATCCCACACACGTGCCCACATGCGCACATACAATCAAATGTGTGCACACACACACACACACACACACACAGACAACAAAGCACAAAGAAAACCCTGAATCTCACGGATATTGCAACTGTCAGAGAGCCACAGGGGGCATTTATGTTCCACTCATTCTAATTCTGTGGCTATAATATGCGCTTCTTCCGCTTCTTGCACCACCATGTCAATCATTTTTCTCCCTGTCCGTTCACCTCTCTCCCTCTTTTCCCCTCTTTCCCCCGCTGGCGAAAGCAGAGACCATCTTTCGGAGCAAAGCGAAGTCCGGCTGATGTTGGCCGCCCACAGCAGAACAGCTCTCATTACTTCGGGACTTGTGAGTGAGTCGCAACATTGTCAGAAGTCTTAGAAGTTCTCACGCCGCTCCAAAAAGATATTCATGCACCAAAGACATAAAAAAAAAAAATCACCATCACCAGTGATCATTGTGCCGAGGCGAGAGTTGGAGAAAAGGGAGGCCGAGTGAACGGGAGGTGTGAAAGAGAGGGCGATGGAGAGAGGATGGAGGGAGACGGAGGTGTCTCCCTAAGGATATACTCGTCAAAACCCCCTACTTTGCGTTTCTGACTTTTTCAGCGATGAACAACAGTTTTCTCTGACAAAGCATTTTCCTGCTTATTTGCAGACGGAGGGAGGAGACGGGGCTCAAGTTGGAACGTGAGAAACTGAAAGGATGTAACAAAGGATTCAGAGCCAGTAAGCAGATAGCTCTGAAGGCCGCTAGGGGCCGGGGAGAGGAGGGGGAAGGGTGGAGGGATGGGGTGGTGGTGGTGCGGGCTGGTGGTGTCTTTTGAAGAGAGAGATGGTAGGGGAAAGAGAAAGGAGGAGATGGAGAGAATGAGACACAGTGTGAGAGAGTGTGTGTCTCCTGTGTATGTGTTTGGGGACCCACACAGTGAGGCCTGAGCATGTGATTTATTTCAGAATACTAATGTCTCTTTGATCTGCTCTGCTTAAAAGAAACACCCTGCTGGGATTGTGGGCACTCTCTCACACGCACACACACACACACACACACATACATACGCACACTCCATCACATGCACACAAATGCATATATGTATTTATACACACGCTCGCACCCATACATACCTGCGAGCACACAGCCACATTAATATTGTTGTGTCCCCTCGACTGACTGCTGAGCACGGCTCATTTATGCACACACACTCACATACTCCAGGGCGTCTAATCTACTTTAACTATCGCCAAATCCATAGAGATCCAATTACAAAGATAGAGGGATATTTGTTTTTCTCTGTGCATCCTAAAAGACTAATTAAATTTTCATGTAAAGATGAAATTATTTGATACAACACAAATGTCTTTTCATTTTCATAATTGTAATGTAATGTTTTAATTGGGCTTCCTGTGACTGCTCCTGCCTGTTTCGGCTGCGTTTTCTACGCCTGTTATCCTGCGCAGCGGTGAAATCGGTCACAAAGAGAAGACGGTGACATACTCTATTTACCTTTCTCTCATCATTCCATCATTATTCCAAGTCAGGGTCACTGGGGCCAGAGCGTTTCCCAGAATGCACTGGGCAGAGGCACAGTCGATCAAAGAACACAGGCAAACAAATGCTATGAGTATTTTAAGTCTGGTTGTTTGTCTTCTTCGTCTCTTCCCTCCCTGAACAAAAAGAATAAACTGCATTATTCTGTATTGGATCAGATATAATGCACAGTCTACATAGTTTAATAGCAGGATATAGTGTGACAGAAAATAATATAAAAATGTATTTAAAAAGACTAAAATTGTACTTAATCACAGCTGCAAATATTCGGGCAAGGACATCGCCCATCAATCTGTGTTCATACATATTAACACACTACAACCCTCCACTGCAGGTCTCTTCACCACTTTAAGTCTGTGTAAAGGAAACTACTGTAAACGATGTAATACAGTCATGTGGCCTAAAACCGTCGTACTTTATTCCTTTATTTAAAGCTGCAATATGTAAGAATTGGCCACCTATCAAATTCATACTCAAAACAAATAGGGGGCAGCATATCACCATATAACTGCTAACTGCTGCCAACTGTCGCTGCTCTTAGCTAGTTAGCCTAGTTAGCTGTGCAGCTAGCAGTTCGGACTGGGAGCTTGGGCCAAGGATGTAACACTAAATCCTAGACACAGTGATGGCTTTAAAGCCTGGCGCTCTTCCTGGGGGCTTGGCTCGGGCACTAGGGGAGCGTCGGTGCTTCATACTGCAGCATGGAGCTTTGGACCGGGAAGGGCCTGCTAACATTAGCATGCTAACTTCACGCCTCAAAATGTCAACACTGCTATTTATTCACATTATATTGGTTATTTTAGTTTATAACTACAATTTTTACATATTGCACCTTTGAGGATTTTTTTAAGCAGGCGTGAAATCATGGCTCACACACACACTGCATGCCACTGTATGGCTCCCCCGCCTGCATGTCGAAGTGTCCTTGAGCAAGATACTGAGCCCCAAATTGCTCCTGATGAGCAGTTGGCGCCTCACATGGCAGCCTCTGCCATCAGTATATGAAAGTATGAATGGGTGAATGTGTAGTAGGGTGAAGTGTTGTCAGTATCCTGGAAAAGCGCTCTAGAAATGCAAGTCCATTTACCATAACGTTATAAACACTAGAGCGCATTAGCATCAGATTCTCCTGCTTGAGTTCTAGTTAATACACTAAACACACTACAGTTTGCTAACTATCCCCCAAATGCACCTTCCCTGAATGCCAGAACAGCTCGGTCACCTTATTTAAATCACATTTATATTACTGGGTCTCTTATGGTCAGATGAGACCAAAATAGATCTTTTTGGCAACATGCATCAAAGGTGACTTTGGTCCAGACAGAAAGATGGCCAAACAGAAAAGCAACCAACTGTCAGTAGGTGGTGGATCTTTGATGTTGCAGTGCTGTTTTTCTTCCGAAGGTCCTCAAAGTCTTTTTAGGATACATGATATCAGGAAGCTGAAAGTGTGGCGTGGTTGAACTAGGATCTGAAGTACACCTCAAACTCTACACAAAATCAAGCTTCAGGTTCATCAATCACAAAAAAAAAAAAAGGTTTAGCCGGGCCCATCATAGCCCCTCGACCTATACCATCCCCTGTGGGATGAGCTGAAGAGTAGAGTCCTCTAGCATCGTTTTGATTGAATCTGGAGAGATTCTGTGTGGAGGAATGGTTCATATTGCATGCCTTACGTTCACAAACCTCATCACGCATTATCTATGTCACTCCAATTAAAAGGTGAGACTTGTGTGAATATTTTAAATGAAAGATCATGAAGGGATAGACAATAAAGACACTGTGATCTCGTTTTGTTCATTTTCTACTAAAGGGTGCCAATAATTCTGGAGGGCACTGCATTCCAGTCTGGACCAAAGTTGTTTTTCAGACCGGCAGTGCCCTCCCTCAGGGTCTGCTGCTGGCGTGGCTAATTACCTTCACTGTTGTTCTATTCAATCAGATTCATTTAAACATAATGTGAACAAAAAGCTCTCTGTGATGAGTCATTTCAAAGTTTAATGGCTATCCAACAGCTTTGTGTTTATTTATTGCAGTCTGGACCAAAGTGGTGGTCCAACTGTTAGCCAGGAAAACATTACCGTCAGTAATCTGGCTACAAAAGGAATAGATATTTGTATGATTACAATTCATTTTAAATGGGCAGCTCCGTCACAAAGCTGTTTTTCTTTTGATTCTGTAAGGGGCACAGCTGGATAAGGTTTTATTTTTCTTGTGAGCACCTCCTGTGCTTCCACTCATCACCTGCTCTCTCTCTCTGCCTGCCTCCTCCTGGGTCTGCTGGCTAGACGCTCGGAGCGGCCTCCACAGCTGCGGCGGACTGGGGTGCTCGCAAGATAAGTCAGCGTCTCATAAAGACGACTGTCGGTGTCGAGTTGCAGAATGTGGCGCTGTAGTCCTGGGAAAAAATAATATTGGATTGTGGTGTACTGAGTTTGTTGCAAATTGCATTTAAGAGCATTTTTCTTGTGATTTCCTGTTTCAATAATTGTCGCTTTGTATAATAAATGCGCAAATTCTCCTGGTGTGCCGTCTGTTTGCTCGCATTGAAGAGCTCTACCAAGAGGGAAAATAGCACTATTCTTGAAGGGTACTGTACCACCTGATACCAAAACCTGACATTTACCGTTGATGTTGTAGAAGTTGTAAATAGCTGAGGAATGATTGTGCAGCGGGACTGCTGCGGGGTAAGGAAATAACTTGATGTTGTTGTTGGTTTGGACAGTTTTCTGCAGCAATGAGAAAAATACACCGCCAAACACATCAGACCCAGAAATGGATGGTGCATTGTCAATAGCTTTTTTAGTGTATTTTCTTTCAACAATTTCTGCAAGTTCCCACTGCTCAGGCTTGAAATAGGTGGCGGTTAGTGTAGCCTCCCTCCTCCTGCAAGCCCCGAGTCTCAGTTGATACATGGAATATGTCAGAAACTCCAGCTCCTCCCTGATGAACACCTCCAGCAGCAGCCTCAGGGACGTCAGCGCATGCAGCTGCTGGCCCGGCTCTTCTGGGTTTTCCTCCCCTCGTCTTCACAGCAGACAGCAGATGTAGCAGCTTGGTGATGCCACCTCTCATAAGGGGCTGCCTCAGGGTGGCACGATGCACCAACTCCAGCGGGTTATGAAATCAGATATGATGAACACAGGTGTCGATGATCTCACCTGCGCAGACCCCAGCAGATAGCAGCTTCTTAAAATTAAAGTAGTATAGTATAAGTCAGTAAGTATAATTTGGTTTTTATAATCTTCGAAACGTTGATTGAAAGCAGCTCAAAGCTTTATTTTTACTCAACATTAGATCAAATGACTGTGTAATGAAGGGTGTCGCCAGAGTGACAGGCTCATTTTCTGAATTTTCACCAACTCTGTGGTCCCCAACGTCTGTAAACGGATATCTAAATGTAAAATCCTTTAATAAAGGTTGAAAGGTATCGTTCAGTTCATCCTAAAATAAAATAAAACTAACAATCTGAAACCATCTGCATGCCTACATATCATTAGAGTTAGAAAATAAAGCGAGAAAATAAATAATATAAACTTCCTATTTTCAGTCATGAAGTCCTCGGCCAGCCTTTAATAGTCTGCACATATATCAACAGATGTATATAATGTAGTGGATTTAAAGGTCCTGCGCGGAGGATTTAGGGGCACCTAGCTGTGAGGCTGCAGATTGCAGAGAACTGAGTTCCTTCTAGAAGATTCACTTCTAGATTTAAAAGTTAAAAAGTCAATTTTTTTAATTTGAATCAACGTTAACTTTGGCGTACTACGACTTTTTCTTATCAGCACTTCTCACTTGCCAGTACTCTTTTCTTCCCTCTCCATATCACGCCAGGAAGCACAGCAAAACCCACCGATGAGCTGCGGGCTTCCTTGTGGCACCTATGTTAACCATTTGGGCAGTTCCGACAGAACGCTCTGCGCCCGGCGCGCAACTTGGTGGCCGACTCGCTTCCTGCAGCGATCCATTCAGTGTCTGTTGTATTTCCTTCATCCGGTAAGAAAACACACTGATAATGTACAATAAATCGTGTCAGTGCTGGTTGTGGTCCTTTTAACTTCATTGTTGGAAAGGAAGCAACATCCTGCTTATCCAGGAACACATAAAAGGCCATATGTTAGGAATTCATTAGGTTATTATAAAGATCAGCCTGATCAGAAAAGAGCAGAGGAGAAGACCTGACCAGCGAGGAGAAATACACTATAGATTCCCCTAAATCCTACACAGTGGACCTTTAAAAAGGACCAGATTAGGAGTCCTGGGGGCCGATATATTTGCCTTTACGTCGGCCCCCAGAATCCGTAACTGTGCCCCTGTATCGCTCTAACACACTCACAGTCTCAGCTCTACGAGCACAAAGAAAACTCAGAAAAATGCATGAATCAGCTCCTGCAGTTTCCTGAGAATAAAAGGTGGAGGGTCAAACCTGACGGCCGTCCTGAGAAGTTGGTACACCGCACGCAGGAGTTGCTTTGCTGCTTGGAGCTGCACCCTCGCTCTCCGGGTCAAACATGCCCTGACACCACTCCTGGACAGGCAGGTGCAGGTCAGCAGGCCTCAGCCTGAGGCCCACAGGCTTCTTATGGACACACAGCAGCCAGCAAGCCAAGCTGTTTCAAACAATCTGAGACTAGTCTGAAGTCGTGGATACATCCCACCGGAGCCAGGTGTAACCACAGCAATTTACAGTAGTGTCTCGCGGCTCTGCAGGCTGTGAGGTGGTTTATTTAAAGCTTTCTGCCGCCATCAGCACACCTGCCTCGTCCTGACACCGGCAGCGAGCAGCGCCATTGTAAAGCAGACAGCGCCATCTGGTGGCCGCTGTGTCGTCAGCACAGAGAGGGCGGGGCCTGGCGGGAGCGCTTTGTCTGGACCTGCTGGCTCTTTGTTGTGTTTCCCAGCGGGAAGTAAAAGCCGACATGGGCCTGGAGGAGCTGGGAGCTCGTCTCAACGACAGAGGGTATACAAACTGGCTGAAGGCAGGCCGGTGTCTGGCCTCCCTGAGGGACGGTCTGCACCCCTTCACCGACCAACGCATGAGAGCTTTCCACAGAGAGCTGCTCAATGGAAACACCCAGCTGAAGAAACCCTGCCAGACTTCATGCAGGCCGAGCGGGACTAAGGTCAGATCAGATCAGCCTGCCACTTCTGTTCAGTCTGAGTGAAACTGATGTTTCTGTGGCACTAAACTAACCTCCTGTCGCATCACACTGGGGCTGACAGAGGGACTGTGATACTTATTTCTAGTTTACCAGCAGTACAGAAGTTTTCAGAGCACTCGCGAAAGTGAAAGTACTTTGAAAGATACTCCACTAGTAAAAGTAGTGCTGCACTGAAAACCTCACTTAAAGGGGCACTATGTAGTTTCAAACTTAAGTTTTAATATTTACAATATTAATGAGGTAATAATGCAAACCTCAGAACACTGTTAGAAGCTAGGAAGGTGGCAGGGTCCGCCACCTATAAACAAAGTAACACAGTATGAAGTTGTGTTGTCCTTTAAGGTCAGTTTGTTTATTCAGTCGTGAAAACAAGGAGAGTTTAGAGAGATTAGAGTTTGTATTTAGGCGCAAAACTTCTGATTAAGATTTCCTCTGCAAAACTACCTTTCATCTGTGAAAAGTAGAACTTATTCTGCAGTTTTTATATGATGTTTTGGGGTGAGCTCATTTTAACTACTTGAGAGACAAATCTATTAAATCTATAGCAATCCATACTATTATATCACTACTATACATTTTCAAATGAATGAAGAGGGTTTTTAAACACTTAAAGGTACAATACATGGCTCCACACTAAGTTTTTACACTGGATGCACTGGTGCATCCAACTTTTTCATTTAGGTGAGCTAGTACATGATGTAGGTGCACACAATAATAATACATTTAAGTTAATTTATGTAAATGATTGTAACAGGAATAAATGTATTGTCTTCATTTGAACTACAACACACACAAAAGGATATTACAATAATAATTATATATATATATATATATATATATATATATATATATATATATATATATATATATATATATATATATAATAACCTCAATTGTTTACGAAATAAAGTTACAACGTACTGATGTTTAAAGTGCTATTAAATAAATCAACCTCAAATGCTACGGGGGCATTTTAAAAAGGATTCATTGATAGAAAATTTTACAAAAAATGTGTTAATTGGCTAATATTTGTTCAGAGGCAGCTGTCGACTGCTAAAATTATCAACAGAATGTCAAGAAATTAGAGCTTTGATGTTATGTTTAAGTTAGCATGCTAACCAGCTAACCCCAGCCCCAAGCTCACAGTCTGGACTGTTAGCTGAGCGGCTAACTGAGCTAGCAGCAACAGTTAGCAAGTTAGTTAGTTTCTTGAGAGATATGCTCCCCCTATTTGTTTGCTATATGAATTTGAGAGTTGGCAGATTCATTCACATTGCACCTTTAATCTGTCAGTTTATCACAACACATTAACAATAAGAATCACCAGATTTGTGGTTTTCAGGGGACAGAAAGGGTTTGAAACATCCTAATCTGAAAAGTGTGATTACCTTGAATTTATACTTAGTAGTACTGTACTGTAAACGTACTGCAACTGTATTATAGGTGACCTTCAGTCACTATATTTCCCATCTATTCTCACTATAAACTGTAACTTATGTTTGTTTGTGTGTGTGTGTGTGTGTGTGTGAGCAGCTTTCCCATCCATGCAGGACGTGCTCTGAGTGGCAGGCGGTGATTCTGAGACACCACAATCAGCCTAACGTCACAGTTTACTGGGACAACTGTTCCCCTCCCAAATGGAGAACAGACCACTGGGAACTGGCGAAGGTAGTCCACGCACACACTCACCTAACTTTCATCTGCCATGGGGAGCGTTTAGTATCATCAGGCCTTCACCTCATTATGAATGATACATGAGAACTGAAAAAACAGACAAACACTGGCCTTTATCTTCTTTATTTTCTCTTAATTGTCTTCTGTTGACCAATTAGTTGATTAATAGATAAATTGTTTTTGCATATTTATAGTCACAACAACCAACGAACACACTGATTCAGGTTGGTGGGAAACTGTGCAGTCAGCGCAACAATGCCACAATTAAAAACGTGTCAGTTATTGAAATTGAAATTAGACCGATATGCAGTTTTTTGGGCTGATGCCAATACCGATAATGGGGAGTAAAAAATTCCAATATTGATTTGTCGGCCGATATACGCACAGTTTTTGTACAGTGAAAACTCAACTGTGGTTTTCAAATACTTATGATACAAATTTGTAATAGTGGCAGGATATTTTACAGTTAATGTTCTCAGTAAACTTCACTCTAAGCATAATAAATATAAATCACCTGAAGCATCGTTTCATGCACTGTGCTCTTCAAAAACCCAAAAGTTTTCATATAGGCCGATATCAACAACATATTCACCAATACGGATGTAGCTGTGATAGGCCGATATCAGCTGATAATACTGGCCAACCTGTGTATCGGTCAGACTCTAATACAGATATTGGATAAATGGTTGAAACATCCATCTTCTATCAATCCAGGTGATAGCAGTAAGACAATTTCTGGATCAGTGTGTTTAAAAAAAATACTGTAACAGTATCCATGTTTTATATTGCTGATGGTGTTAAATGGCATTTATTTTAATATACCAGTTTAATATTGAACAACACATAAACGGCATGCGGTGTGTGTGTGTGTGTGTGCGTGTGTGTGTGTGCGTGTGTGTGTGTGTGTGTGTGTGTGTGTGTGTGTAGGCCTACATGCCACGGGGTCAGGGGAAAAAGACGGCTGCAGACAAATGCGATGCCTCTGCTCTGCTCAACCTGATCAACTTCTGTGATCGTTTCAAGTCTGTGGACCTAAAATGCGTGAGAGAGGTAAGAGATGTTCATGTTGTTCTAATTTGGGCCTGCCAGGCTACTTCTGGTCAGTCAGTCTGTTGTGAAGTATATCCTTCACAGGAGACCAGGGAAATGCTTTTAATGTGTAATGGAACATGAATAAGTACATCAGACAAATATTAAAAACTGTATTAGATTGAACTGAATCGTCCCATATTTAATATGTATCATCATTGAATCGTATCAAAGACCATGAATCTCGATGCGTATCAGATCATCTTATGAGGGAGCGATGCTGACCCCTAGTGTGAGCGTGTGCATGGTTCTGTTTTATAAATCTCCCTACAGAAAAATTCACAGTTGATACGTGCGCCTCATTCAATGTCTGGGAGTTAAACTATTATCTCTATGTGAATTAAAATGATATGACCTTTTGTATAAACCTTTTTAAGCAATTTTAAAGGTTTATGAAGATCAGTTGCAACTTTACAATAAACAATTGCTTAATAAATGGTTTGTCAACAGTCAAATAACTATAAAAACTATACACTTACCATTTATTAATGATGGTTCATGAAGTGTTACCTATAGCAAAAATATTTAAAAAGACTTTACAAACTGCTTCAGAAAGAAAAGGATGAACACTAGTAGACACTGATGCACAAAAAGTAAATAAATAATAAATAAATAAGACTTTATACAGTTAAACAAACAAAAGGTGAAAGTAATGCTGCATATAAGATCGATTTTCTCACCTTTTTTCTACTTTTACTGTTGAAATCCAAAACAAAGAGAAGGTAGAATGGTTAAGAGGGGGGTCTCACGGTTGCTGGATGTTTGACGATGTTCTGTAATGTGTGTGTGTGTGTGTGTGTGTGTGTGTGTGTGTGGTTCCAGGTGATCCGTTACAGGAATGAGTTGATGCATTCTAGTGAGTTCCATGTGACAGATGAATGGATGAGGCACTACCAGACCGCTCTGAGAAACCTTTTGCGGCAGTTCAGCCAGGTACCACAGATGGCAACAGTTGGCCAGCAGATAGAGGAGGTGAGCGTGTGTGTGTGTGTGTGTGTGTGTGTGTGTGTGTGTGTGTGTGTGTGTGTGTGTGTGTTTGTCCAGAGTGTTGAAGCTCTTCAGTCCCGGCTGCATCAGTGTTGTTTTGCGTCACAGTTTGTGTGCATGTGCATTGTGTTTGTACAGATGCTGACCGTCGACTTGTCGATATGTGTCTCCGGTTTGGACCAAAGGGATTCTGCTCTCTGTGATGGATTAGTGTGTGACACCGTCAGCCAATTGCAGATCAGCGCCGGCGCAGTAAGCCAATGGGAGGCTGAGTTGCTACAAGAGAGGCTGCAGGAATTACTGCATGCTGCCACTGACGATGATGATGATGATGATGATGATGATGATGATGATACAAAGACACAGGTGAGAAGAAGAAATACAGATGTTTGGGTGCACTTCGACATAACACACACAAAGAAAATTGTTCCATGACTTCAGCTGACTGGGTCTCTTCCTCAGGACACTGAGCAGTTGAGGAGTCTGGGTGGTTTCCTGCGGGCCAACACAGATCTGGCTGCGAGGTTTTCTGCAGAGCTCCAAGCCATCAACTCACTGCAGGCCAGAGATTAAGAGAGAAGGACGAGGTGACAGAAAGAATGGGGAGCTACCTGTGCACTACGTCTTATTGTTTACTATAAAAATGTGCCAAAGTCACAGTTTAAGCAGATCAAGTCAGATATTTTTATTTGCATGTATATATAGTATTTTATTGAAGATGTAAATTAAAACATCTGAGGAAATCCATCGACTTGCTTCTGATTGACTGATTTATAGATCCTTATTTTAGTTGTTGTGTAAAGATGCACCCAGGTGCTTAAACAGCCACAGACTCGTCTGAACAAGGTGAGCATTATTTTGTCCCTACAGCCACTGGCCTTAGAAATAACTCTGGGATATTGTTGTGTCGCTAAAACAAATGACCTTTTATAAAGACACCTTCAACCTTGATTTCTATGCTATACCTTCTTAAGTGTAACTTTAACACACCTTACACAGGCTACTAACAGGCGGATGCATTCATGTGCAGGCAGAAATGTGAAGGTACTTTTTTTTACTTTGTATCCTCTGTATAGCTTCATCTATTACAATGCACCGTATTTCATAAGGGGATTATATATAAAATATGAATCTGTAGTGTAACTCGTGACCATTGGTATTAACAGCAGCAGAGTAAAATGTCCACTATTCCCTCTGAATTGTTGTGGGATCCAAGTTAAGTAGCATAAAAAGGAGATATTCAAGTGAAGCGGCTCAAAATGGAGGCTCTTCAGGAGTTTGCTGCAGAAAGTCACAGGAATTGGTCAAAATGTGTTGTAGGTTTTTTTTCCCTTAGGAAACGGCTGGTGCCATTCATCGACGAGCAAACTGGACTATTCCACAAGAACCTGCTCAATAATGCGACTCAAATCTGTGTGCCAAGAAATGCTATCTCCAAAACTGGACAGAGGGCTTTGAAAAGTTACACAAGCCAGAAACACGTGTCTCAGCTGCAGCCGAGTGTCAAGTGAAGTTTTCTCGGAAAGAGTCAAATAAAAGTGGGCTTCAAAGTTTATTTTTACGTTAAAGAAGTATGGTCTTTACAGGGGAAGGAAAAATGAGCAGAGAAAATTGAATAAGTGCTGTGGAGTGCATTTGTCTTTTGGGAGCACCTGGGGTTTTCCATCAATGCACAGCTGGTTGTTACAGTTAAAGGGGCTCTATGTAACAGTTTATATGAATTTAAATATATCAATCACTTTGTTTTTTAGTTGTTCAATGCTGCTGGACTGTGGGTTTCTTTGTAGAGGACTCTGGTCAGATTTTCCAAGACAGTCCGAAGAATGTGATGCCTCGTATCAGTGCCTCTTCCTGCTCTGATAACAGAGCAGGAAGAGGCACTGAGGCACTTTCCAATCAGAAACAAAAGAAAAGCAAATGTCCCATACAAGTCCAATTCTTCTTTCCTTCTTTAGTATTTTCCCCAGTGTTTGACCTTTAATCTATCCCATTCTAACGGCCATTTTGTTGTCTAGCAGTTGATATTTTTGTCAAAGTTTAGCTTCAGTGTTTGTAGCCAGCAGGGAGGCCTGTGACATGGGCGGCACGGTTGGGCCCAGCAGAGTGGTGTAGTAATGAGTCCTAATAGCCGGAAATCATATAATTCTTTTGCACTTCCGGTTCCCTGGTCTCAAAGTCAGTGAGTCTTTTGATTTGTTTTTTTGATTAAATATCTTAAATAAGGTCTGTGGTTACCACAGGCTTAAGTATTTACACTGAGAGATGGAAAGACATTTAAAGGCCCAGTTCACATTTATCTTTTTGCAAGTTTATCTATTTACTGGATTGTTTCCAGACCTTTTCACCTTCTTTCAGCACAGAGAGAGGTCCTTAATGAAAACTGCAGAGCGCACTAAAACCTCTGCGTGGCTTTTATCAGTAGAAGGTGCACACACAGCTCCAACATCACAAACCAACTTCATGTATTTTGCCTCTTTTACTTCTCTGTAGTATCACATCTATAACTCAAAGCCTTGATGAAGCATTAAGGAATCATACTCTTACTCTTGGCACATAATGTGGCCATGTATTTGCAATTTCACAAACAGTTTAATGTGCGTATGTATTGTGCTCTTTAACCGTAGGAGGGCATGGCTTATCAAACGGTAATGTTAGCAAAGAAGTTGTTGAAAGCTAACATCAGCCAATGAGTCATCAAAAATGTTTTTTACCTTCAAATATGGCCAAATGTGGCTCCAGATTTTCAATATCTATCATCTTTTACGTCGCCGATCAATTGAGAAGCTATAAAATCACAACAGTTTGTCAGATTACCTTCTTTTATACGACTTGCAACCTGGAACACAGCAGCATAACATTATCCCAGCATTTAAGCTTCCCACCCTGAGCGTGACCCTACTGTGTCAGTAAGGTCTATTAAGGGAACTTAGGATGTTATCACCATTTTGTATCTTTACAATACAATTCAATAGACGCTTGCTTTTGGCCCCCGGCCCACCATGAAGTTTTAGTTTTGGCCCTCAAAGGCAAAAAGCCTGGGCAAATGTTTATATTGATTTATATTGATTCTGAATCCTTGAAAGGCTTTCCGTTCCCTCCGGCAGTGCCTGTTCTCCTGTCTATGGTCAGAATTAAATTCACTTAGCTGTTGTGCTTAACACACAATACACAAGTCTTGTCACTGTATATTTATCTTTAAATACAAATCTGAAATGTTACACTCTCAGTGTTTTTCAATTTTCAAGTGCTGCCTGAGAGCTGCTACAACAGACACATGTCACACCCTGCCAACAACATTTATGCACAGTAAGGGCAAATGTCCGACAGGAAGTAGATTAAATAATGTTTCTTCATTCTGTATCTGTCGTCACTGTATGATGTTGCTCAACTGCTACTTAAAGGTGCTCACTGTCAATACAGGCACTAGACCTATACTGAGTGTGTGAGTAGAATTTATGAATGTAAACTGTAAACTTTATTTATTCATTTATATGTCAAGAGGTTGGATAGACACTGTTATGGTGATCGTAGAGGATGTTTGACTGTAATGTTGGGTCACTGAATGCAAATCTCACTTAAAGTCAATTGAGAGACAGATCTCTCAGCCTACAACAGACAGACACAGAGACCCTTCACTGGTGACCATGTGCTCTAAGGTCTGCTTCACCAGAGTCAATGTGCAAAATACTTGTCTGCTCTGATCCTGAGAGCTCAGAGATTACTTTCAAACTTTTTGGATTAGAAAGAGGATTTATCTTCACTCCTGTATGTCAACCACAGAACTGACTGTAGTGATGACTGCTGACTGGAGCTGGAGGGGAAATGTAGGCTACTTTACTTCATGAGGGGAAAAGAACAGAGGGTACCAGAGTCTCTGGTGAGGAGGCTGCTGAATCCACCGAGAGTTGTCCTGAATTTAACCGCACAGGCACACACATACCCTCAGTGTGTGCCAGCTAGCTAACCGTCACCAGCCAGCAAGTTCATTTTTTAGTTTAGCTTAGGCTAATGCTAACATTAGCTACCGCTGAGGAAAACAAAATCAGGACATCCCTACAATTATCTCATTAGACAGTTTTAACGGTGTCACAAATGCAAATTTCGAATTAAATGAAGGTAGATAGGGGGAAAAAAGATGGTAACTTGTCTCTGGCAATACATTTTAAACTAAAAATACAACATTAGACAAAAACAATGTGACTAATATCAGTGAAATTATATGTTTGTTCATGAAAACAAAGAGAGTTTGTTAATTTCATTTGTTTAGGCATAAAAAAAATATCTTTCTCAGCTGATTAAAATTTCTCCCCCAGAACTACGTAGTGCACCTTTAAGTATTTTCTCGAGTAAATGTTCTTAAATGTTCAGTCTGGTGACAGTATCCAGTTAAACCACAGCTTATATGTCTTTGTTTTTGTAAGCGTGCTGTTGGGTTAGCTGGTGGTAAATGTGGGGACTTTTTTGCATTCATGCTCATTGTCCTCTGTGTTGTGAGTTTGTCATATACTACGTTCATACAGCTGATGAGCCCAAATGTACGCCGATTTGTAGAGAAGGTTGTGGAAATACAATTGCTCTTGAAATATGTCAGTTGCAGCTGAGTTAATTTGGTGGAACAAAACAACATTTCATGTTTACACACACACGAGATCAGAAGGCAAAATGGTGGAGCGGGTCAGAGAGCAGGACTAAGGGAGCATTAGTTATTTTATGAGGGTATTCTTCTGTTTTGTGACTTGCAAAAGGAACCATATTAAAAATGCACCATGTCAACAAACACAAAAACAAAAATATACTTTCACTTTCCGACAGATAAAAGCCATCTTTCAGTGCACAACATGTGAGCTGCAGCTGCATGACAGAAAAGTGTGAAAACCATAAAAGCTTTTCCTGCCTGATATACTTTCGCACACTCTGCTGCCACAACCTGCTGCACCCTCGGTCACTCTGCACACAAGATGGGCGCCTGCCTCTGAGGCAACATGGAGAGTGAGGGGATGTTGATCCGGTCTATTTACTATGGGAGAATTGGAAGCGAGGCCACAGAGACGCTGCTGGAGAGGTTTGGACATGAGGGCAGCTTTCTGCTGAGGGACAGCGAGACTGTGCAGGGGGCCTACTGCCTGTGTGTGAGGTGAGCTGTGAGTGGTGAGGTGGTGCAAACTGGACCAGAAGTGACATTTTTCATGTACTTCTTTTGCGCCTTTGTGCATGTTTGTTGCCAGTCTTCTTTTAAGTGGTGGTGAAGTGAGACTTAAGCCTAACCGCCGAGTTAAGCTGAGAAACCTAGCTAAAGGTGCTAATGTGGGGCTTTTACATGGTATTTCCTCTAAGTCTGTACATCATAGCAACATTTTTTAATAGAAATTTGTATTTGAATTGTAATTGTATTAATAATGGGTATTTTTGTGATTTTCAGTGAATTACAGGCAATGAAAAAGGCTCAAAAACGAGTTGGGATTAATCCACCTTACGTTTCAACAGACTGTAATATAGTTTAATTTCATAACTGTATTGTTTGTGTATAAATGGTGAAACAATACTTTTGTTTTTTACAACCTTAAACTCCTCCCTACTAATATTTTAAGTAAAAAGTAAAACATTTGTACATTTGTACATTTTTATGGGCACCTGTGTCATTTTCTTGTATTTTGGGTTCCTTACAGAGTTTGTGAAAGTTACATAGTGAGAGGTCAGATCAAAAGCTGAGTTTGTGCTGACAAAATGACACAATACATGTGGTGTACAGACAGCTTAGAAGGTGTTCAACAAAGGTAAACAACAAAGTATAGAGGGTCAGAAACCATTTGAACAGAAGAGTGAAAGAGAATGAGTATTGAGTGTGAGTATAATTAGACCGATCTGAAACAAGACAGCAGCCGTCTAATTTTTATCTTAATGTATTTGAAGGCATCTCTTTTACAGTAAACATGTTGCGGTTGACAAATTGTACGACAGTAAACCTCAACGTGTCAACATGAGTAAAAAGACCAAACCTTAAAAATAAAACCAAGCAGAAATAACAGGAAATCCAAATCTACTGTATTTTCCATTTTAGTTCAGCAGAAAGCTAAAACATGCACCATAAATACTGACAGTGATGGAAGGTCCTTTACTGGAGTCAAGGTAGCAGTACCACACAGAAAACCTACACACATAGTCTCGCATTTAAAATCAGCAAATTGTATTTAAAGTATTTAAGTACTCAATAAGCAAAATAACTCAATTTAAAGTTTATGATGTACATATTGTTGTAATTTTGTTCCTGATTCATCACCGTCTTTACGCTGCATCTAGAACAATACATGTTTTAAAGGGGCTCTGTGGAAGTTCTGCATTGTGCTGGAGACCGGATCATTAGTTCATGTTATTGGACTTCGATATTGAAAGTATATAAAGTCACATCCTTTGGACTGTCGTAGAAAATCTGACAGATAGATGATAGAAATCCGAGGTCAAGCAGCTTTAAACAACTTAAACAAATTGCCCACGGCAAAGTAGGAAACAGAGAGAGGCGGGGAAGGTCTCATTTTCGTGTGACGTTACGATCTGCTCACATATGGACATTAAAAAAAGTGATTAATACATGTTAATTACTACAAATTGTTACATAGCCCCTTATAAAAACTAGCAACATGTTTGACATTTAAATCTTTATCTAAAAAAGTAGAAATGTAGTAAAAAGTACAATATTTCTCTCTAAAATGAAGTGGAGAAGTATAAAGTAGCATAATTCGGACATTTTCAAGTGAAGTGCTGTAACTAAATACATTTACTCAAGTACTGTACTTAAGTACAATTGTGAAGTATTTGTACTTTACTTGAGTATTTTCATTACATACATGTAAATAAATTTACATTTACATTTACATTTAGGGCATTTAGCAGACGCTTTTGTCCAAAGCGACTTACAATAAGTACATTTGTCACAAGAAAGAAACCACAACATATCACGCTATGCGGGGTCGAGGTGAAGTCTGCACAAGTGAGTCTTGAGTCTTTTGCGAAAGATGGCGAGTGACTCTGCTGTCCTGACAATGGTCGGGAGTTTGTTCCACCACTGAGGTGCCAGAACATAGAAGAGTCGGGATTTCGCTGGGCGGTCTTTGTTTGCTCTTAGCGATGACTTTTGGGTACTTTATATACTGTATATACTTTATATACAGTACTGCACATATGTATGTAAGTACTGTAAGTAAATATACATACAAATTACATTCCACTGCTGTGTACTGCAGACTACTCTGACAATATAACAAACATAACTGCAAAAATATTCAAAGAGTCATCCTGTAGTTTAGATTGTAAGAATTACAGTCATCTGCCAGAAAAGTCTTTCCTATTTACAAACTAGTTGCAATTTCTTTTTCAATTTTGGAAACACATTGACATTACTAATTCACATATATATATTTTTGAAGAATATACAGAATAATGTATAACAAAAGCATGTGAAAACTAAGAAAAAAGTGAGATTGATTGCCCTGTAAAAAAGATTAGTGAGGACTAAATGAGGTCTGGTTTCACCCCGATTGTGTCAAACAGAAAGCCGAAATCAGTTTCAATTTTCTCTTTCCAATTTAGTCATCACGTTGGAACATGTGCGTACGCTTGCGCCATTTCCGACTGACTCATTCCCAGCAAATCAATCAAATTTCTCAACTTTTGTGTTTTGCAGGAAAGCTCCGTTTGTGCACACCTACAGGCTCGTGCACTCTGCTGACGGCTGGTGTCTGCAGGTGGGTGATCGTCTCTAGACTCACTCACACACACACATACACAAGGATGTTATTTATGGTTTCCTGTGTGTGATCAACAGGTTTCAGGAGTCAGACTGCACAATTGTGGGACTCTGGAAACACTGATAGAGAGCTACAGAAGGGTTGCGGCCTCTCATGTCAGTATACCCCCACTCACAGATCCACTGGACAAAACACGGCTACAACACATGAGCCTGGGACAAGGTATGACACACACACACACACACACACACACACACACACACAGTACTTTCCTTTGTCAAGTTGGCTGTACGGAATGTGAAAATAATTATCCTGGAAAGGACGATAAAATCTATCTATCTATCTAAAACATCCTGAAATATTCCCCATGGCAAAATCTAGTCCACACACTCACACATAGGTCAGAAACACACACAGTGCTCAGTGTGTGTTTTGATTGTTGTGGTGCATTAATGAGTCACTTTCCAGCTGCTCACTCAACTTTAACACTGGTGTCGTCCACAGAGTTTGTCTACATGGAAACATGCGGCAGCAGCTCTGTCTGTTGAGGCCAGGCCTTCAGCCTGCGAGACCAGCGCCATTGATCAGGTGGACAGAGAAGATCAGAAACGCAGACTGTGGTTATTACTCGACATGATTATAAAAAAGATCTACAATTCCAAGATTTATTTAACCATGTACTCTGCAGACTTTGAAATGTTTTTTGAAATGTTTTTTTTTTTTCATTTGGTGTCCAAGTTAGTGTGGGAACTCACAAAATAAATTCTGTGCAAATACACCAAACACTATCTCTTGCTGTGGTTTCATTTCGACAAACCTGTCACCTACATATGCAGTCTGTCACGTATGTGTTTGTGTGTGTGTGAGAGGCTGCGTTCACCTGTTCGGTCGTCTGTGGTGCTTTGTGTCACAAAACTGATATCTGACCTCCTTGTGGTCATGTATTATATTAGTTTTATCACACACAGATGGAGCCGATGTGTTTTTCTACTTTATATCAGCTTGGGGAAGTCACACTACAGTCACACACTCATACAGTAATCAGTGTGATCAGTCTGATGTTTGTGGTTTGCCTGCCATCTTTTATCTTATCCGAAGTCACAGCACAGGAAACGGAAAACAAAAAGGCACATGAGAAAACCTATTGTGGGCACACTCATTTCACCACGTGAATTTATTTATTCATTTTTGCAACACGAAGCTCTTTTCAGCTGCTGGCAGTACCCAACCTACAAGCTGGCTGTCAAGCCTGACAACAAGCTCGTCTTTTACTGATCTCAACCTGGTATCAAATGGGAATAAATAAAATAAAACTTCACTTTAGGCGTAAGCAGTGTGATGGTTAATCTGTCAAACTGAAACACAGCGTTTCTTCTTTCGTGGCACTTCCTCTTAACCGCCAAAATGTGAACATAAACATTTACTAAAGAGCTAAAGTTAGCAGTTTGTGGTTTCCCTGATGATATGCTGCCCCCCTTTTGGTGTATGTGTATGAATTTGACAGATGGAATATTTTTACATTTTGCACCTTTAGCGGCATTATATTTAGCTGATCTGGTTTAGTGCATGCTTACTCACCAACATAGCTTACTGTGCCTTCGTTTAGTTATAACTGTGCTTTTCCTGCTTTGACAATTCAAAACATCTTCTGTGAAAAAGGGTCTATAAGCACTCACATCACATTGATCCTCTGATGGTGTGGTCACTTTGGGTCTGCCTGATCGTGCTTTGGATACAACTGATCCAGTTTCTGTAAAGCCCCCTCAGAAACCTTTAGTGTAGTCATGATATGACGCTGAGAAAGCCCCTCTTTGTTTGAAATAACAATGTGACCACTGACATTTAAAGGCACAGCCATCTTGATACTGGCAGCAAGTGAACAAGCCTCTGATGATGAGTGTCATCTTAATTCACGCTTCAATGGAAGAGGTACAATTCAAGACAAATTACTTTGGTAACTTTGGTTTATGTACAAATATTAAAGATTAAAAAAAACAAAACATTAAAGACTTTTGGACTTCACTGTATTCATAGAGCACTTCTAAGAAAACAGTCTATATACTGTACATTTGCTAAAATCTCTTCTGTAGTACAGACCCAGTCTGATTACTACATGTCCAGTGAGATGGAAAAAACAGTAGGAACTGAAGTTTGATCACTTCATTTCATTAAGATTTTTCTTAGCTCTGAGTGTAAACCTTTTCAGGAATAATTCAGCATTTTAGAATATAATATAAGATGAGATGATTGATTCCACTGTCATATCTGTAACTTACATATAAGGCTACAACCAGCTACCGTCTTCAAGTGTGCTTATTGACCACAATCTATGAATGATGCCTGGATAAATTATTTATTTTTAAAATGAGCAGGTGATTTATCACTCAACTTTATTTCACATGCAAAAATGTATAAATATTTTATAGAAGCACTAGATCATATATAGATCTACATTTCAAGACTTCAAGCTAACTAGTTAGCTCAGGCAGCGCAAGTGTGTTTCATCAAAACGGCAACAAACATGTCCTTGTTTCAATAAACAACCGAAAACAAAACATGATTTAGCAGAGCAAAATTATCATACATCCGCAGCGTGTTTTGCTGCGATCATTTTACATGTGCATAAATGTATTAAAGGTGCAATATGTGAGAATTTTTGGCCAAATTCATACTTCATAACTTTGCTAACTCCAGCAGATATCTCTCCAACACAATACATAACTACCAACAAATCTAAATGCTATTTTTCTCATGTTTTTTCATGTTGTTCGAGCCCTAACCAAAGGTAATTTTCTGTCACTATGTGATGGACAATTAAGTTTCTTGAATCTTGATTTCTTCAAATTTTAGTTTCCAACAACAATTCTAACATTTTGCCCCTTTAAAATGTACCAAAACTTAAAAGACCACACAAAATGCACACCTTCATACGCTCTGCATGCATTCAACACCTTTATACAAGTTGCTATATAAATAAAGTTATTATTATTATCATTAGTTGCTGAATTGTTATGTATGAAAATGCAGAGTTAGAGCTGACCTCAGGCTTTGTTTTTACATTTGAATATGTCCTTTCCATATTGTTTTCAAGAACTCTTTTCAGGGTGTTTCCTCTGAATCCTCCACCTCTGTGATCTCCTCCATTGGCTCAGGTGACGGGGCAGGAAGGAAGATCTGAAAATATAAAACACGGACGTGCAAAAAATTACATTTTACCATTCATTTTATTTCATTTGATCTATATGAAGGACTTTGTACTTTGTTTTGAAGTGCTGAGAGTGTTTGTGTGCAGTATGGGCTTGTACTTACATTGAATGTGTCATTTTTTTCCAGGAAATGTATGTACTTAGGTGGGGGGCGAGGAATCGGAGGAAACAAGACCTTAGACACCCTGAAAAACACACACACACACACACACACACACACACACACACACACACACACACACACACACACACACACACACACACACACAATCTCTAACTCATTCTGTTTCCATTTCCACTGGATAAAATAATCATGTTGATATGTATTTTTTTCAAAACAAACAGTTGACCACAAAGTGAAACTGAAAAAGAAAGAAGAAATAAAGGTGCATCCTTTCTTTATCTTCCTCTGCATCTTCTCTCATTTAGAGCTTTTCCTGTTTGGCTATTTTAGAACTCACACGGGGGAGTTTCTGTCTCCACCTTAAGGAAGTTTAAGGTTAATGCGGTGGTTTTTCAGAGAAAAGACACGGCCGCCACCCAAACACTCCTCTCACTTCTCCTTTCTGCATTCTGTTTTCTAACTTAACTTTAGTGCTTCTGCCGCGAGTTTATGTTTTCAGATTCAGGTTTTCCATCATCTCACAGAGGCGCATAGAAAAATAGAGCACGTGTGAAAAACGGCAGCAAGTCTGTGAGGAGTTGTGTAGATGAATGGGCGCGTGTGAGAGTGTGTGGGTCACGCGTCAGTAAACAGGTGAGTCATTCAGTCACAGACAGAAACAGTACCTCTGATAGCGCACCAACAGCAGCACAGCCAGGAGGATCATGGGTATTCCAAGTGAGATTGAGACGATCACGAGGATGTTGAGTTTGTTTGATGGTTCTATCACTAAAACAGACACACACATAAAGATGATGATTATTGTACTGAGGTTATTGCATTCAAGGAAGAGAAAATTGTGTATTCCGGCTTCCAGACATCAACCAGTCAATGGAAGAAGATGATTCAACTCTGATTCCTGCAAATGCAAATTCAATTTAATCTAAATTGCAAATGTTACGTTTTACACAGCATCCCAACTATTTTGAAATCAGGGCTGTGTAAAGTCTATGTGGACTCCTGGTAGATTAGCTAATGAGCTAATAGAGATCTGAATGAAATCAAAATCAATTCTTAAGTCACCAGCTTTTGATTAAACCACTTTTCAAGATGACTTTAACAAACAGCACTCACTGACAACTTGACTCCATTCACTCCATTCATGGTTGTGATGGCAATCCTGTTGCATCCTTGTCCTCATCCTCACTCTATAGATGCGGCTGGGATCTGCATTTTGCTCTCTATAAGACAGCTTGGATGGGACGTTTTTGGGTATTTCCTGTTTTCAAAAGATAAAGATTTAGGATAAACACTCAGCAGGTTTACCTCATTTACATTGTTTTTTAGCTGATCAGGTCTGACTGCGGGAACATGTGTGTCCATGATTTATTCCTTCATTATTGCTAATAGTTTATCTTGTTAATGTGCATCAGAAAATAACACATACAGACATACTGTACCTGGTCACCCAAGTCCAGCTGGTATTCAAAGCAGTCAGAACTGACATTACTGGGGGGCGCAGCCCATGTCACCAACAGGTCTCCATCTTTGACTGACGCAGAGATGTTGGCGGGAGGAGGCAGGATCGCTGTGGCACACACAACCACATGAGCACATGAGCCAAATAACTGACAACAATTCATTTAGAAGGTCTGCTAAGGGCTCTATGGTTGACAAGGTTGGTCCACCGCTTCCTGCCCATTTTGCAGTTAGCAGTTGCTTGGACTGTTTGGTAGTATAAGCTGGAATTGGTGGCTTCCCCCTGTTCTGCTATTTCTGGTGTTGGTAGCAGAATAGCGGGATCCTGCCCTCTCTGTGTTTCTCAAGCACACAGGACCGCCGCTTTATGGAGTTTTCTATCATGATTGGATAAAGTGGGCAAGAAAATATATTTTCTCTCCATAAGCAGGTGGAGGAGAGACATTGGTTACTGACCAAACACTCTTTAACAGCGATAACTGTTGGAAGACAGAGCCATTTAACACTTATTTAAATAAGAAAATAACGCAGCTACTTCAACAAGCACAAATTCACAAAAATTGTGACTGTATACACACAGATATCTACCTGTTGATGCAGTCACATGCACACAACTTCAGAAAACATGGCAGATGGTGTGTGTGTCATATTACGTGACTTAGTTTAGACATAATGTGACTTTTTGTTTCCCACTCACTCACACCTGTTTATGCTTTGGCTACATTAAACACGTAACATATGCGGACCAGTCACAGAGTTAAAGTGCAGCAGAGTTGCGTGGGCCACAAGCAAAACAAGATGGTGTGCTTTCGTTTTCAGGATTGTGTCTTCAGTTTTTGGACTCGGAAACACTGTGAATGCAACTTTTCACTGAGTTTGTGTAATATGAGTATGTCAACATCTACAAACTACAGTAAGGTACTAAGTAACCACAAGCTGCTAGTTAGATGCAGACAGGGTGATCAAGACCCGAAGGGAAGCTGCTATTTCAATCTCTTTTGTCAGCGATATCAAAATAAGCAGGTGTCAGGAAACAATTCATAATAATAGAAACACTAAAAACCCCACTGCCAGCGAGAGCACTTTCCTGTACAATTTAATTTATCAAACTAAGTCTGTTTTGAAGGGCTGCACATGCCCGTTCATTTCATTTTACATATGTGAAGCACTTTGTACTTTGTTTCAATAAGTACTTTTTGTGTTAGGCCCCTCCCATTACTACGCCCCCTTTTAGCTGCTCGGCATGAACACACTATTCAGTTTTGGAGAAGAAATTCAAACTCAATATTTACAATATGAATGAGGTCATAGTACAAACTCAGAAATATTTATCTTTTCCATAACTGAATAAACAAGCTGTTCTCAGAGGAAAATTAGGTCCCAGAACACTGTTTAAAGCTAGAAAGGTGGCAGGGTCCGCCACATATAAACAAAGTCAAACAGTAATTTGTCTTTTAAGATTTGTTTTGTTGTCAGTCATGAAAACAAATAGAGTTTGACATAGTGCACCTTCAACAACAGCAACATACTTTCTTTTTTTTATATCTGAGAGTATTACCATGCTGGCTGATTTCATATGTGTAGGTGTAGACTGCCCAGTTGTTGTGCAGGCTTATGTTGAATTGAAGGATCACCAAGTCCTCACGCATAGGCAGGTGAAAAGACTTTGATCCGACTCTTCCCTCGGACGACTCAATCTCCATTTCGTTGTGACAAACACTGCATGATTAGACAGAGATACATGCTCAAAGCATTTCATACATTTGGTCTTACCTGTAGTGTAAATATGCATTCATATTTCTAAATGTTCATTATGTTAAAAAATACCTGATGGAGACAAAGAGCTCAGTATCCTTCTGCAAAGTGGGGAATGACCAGGAGCAGTTGACTATATTTGTCAGGTAAAGGTAGCAGGGAAAGTTCTTCGGATCACTCAAAACAGTCCACTCTTCATCAGGCTCCTGCTCTGTAGACTGAATCTGAAGGAGTTTAACAAACAAGAAGAACAGGATAAAGACAGTGAAAAAAAAAAGTTTTTACTGTGAATGTGTGGACTTTGGAAGTTAAAGTAATACTTTGATTCTCGCATCATCATCATACGTTGACTGGCAGAAATCTGGAGTGAGGGCCTCTGTCTCTGTTAAAAGAAAACATGTGTCCAGAGTTAAAGCACGAGGGGAACCAAACTTTGAGAATGTACGCGCAGTGAAGTACAATGCAAGTCCATCAAAACTTGAACATGTTGTGCAGTACACCATGCTTAATTCATCAACGTTTTCGGGTATTTTGCTTTAATAGGGTGGTGTCAGAAGCTGGTTTCCTTCCATACTGTATGCAAGGAAACCAGCAACTAACTGCGATACCGCCCTGATTAAAGCAAGTAAGCCAAAAAGTGTTTGACGTGTTAAACATGGTGCACACAATTAACTGGGGCTGGCTTGTCCAGTTGCAGACAAAACTGTGGTTTATTTGTGATTCTGGGGTGAGGGTTAGCCGAGTAGTGGTTATGGTTTTGGGTCTATGTAGTCCCCAAAAGATGCATGAATCAATGTGTGTGTGTGTGTGTGTGTGTGTGTGTGTGCGCGTGTGTGTGTGTGTGTGTGTGTGTGTGTGTGTGTGTGTGTGTGTGTGTGTGTGTGTGTGGCTGTGTGTGTGTGGCTGTGTGTGTTATTTACCCACCACTTTGTGATGCCCATAAAACCAGCAAACTGAACCAAAGTACTGAATGGACGGAAGACGGCATCATAGCCTAGAGGTTTTATACACACAGAGAGAAACATTCATGCATAAAAACACACAAGGGAGGCTTACTAATTTCCTTGGTATTCATACTTCCCCTTTTGAACTGCCTACATAGCCTGACAGCTACTAAAACATATCAATGGGCACATAATCAAATACAAACAGCTCTCCTCATACAAATTCAATATCATTCTCCTCTATGTTACATTTAATTGTTTGTTTTAACAACATACATACATCTTTCCACGCTTACAAAAGCTTTGCCCTTTTTTAACGTTTAAAGGAAGAATACGTGCCTTGCTTTGTTTACACACTCAGCTGTAGTACTCAAAAATGATAAATGGATATAGCCATGATTAGATCTTCTGGGTTTAAGCTTTCTTATGAATACATTCTATTACAAAGTCCTCCTACAGTATATATTGTAATACTGTCATTGTAAATAGCATTAAGAAGAAGCAGTACCTTCCGTTGTCCCTCCACTCAGTCACTTCTCGGAGTGCCCTCCTCTCTGACAGAAGACAATGAAACATTTCTGGGGAAGGAAGAAGCATGACGTCACATACTGTACAGAGCTTCAGGAAACCAAGGGTTTCTTCCTCTTCCCTTATTAGTATGATACACTGCAAGATCAAAAGACATTTAACACCCTGTGCTCAGCTTTTCTGTTGACATCCAGAGCAATGTGTTGATGGTAAATACAGTAAAAAAAAACTAAAGGTACAGGTAAAAGACTGAATCATTAACTTCTTAATAGAATTGGTAAAAAAGATTTTTTTCAAGTAACCAAATTAGTAACTTTTTAATGAAATGACTAACTTTCTTAGAATCAGTACCATTTTAAGTTGGGCTATTTAAATATTTAACTTATTAGTATTTTTTTTTTATTATCAAAACTGGCAACTTGTAAATTAATTGGTAACTTTTTTTGAATGTTACCAGATCTTAAACTTTTGAACACAATTTGTGACTTTAGAGCATTAGGCTTTCACTATTTTCTGTAAGTTTTTAAAGAAAATTGGTAGCTTTCGTAAAAAGAGACTGTTGATTTTGTTCCTGTAGGTTTTTCAAAGCATTTAGACATGTATATCAGTAAATTACATTTACAGATAATATAATTCAACAAAATATTTCAAAATCCACGCAGTTAAACAACTTTTGAGACTTTCTATTTGGTATGTGGGCGAAATTTTTCTGTGTGATGGGGGGCCGTGTTATCAATGACCTCTGTATTTCTAAAATCTTGCCTACTGTTGAACTGAATACATTGTACTTACTGTATATTGTAATCTAAAATGTATTTATGCTTTGGGGATATTTCTCTGAAGGATGAATAAATAATGATCAGAGGACTGACCTGGTGGGAGTCTTAACATTTCCACAAACACCTACAACTTCTATTTAAAGACCTGTTAATTGGTATGTCAGAAACATAACGTGGCTTTTGTCATTAGTGCTTTATCAAAATCGAACAGTTTTATGTAAAACATGGGCAGTGCTTGTATCAGTTATTACCAGGACTAATTTGATTAATCAAGATCTTGCTCTATTCATTGACAACAGCTGTGGGTCAAACCCAGTAAAATGCAGAATGATGTAGAATCAGCTCAGGCCCTGAGGGAGGGTCTGCAGCCCAACAGTGATAAATACCATACCACATATTTTAATTCTGTGTGTAGGTGCAGTTCCAAGAATTATCATGATTAAGTGTCTGGTGTTCAGTGGTTTACTAGTGTGAGGAAGTAAAGTACGGGGTGGTTTTCCATAGACCCATGACTGGGACAGTTGAATGGTTTTGTTAAAGTTAAAGTGGTTTTAACAAATGCATTCCTGAGGTGTAAGTAGTTCCATCTGAGGTGATTTAATGACAGTATTCACATGGTATGCCTTAACAAAACAGAAGTTCAATAGAAGAGCGTCGCAGAGCAGGACCTGTTGGCATCTCTGCAAAGTGGGATAATAGAGACAAATTGTTCCTTTAGGGATTGACAGACTAAGACATGCATCGGATGCAGTAAATGTATAGTAAGTATGTATGTAAATGTATAATACTTCAGTAAGTACATCCTGCTAACACAAATGTAGCCTGATACAGTCATGCTGCAATAAATCATATAGGTAAACCTTTATATCAACCATGGTGCTAGGCAAACGGGCTAACCTCTAACAGAGACACCACTTCAAGTTGAAATAACTGGGAACTGAGTGTTTACAATGTATATTAATTCTGTTATAGATCCAGTTTATCATATGTTCAAGTGGGGTCAATCAACGACTGATTATTATCTGTGTAATTTACCATGACAACAGGGAAATAGATAAACAATAACTAACCAACAACGAAAAGAATGACAACAAAATAAATAAAAAAACAATTGAATGTTGTTCATAAAGGTGGACAATTGCAACAAGTGGTTTGCTATACGTAGCTCGGGTAGACGATTGTGTTTCTGCTTCTGGTTTATGTCTGGTACAGAGAGAAAACCTATTTGAGGACAAAAGTAGTTCCCTGACCGGGAATCGAACCCGGGCCGCGGCGGTGAGAGCGCCGAATCCTAACCACTAGACCACCAGGGAAGGTTGCTACGAAGTACAGAGAAAATAAATTTTTGTATATACTATTTTTACTATATTGGGACCTGTACACACAAACTGCCTTGTCACTCCCGTTGTGAACCAAAGTCAATTGCCAAACTATACTTACCCTACAAACGCACACCTCACAAATGTTCATTACTACCCCGCTTTGTGGCGGATGGCGGGAAAAGAGTGACAGGAGCCGTGGCTGTGTTGGACCGCGCTGCTTCCTCGTCAGCTTCAACACGGAAGCAGGAAGTTATTGCTGAGACGAGCCTGAGTGTGGTTACAGTTCACCGAAAGTACAACTTGAAGGGAAGACTTACTGACGGTAAATTACCAAAGCTTTACTTAATTACCGCTGTTATTCTTATAGCTGTGTGTGCCAGGTAGTGGCTCTCGAGTGTTAAAGCAATGCTACTACAGTGTGTAACAACAAACTTTTACAGTCTGACATAAACCAAAAACTTTCTCCTACTGTCTTCCTGTGTCTCTGTGTCAGATTCAGCATGGAGCCCAAGCACAAAATTAGACAGAATAAAGTGGCCATTGTTGATATTTTGAGTACAGACTACATTCGTATCCTCAACAAGGTTCATGAGCAGGAGCTGATAACTCAACGAGACTACAACAACCTCAAAGACATCAAAGGATTAAATGATGAGGAGCACGTCGTGAAGCTTGTGGATAAGATAATAGATAGAGGAGAAGACACCTGCCAGGAGTTCCTGAACCTCCTGCAAACTGATGAGGACATTAAAGGCACTTACCCTGAGCTGAAGAAGATACAGTGGACCAAGACCAGCCTTTTACCTAAACCAGTCCAAGCCTCTTCAGCTGAACACAGTGGTATGTTAACATAAATCATGTTGGTATGGAGATGACTGTGTCTAGTATAAGTCATCTACCAGCCTTCTGTCTGCTTCACATGATGTTGAGTTTCATGTTTGGAGGTGTCATGCTGTTTCGCTCTGATTTCCTCAGATGGTCCGTCACAAGAGGGGAGACGTAAGGAGGTGAGGCCTTTAATCAATATTCAAACAAATCATTACATTATTTCAGTTTTGCTTTGTTAGAGAGGCACAAGAATTATCGTCACAGATAATTAAAAGACAAGTGTTCACCTCAAAGCCTTCAGACGTTGTGTTTGAGGGGGACCACAGGTGTCGTGGAAATAATAATAAAGCATGTCACATATTAATAACTAATTGTGAAATTAACCCTTGTGCCCTCCTCAAATTTACTACTCTCTGGACACCTTTGTGGCAAAAATGTACACGCACAAAGAAACTGCTCTTAAATCATACATCAACTTCACACTTATTCAAAACTACCAAACATTAAATCATTTTCAGGATTTTAACCCTTTAAAGGCCGTCAATAAGTAGTTCTTGTGAAAAAGGGATTTACAGAAACAACATAAAACAGTCGATAAGTTCATCTTTTAAATAGACATTAATGAATGCATAACTAATTCATACATCTGTTTGAAAAACAGAGTTTAAAAAAAGAAATGAATGCCTGAATGAATTACTGAGTGATGCTACATGAAATTACTATTTCTGTGACACTCATGGTCCTCCATATGTATTTACATATAAAATATTAGATTTGTAATATTGTAATATTGAATAACATTTAAACTAATAAAGAAACATCTTGAAATACAACTCCAGTTACTTCATTATGTGTTTGTGTCCAACTGTTTCCATTGTTGTTAGGATGAGCAGTACCAGCTGAACAGCCAGCCCACCGGCCTCTGCGTGATCATAAACAACGAGAACTTCATGTCTGGGGATCCAAGACGTGGAACCAACGAAGATGCTGGTATGTCAGAGTAGACAGATTCACAGGTTTTTTACTAATATCTTGTTTTTTTGGTCATTGAAGCTTAACTACATTTTTTTTAAATGAAATTTCTTGTAGAAAGTCTGGGGAAGGTGTTCAGCTGGCTGGGCTTCAGAGTGCTGATGTGTAAAGACCAAACCATGGATCAGATGGATCGGGCGCTGAAGTGCTTCGCTTCTCTCAGCGACCTCTCTCAGCTGCAGGAGTTCAGGGTTCAGGAGTGGTCCAGCAACGGATTCACTGATCTTCAGGAGGCTCCTAAACATGGCGACGCCTTCATCTGCTGTATTTTGAGTCATGGAGCGAGCGGTGTGGTCAGTGGGATTGATAGGAAGCACCTCTCCATTAAACAAATAATTGGAACCTTCAAGGCGACCGACCAGTCACCCCTCACTGACAAGCCCAAAGTGTTCCTGATCCAGGCCTGCCAGGGAAGCCAAAAACACAAGGGAGTGTTATTGAAAGATCTGGAGGCTGATGGTTCTCATTCAGGATCCATTCCTGAAGGAACCGATATTCTGGTTGCCAGAGCAACTGTTGACGACTGTGTCTCATATAGAAACAAAATATCAGGGAGCTGGTTCATCCAATCTGTGTGTCAGCAGCTAAAGGAGGGCTGTCAGAGGTGAATATATAACTCAAAATTAAGTTGAAGTTCAGTAATGTCCACCATATTTAGTATTTTGTAGATCTGATGATTTGAACCTTATCATGCAGTCTAACTGTAAAAGTCACTGAAAAGGGATATTGATGTGTTTTTCAACACTGTTTGTGGTTTTTAGGGGTGACGACATAAAAGACATCCTCCAACGTGTGAACAACGATGTGAGCCAGAAAGAGGCGGCCGAGCAACCTGGAACAGCAAAGCAGATGTCTGAAGTTACCTACACCCTGAGAAAGACACTTGTGTTGACACCACGTTAGAATTGAGGCTCACCACAAAGCATGTAAAAACAGTATAGTGAATGTCTTAATTAAGGATGTATTATCATCTCTCTTTTTTATCATTTTAAATCTTTTATATTTCCAAGTCATCACAATGAATCACTTTTATATTGTCACAGATTTATGTTTCAGAATAAATCTGTGTTTTGATTTTGAATGTGTTTGGATTTTTTTGTGTTTCATGTTTCATGGGGGAAACATTTTATCACCCTCTTACTCTTAAAAGACTGAGTGGAACAGTGATATTTGTCTGATGTGGTTTTTAGCCCTAAAAAAACCCTAAAACCTAAAGACTCTTTATTTACTATCATAAATGACAAGAACAGCAGCAAAAAAATTACATTCAAGAAGCTGGAAACAGCAAATATTTGAGATTTTAGCATTTGACAGTCATCTCTGCTGATTTCTTTAATAATGTGTTCTCTCTAAACTCATTCATTCATTCTGTACTGTTACACAGATGTTCCTCTAAACACAGCAGCACTCTGCAGATGTTCTTGTACTGCTGCATCTAGTGATGCTACAAAATCCACTGCCACTGGTTTTCACCCTAATCCATTTCTGGTTGGTTTGTTGGTTTGTGAGCGGGGATTACACAAAAACTACCAAACAGATTTGGATGAAACTTGGATGGAGGATGGGTCTTGGTCCAGAATAGACCCCCTTAACTTCTGGTGTAAATGCGGATAAAGGGAAGGAGCTAGAGATTTTTTTTCACACTTTCTTTGACCCACAAAATAATGAAGAACAGAGTGTTCAGAGCATATACACTCATACAATGTGTTATTGCAATGTGATTCCTGGTGGAGATGTTTTAATAAGTAATGGCAGGAGACAGAAAATCAGCAATAATTAAGGAGCATAATTTATCCTTTAAGTGTTTAAAGTTCAAAGTGCTTCCATTACTGAATTTGATGAGTTTTGCACTGAAGCATAAAGTCATACTGAATTCAAACAGATTCACAGTAATTGAAAAGATTGAGGGTTAAGTTTTACCTTTAATTAAACCTCATCTGTTTTCTAAATATAAGGCACAAAAATCACAAACAGTTTATGCTACATCTTACAGGTGGTACCACATATAAAAAATAAATAAAATAAAGGTGGTACCAAATATACTGGTGCACTCATTTGGCAGTAAGTAACAGCAGCAGCGTGATGTGCACCTCCTCCTGTCGCTGTCCTGTGTTCAGCTCAGGTTGGCACATTAAGACCAGGAAGACAATAATAAAAACAGCTCCACCTGGTGGAGAAGCTGCAGCCTGCTGGAGGGAAAGGAGTTTGTGAGTGACTTACAACCAATGATGGGATGTAACCAAGTATATTTACTCAAGTACCGTACTTAAATGCAATTTTGAGGAACTTGCCCTTTATTTCAGTATTTCCAGTTTCTGCTACATTGTACTTCCTCTCCACTTCATTCTGGAGCTAAATATTGTACTTTTTACTCCACTACATTTATGCAGCAACTTTAGCTTCTAGTTACTTTGCAGATTACAAACTGTACCAGAGCCAAAGTATACAGTATACATGTAAATACAAGTGTAATTTACTTTTAGTTGTAATTTTGATACTTAAGAGGAATTAATATCAAATACTATAATACTTTTATTCAAGCACTATACATAATGGAGACTTTATTTCATTTTTACTGAAGTAATACACAACATCTTTACTTGTACTCAGGTATGAATTTCGGGTACTTTTTACTGAAATATCAAGTAACGGTGCGTTAGTCACATAATTCAGTGTAACGTCAGTGGTTTGAGGCAGGTTTTGGTGCAAAACTTGAAATGGTCAAAATATGTTCTAGCAGCAACACCTACTGTGATTATGAGGTTATATTTATGAAACAAAATGTGTTAAGTTATTCAAATCAACCACTTAAAGTGACGAATGATAGCACTTAAATAAGGCATTTAACTTATATACTTCCACTTATATACAGTATGTAATCAAGCTGTAAACTTACCCCTGGATAAATTAGACATACTTCTGCGAAATGACGACGATCAGATGATCACATTTCAGCCACGTAATAGTTAGGTTCAATACATCTTATTTATTAAATGTTTCCTTCTTTCATTGAACAAATAGACATGATAGAGTAGACAAAAATGAAACAAACTGAAAAAGTGAAAAAGTGCTCATATGCACGTCTGTCCATGTGATGAATGAAATTTCCACCAGTGGGTTGAGGTCAGAAGTCCACGGAGCCAGGACCAGGTGAGGCTGAGTGAGACCTCAGTGTTGTGTGATTATTGAAAACAAGTTCAGACATAAAGTGATCAGCTTTCATCTTAACACAAGTCTAAAAAATGTAATGTGAGCTATGTGGTTTTTTTTTAAAATTATATCCTCATAGAAGATTCATTGATCCTTGTAGAAAAGTACATCACATTTTAAGAAGAAAGCAACAGTTCGTGGTTTCCCAAGTGGCCTGCTCCTTCCTGGTGAGTCATTCGAGATGTCCGGCCTTTTTTTAACCTGACCCGGCAGTGGTAATTCTCACAAACGTTGTGAGACAGCGCCTTGCCACTCTGTCCATGAAAGGTCTCGTTTTTCAGCGTTCGAGGAAAACATGAACCTCAACACGTGGACAAGAGCGAGGCCTCCGGCAGAAAGCTGACTGCTGAAGCGATGGGGATCATCTGCAGCTCACTGCGTCTTACCGCCGGCTTGTGTTTCTGTCTCGGTGTCAAATTCAGTCAGGCAGCAGTAGAGCAGCTTCTGGATGAATCTGGTGGCAAGGACTGGATGAGAAGAAGACGTGAGAGGATGAGCGAGGGACGGGAAAAGACAGATTCAGTTAAGATGACTGATAATCAAAGAGGATTGATGCTCTATGTTGAAGTCACTTCCTCTTAAGACAGTAATAAACTGATATACATTTCCCTAAATAAAATGAAAACACACGTCCTCCTGGACTCAAATAGTAATTTTTCAACTTACCGTTTAACTTGCGGATGAATTTGGGCCTCCTCTCCTCAGGCAGGTAAATGGCCACATAATAGACCGGCACCCCCGACAGTGCAATGCCAATTCCTATGAGAGAGTTGATTGTGTCTCCGTACAGAGGCACGATGACTAGGAACAGGCTGCAGAAACAGTAGATGAAGGGGAAGAACAAGGTCAGCTGTGGAGAGAAAGACACAAGTCTGGTTAGTTTGCGTGTCCACAGAGACAGTTTAAGCCAATTTGTGAAATGGAAAACATCTATCTATCTATCTATCTATCTGTCCTTCTGTCTGTCTGTCTGTCTGTCAGGACCTCAGTATTTCTAAAATCCTGGCTCCGGCCCTGCATATAGAGCATTTGCATGTAATTGTATTCAGCATGAATGTGAACAGTGAAAGGAGCAGCACCTTCACAGGCCGGTATCTGTCGGGCTGAGTGATGCGCAGGTAGATGAGTCCGGCCACAGACATACCCACATAGAGCCAGTAACTGAAGCTGAAGTAGCTGATGAGCTGGAACACGTCCTCCACACACAGGAAGATCAGACCCATTAGCCCCTGCAGACACACAGCACATAAAAGACTTGCTTTATTCCATAAGATAAGGATTCATATACTTGTGTTCCTGCACATTGTTCATTTATTACGCATTTGAGGAATCTGATGTTTAATTGGAATAAGAGAAACAGAAATGGTCCTCACATTGAACAGCAGTGCAGGTATGGGTGTGTAGCGCTCCATGTGGATCAGGCTCAGACTGTCGGGGAGGTGGCCCTCTCTGGCCCCGACGAAAAACAACCTGCAGGATCAACAAAGATGGAAAGTTATTTTAAAAAATACTCATCATGACCTGAGCCTAAAGTCCGTGCCTGTTCAGCGTTTCCTGATTACCTTGAGGCAGCGATGATAGAAGCGTTGAGCCCTCCGTAGCAGGACATGGCCACCGAAACAGGGATGATCCACTTGAATGGCCCCAGGACCGCGTTCCCAAATGTCTACTGGGTCACATTAACATGGTTGATGACACTGTGTTTTCAGGAGAGCCTATCAGTGCCTCAGATCATTATACTGTCCACATTCCACTGACAACATGCAAGCAACTTCCTTTAGTTTCTCAAGTGCAAAAGGTCTGGGGTCAACCAAGCAGAGCAGGGTTATATTTAGCAGCACAGTGAATTATCTCCCCAAAGTGGCTGTTTGTTTCTCACCACAGCAACTGCGTCACTGGCCAGCAGGGACGGCATGTCCAGAACCACATAATATGCCACGTTGGTCAACAGGTAGATGATGGTCACTATGGGCATGGAAATGGCAATGGCCAGGGGGAGATTCCTACAACAACAACAACAACAACAACAGCAGCAACAACACAGAGCGGTTTATGAATCAGTCAGTAAACATTATTGCAAAAGATCAAGGTGCAATCCAAGTCATGTGATTTTACCACTGGACTAGTTCTGTCAAATTCATCTAGATAAAACATAAAATATGAAAATCAATAACAATTGTATCTAGCTATGCTACAACAAAAGGTAATCAGGCTCGGGATGCACCTTATTGAGTTTTTCACGGACAGTTGCAGACATACAATGCTTTTCAAAATGAACCCATTCACTGGGCAAAATAACAAATCTACTTTGTTTATGTGACGATAGTATTGTGCATTTTTTTCAAATTTTGGCCACTTGGGGGCGACAGAAACAAGATGTAATGCATATTCACACATCCACCAGTTTTGGAGCATTATAAGTATGAGTCATTATTGAAAAGTCATGTATTCAAAATATTTTTGCTCTGTTTTTAGTCTCCACCAACTACTGAAGAAAATATATATCAGTTTAGCTGCTAAATGCTAAATGCTCCACTGTGTTACAAGCTAGCTGCTCTCTGTTTGTTGTTTGACTGAAAACAGCTGCCTGCTGTGGCTGGAAAAACAATAATGGAATATAACTAAGTACATTTACTCATGTACTATAATTAAGTATAATTCTGAGGTACGCGTACTTTATGTGAGTATTTCCATGTTCTGCTACTTTATACTCCACTTCATTTATTTGATAACTTTAATTACTAGTAACTTAGTAGTAACAAAACACTGATTGCAATAATCAGAAAAATTCTGAATATCACTCAACCCATAAATTACGGTAAATATATGTATAATTTACTTTTACTTGTACTTTTGATACTTAAGAACATTTAGTATCAGATACTTAAAATACTTTACTATTTGGGTGGCTGTCACTATTACCAACGTAATATTTAAACAGATATCTTTACTTTTACTCAAGTATGACTTTTGGGTACTTTATACAACACTGCTGGAAACAACGTTGATGAGAGCAGTGAGACTTGACTCACTGCAGTGAGACTACTAAAATAATAAAGCAGGGAAACCAAAACAAGGAACTGAAAGATGCTAAAAGTCCTCTGTAGAGCTGAGAGTACCTGTAGAGTCATGATGATGATTCTCTTTGGGTTTTACCACCACATTCCCTTTATGTTTATATGTCTTTGTATATACGTGTGTGTTACCTCTCTGGATTCTGAATCTCCTCTGTGACGAAGTTGAGTGTATCCCAGCCGGAGTAGGAGAACAGAGCTGAGTAGAGGGCCAAGGCTAAGGCTCCGGGATCCGTCGTCGAGCCCTCAAATGGGTTGTGGAAGCTCTTTGTTTCTCCTACACAAAGACAAGTCAAAGTTTAAAGCACACAGCCTTTTCATTTGGCGTGCTTCCTCTGATGCATTCGCACTTTAACGTAATCTTACCAGAAGATATTTTTAGGATTCCTACAATAATGATGAGGCAGAGCGACATGAGTTTGGCGTAAGTGAAAATGTCCTGGACCAGAGTCCCCCACTTCACGTAGGCACAGTTAATGAAGATGAGCATGCCTAGGGAAAACCAGAGGAATAAAGACAATGACTGAGGTGAGATCAGACGTTGATACTTGTACAAAGGCCTAATACAACTTCTACAGCTTCTGCTTTCTTCTTTGGTTGCATTTGCATAGCAGACATAGATGAATCATTCAGGAAACTAGCTGCCATCTCTCTGCCCGATGCCCAGGGAACAGAATCAGAAACTTGTCATGACTAATGACATTGCTGCTCTCTAACCTAAATACCACTTCTGGTCATTTAAATTCTCCAAAGCACAAAGCCTGGCTGTAAACCACAGTGGTATTTTTACAGGACTGGACAGCCAGTCTAACTATAGCTGATGCCAGTTTCACATTCAGAGGGTTATTGAGTTTAGTACCAGGGTGCAGTGGCGGTCCTAGCTTGCATGACGCCCTGGGCGAACCTCACCTTCAGTGTCACCTCACCTTTATTTCGGGTTACTGCTAGAATAAGTTTACATGCTTTAATCCTCACAAAATCATCAGTTTTCTCATACTATCCGGTGTATTCCCTGTTTCTGAAACGCTCTGTTCTAGCTTCTGTCTCTTTAAGGCCCCTCTCAAAAATACCCAGTCCTGTCTAATTGGTTAGCTCAGCACCGCTAACAACAACAGAGCATGTTGATGAAGGTTCTCAGTCTTCCAGGTCATTGTACTTCTAAGTGCTATGTCGTAGGCAACTGGACATTAAGTGCCAAACTAGCCAATGTGTCATAGTGTGATGTCACAAAGTCACGGAATTAAAGGCGGGTGTATTGACGAGGCGTTTCAGGATCAGTGTTTTCTGTGGGAGAAAGGAGCTTCTGTTGGCGCAGACTTTGACCTTTTCAACTTTCGGGATCTTTTACATGCACAATGACCTTGACAACACAGAGGAAAGGAGAAAAAAAAGAAATAGCATAAAAGGTCTCCTTTAATACAGCACTGCAACGATGTTCAGTTCAGGCTGATATCAATGAGATCTTATTTAAAACGCTAACTTTGGATAACAGTCATTCCTCTGTCTTGTAAATCCCTTCTGTGTGTGAAGGCTTTGACTCCACCACTAACAATTAAAACTATTATAGAGAGAGGTACTTTTTTATCTTTTTCTTCCTGCAGCAAACAAGTAAAAAAGGCTTCTTGGGGTGATAGAGAGAGGGCAAGCTGGCGTCAGGGACTGGGTTAAGGCCAAAGAGGGCATCAGAGTGAAAAATTCAAACACTAGATGGCAATAAAGTCAGTTTTCCCTGCCTGCATTTTTTTCAAACACTTGTAATTGTACACACTTTTATGTTTGATATTGGAAAATGCAGCAAAACACAGCCTAGAGTTTACAGATTAAATTATAAAAGCAATTAAATTATTAGTCAACTTTATGCTGAACTACATCTCACACATTCATTCAGAACAGAGGAGTGTTCCTTACAGAGGCAGGCTGCAGCAATGAGCCGGACAGAATCGTACGGCGCCTGGCAGGTGGGGTAGAAAGTCTCCACCAGGTAGTTGGCAAAGGTCAGTGAAATCACAGCCTGGCTGGCCGGCTCGATCAACAGGATGGATGTCCACAGACGGATGAAAGCAAGGAAGCCTCCAAACGACTCCAGGATGTAGGCGTAGCTGGCTCCAGACTTGGTGATGGTTGTGCCGAGCTCCGCGTAGCACAAAGCCCCGAACACTGAGAAGATGCCTCCGACAGCCCAAATCAGCAAGGACAGCCCGTAAGAACCGCTGAACATGAGTACACCCTTCGGTGAGACGAAGATCCCGGAGCCGATCATGTTGCCAACAATGAGGCAGATCCCATTCATGAGGGAGATTTCTCTCCTCATCTGCATTTTCTCCTGTTTGACATTATTTGGGGCCTTTAAGTCCTCGTCAGACGGAGCCCGCGATGTTGGACATATCGTCTGTGACATGACCCCTATCTTATGCCTCAGATCTCCCATGAGTCCAGTGCTGACTTGGAGATGATAGAGCAAGAATGAACATGTTATATAGATGTAAATATGACAGGATTTTCTTAAATATACTTTTCTTTAATGTCTACACACCTCCAGATTGAAATATCTTAATTGCTACCAATGTCTCAAATCTCCCAGTAACATTTTCACCACACTACTCTTTATACATCCAGACATAAGATGTATGAATGGATAAGTGAACTTACTTTATTTGCAGATGATCGACAGGTATATCTGTTCCTCTGAGCATGTACAGCCTCCGTCAGGTCCCTGCTGCTCCTCTGAATGATAGGACCACGGGTGAGATCACATCAGAGTGGTAGCAACAGGAGGTTCGATGTTGCAATCCCTGCAGCCCAGCACAACCACAACGAGTGTTTTTCCAGCGCCGGGCGAACCGCACTCTCGAGTTCCCCCCTGAGCTATTTTCAGAGACAAGTAGACCTTGTCCCCCTCCTTGCCCCCCCCTCAGGGAGCCTTCAACAGCTAAGACAGAGGGCCAAAGCTGCTTCTGGGTCAACATGCAGTATACAGTCAGCGGATCGAATTATTTATAGCAAATGTTCTGATGTATACTGACATTAAAGGATAGTTTGATGCGATGTGATCGGCCAAACAGCTGCTTCTCTACACGGTCATTGCCCATGACACACTGACCTCAAAAATAGAGAGTGAAGAAGATGTAGTATATTGTGATTTAGAGACACTTCTCGGACTGTTGTGTTTAAAAGTGGCAAGACATCTTCGAACAAGCGAGACCTATCATTAGTATCGTAAGAAAATTTGGAGCAAGTGGCTATATCAGTCTCTGAAACAGGTTGCGACATGGATCGTATTATGAAACGAGAATGTCACTCTAGTAAAGCGCGTACATCTGCCAACAGTCCCCCTTAATTCAATTGAGCCTAATGTAATATTAAATAAAGTATATTTAAATCCCCTATAACTCCTTTATTTGGAAAATAAAGGAACTCAAATTGCCCTCATGTTGAAAAAACGTCAAAAACAATCTGGCAATGTTAAAGAAAGTGGGAACAAATTCATGGAACTGCACTAAAAGTTAACAGGGTCTATTCTGGGCCGAGGCCCATCCTCCATCCAAGTTTCGTGGAAATCTGTTCAGTAGTTTTTGTGTGATCCTGCACACAAACCAACAAACAGAACAAACAGACACGGGCGAGGTCAACACCCCTCTTTCGTAGAGGAGCCAACATATCTTTGTGTCTGGTTTGTTGTTCTGTATTTCTTTGTAGTTCTTTTTTTAAATCCTCTGTAGTTGTTTTTCATGGTTCTGCGATTGCTTTTACGCCACTTTGTGAATCTTTTGCATCGTTTTGCAACAGTTCTGTGTGAAGGATTGTTTTAACATCGCTTTGCCATCCTTTTGAATATTTTGGTGGTCATTTTGCGTCTCTTTAAAGTAGTTCTTTGCCAGTGGCATTTTACAGGTGAAGCCCAGGGCGCCCCTCACCTCTCCCTGTTAGTCAAGAGGAACAAAGAAGAAATCAGGCAGAAGTAAAAACAAAGAACCATTTTAATGAAGTTTGACAATATATGAAAATCCTAGTTTCTGTTGAAACCCCGGCTACACATCAACTGAACTTTATGTGACATGATATATTATTTTGGATCAACTGACACTGATAATGACATGAGCACTAAATTACATCGGTATTTTGCAGAAGGCAAGTATCAAATCATCACTTCACAAAAACAATGCATGACTTTGAGATCACAAATGAAAGAATGTATAAAAAAGATGAAACTATCATCTACAGTACAAAACATATAACAACATATTTAGACTATCAAATGTGTAGCATTTTTCCGCTCTTTTGCTTGATATGTGTGTAAAAGGCTTTTGCATGTTATTACAGTTGAGACCAAGCAGTATAAGAGGCACGGTTATCAAAGACATATCCAACATCATGGAAGCACATCGACCTTGCTTGGCTTTCCTGTTGTCATTTAAATGAAATTATATCATTGTGTCCAATTTCCTGTTACTAATATTGACCTGCTGTGGCTCACTCTTTTTCTCTTAGTACATCCTTTATTGAATGATGGGGAACATGTGCATCCATATAACAAAAAGGAAGTGTGTTTTTTTTAAGATAAAAGGGAACAAAATTCATTCTGTGGTGAATCTGTAATGGTTCGGGCAGTAAACACCACAGCTACATTAGTAATTTAAGCACCCGTTTGAGCAAGTGAAGGCAGTGATGAAGACAGTAAGGCTCCTCAAGACAAATTACACACACATGCATGCACGCAACATACACACTCGAGCTGAAACGAGTAGCTGATTAAGCCATTTGCCGATCGAAAGTAAGTGAACCTGCAACTATTTTGGTAATCAATAAATAAGTAGTTCATTTTAAAAAATCAAACAATTTGAAAATGTCACCTTTGGCTCTTTTACAGATCAATTGTTTAATCATGTAAATAATCATTAGTTGCAGTCCTATTACACACACACACACACACACACACACACACACACACACACACACACACACAACAATAAGGAGGAGTGAAAGAACGACTGTGTCTTAGAAACAGAATTTGCTTCTTAACTTCTGCATGTTGGCACAAAGATCATATATAAATATGCTGTATGTATGAATGAAGTAACAGCTAAGAAAAGGTATTACTCCCATTAATACAGATGAACTGCTGCTACCGCCTTAATGTATGTGTACTTTCTTAAGAAAAGAGAGAAATTTATTTTATAAACAAGCATAACTGTCATTATTAACAGATTAGGAAGCACAGCTAGGTAGAAAAAGTTGTATGAGTCGAGAGACGAACTGAGCAGAGTGACTGCTTGGAAGTAGGTAAACTACAGGTTTGCTACAAGCAGAGCAGGTTTTCTGTTCACGTGTTGCAGTTGTCGTCTGCAGAGCAGCTCAGTACGATCAAAACTGTTAAGCTCAGAGTCCGTGGATAAACTGTGAGAGAACCTTGTTCAGAAAACTGGGAGGTGGCTTGAGATAACCAAAAGAAACTCCAGGGCAGATCACTTTGTCCCATTTTTAATCTAGACATGCAGACATGCACGCATCACTCTCATTCTGAGTGTAGTATTACGATCTCAACTTCCTCTTTACTCCGTGTCCCAGTGACTCTCTTTAGCTCAGCGGTAAAAAAGAGGGGGAGGAAAAATAGCCCAGACAGGGACAAAAATGTTCCATACAGTCACATGACCACTGAACCAAAATCACAGCTCTACCCAACACCTCAGCTGAGTGACATGAAGCTGCTAACACGAAGGACTACATTCTGGTAGTTAGATAGCAATCATTAGCTCTGAAGTCAGCCTCCCACAACACTTGACTTAGCATTTTCTCACTGAGAGACAGACGCTTAGTCTTCTGTGATACTGACTCACTTCACTGGTGGTGAAGATTATTATCAGGATTATTAACCTGTGAATACTTGATACTTTAAAAGGAGCACTATGATGTTTTCAGGAAGAAATTTTAATCAGAAGAAAAGATCTTCATTGACTTCACTTTTTATGCCTAAACAAACAAAATAAACTCTCTTTGTTTTCACGACTGAATAAACCGATTAAACAAACTGACCTTAAAAGGACAACACAGTTTCATACTGTTTTACTTTGTTTATATTTGGCGGACCCTGCCACCTGTCTAGCTTCAAACAGTGTTCTGGGACCTTATTTTCCTCTGAGAACAGCTTGTTTACTCAGTTATGGCAAAAATAAATATTTCCGAGTTTGTATTATTACCTCATTAATATTGTAAATATTAAAACTCTGAGACTGAATTTCTTCTCCAAAATGACACAGTGTCCCTTAAATAATAATAATAGTATTAAACTTATTTTTGATGTTGGTTTTCCAGTATGTTAACTGTCCTCCTGTCTCAGACCAACTGAGCAAACTGAAGAGGTTTGCATTCTACAAGTAAGGCCACACACACACACACACACACACACACACACACACACACACACACTCGCGCGCATACACACACACAAAAATACAGCACTACATAATAATGTCTTTAAATAATGGTAACTGAGCTTTGCAGACAAAAGCATAATGTACCAAAAGGAGAGAAACCCTGCGATACACCCACTCAGAATGAAGGGACTATAAATAAATCACCTTGTTAAATCCAAACATTGTTAAATAAAAAATACTGATTCAGTCGAAATCTTTTGATTCTGATTATACAGAATAAAAACTTTTGTCTCTAGTTGATGGGTGGCTTAAGTTTTTCTACCTGTGACTCTTTTCGCTCAAGCAGCCGTTCGTCATTCTTACTGAGACAGCAACCACGTCGACACTGATGACAGCGTGTAGTGTAAAGTCGGCACAGTCTATAATCTGGATTGCTTCTATTGTTTGGCTGCCGCTACACGTTCCTGGGGAAATTGCAAGACATGGACAGCGGTGGTGCGCTGGGGAGCACGGCTGCGGTAGGGGAGCTGATTTCCACCGGGTACGGCTGCAGACCATTCTGCTTGTTTTCGTGCAGCTTGCGGACAATGACGCGGCAGAAGTCTTCGTTGTGCCGGTGACAGTTGTCCAGGAGCTGGCGGACTTTGGCGGTGCGCGTGGGCTGGTTCCTTACCAGTTCGTAATCCTCACGCATCAGCATGGAGCGTGCCAGCAGGGCGTCCAAGCTCTGGTTCAGACAGGCCTCCGTCATCTGGTTGACGATCGCTTCGCGGCGGGTCGAGATCCATTGGGCGATCGGGCCTTCTGAGGGAGGGGAGTGCAGCAATGGAGGAGAGTACTCTGCTTTAAGAGAGGAGGGAGAGGAGTGACTGGTTGTAGATTCTGGTTAAACAATAAGAACGTCATTCAATTTAACTTTCAAGAATATGATTATCACCTATTATATTATTATGCAAAGGGACAGTTCACCCCCAAATCAACTTCTTTCTTTTTTTTTTCCCTCTTACCTGCGGTGCTATTTATACATCTAGACTGATTCGGTTTGTGGTGAGCAGGGCACCAACGAATTACAACAGGAATGTTGATTTCCAGAAATCATGACCCAGTTAATCGAGACAATCCACAGTACTTGTTGTGAGCAGTTTCACGTTGGAACTATTTTCTTTCTGTCTTACCTCATACATGGAAATGAAGCTAACTAAGCTAGTTAACGTTATAGCTCAGTGGAGGAAGATGGCATTTATGTTACATCCCACGCTGTCACAAGCACGAGCCTCCCATCCATTAGTTGAAGCTGCTCACAACAAGGTCTGTGGATTATCTTGAGTTACTCGGTGCGTTTCTTAGTGCTTTGAGCAACACAAGCAGAGTGCCCTAGAGTTACATTTATTCCATTATATTACGATATCTCGAAACTATGCAACTCACATCAAAGCAATTTAGATGGATAAACAGCACCACAGTGTACTGTGAACTTTAACTGCTAACCTTGTTGCTGAGGCTGTAGCTGAAGGGGGGTGTTATCCTGCCATGTATCGCAATCAGTGGCGGGCATGGCGGTTTTAACAGGTATGTTCCAGTCGTTTATGGGCCTGGCACTCTGGTGGCCGTTCAGATTGTTGACTATGTTGATGTCCTTCAAGGATTGCGGACGCTCAAGAGAGGGAGGCGAGAATGATGATGGAAGCCCCTCTACATCAGAAAGAGAAGAAGAGCTATGATGTACCCATGTATATACAGGTTGTTTTCTTGGTTTTTTGTTTTTTTACATAAAACCTGATGTTGAGAGCCCCACTAATTCAATGATACCAATATAAAATGCCATTCCTGTTGTAAATACCTTTAGAGGGTGCAACACTGCTGCTGATGAGGTCGCCTGGTAGAGATATGTCTGTGTCCTGGGAGGAATAAGAGCCTGAGCCTGAGGTGGAGCTCTCCTGTGGCAGGACAGACAGTGATGTTTAACTGACACTGACACACACACATTTAAGACGTATCAATGTTTATTATGAGACTTTATCTTGATATTTTCAGCAGACATTTCAGCTACTGACCGGCCAGAGGCTGGGCCTGTCCTTCAGCATGTTCAGGGATGCCTCCTCACTCCTCTTGTCACTCACTGACTGGGCAGCACAACAGCCTGACCTCCCCCTCAACTGTGGAGGAACAAGGAAGAAGAGAGTAATGAGTAATCCTGATGGGGAAGATAAGTGGTGAGCAATTAATATGACAACGCCAATAAATATGCTGTTAACCCAAACAAAACACTTTATTTTCCCAACCCTCTTATACAAAAACAGTTCAAATGTTTCCACACAACATACAAGGGATGTTGTTCTTTAGGTTTACAAATGGAGAAACGATGACTAAACTGTGTCAGACAGTTTGTGGAGCAGATATGACTTCATGTATCTGACCACATGGTTAAACAGTAACTACTAGTTCCTACATTTTGCCCTGATCAAAGTTTTAGCCTTCAAGTGTTTCTCATACTGAATGGTCCTACTGTATAACTGAATTTAAGAGCTATACACCAAACATCACTTGTTGTGCGTCCCTATTCTTATCCTGGCTATTTATCACTCGTAACAAAATCAAAAACACAAGATCAGAATGTGATATTACTCCTAAAATGAGGAATGACGGTTCCTTTCAAACGTGACGTTTTTCCATAACATCTGCCGGCCCGGCTCTACCTGGTTTTACTCGGTGCGACCGGGGTTTTGCATTTCCATCACAACTGGGCTTCATGCTTGAAGGTGTGTCTTAAACCGGTGACACGCTTGTCCTGATCCCTGCAGGACTATCGAAGAATCACCGCTAACAAAGTGGCTCTGCTTATTCAGTTACAAACAAGTTTAATTTACTATAACTTCTTCACAATAAAAGCCCCCCGTTATTTAGTCATTTGAAAGATTTTATTTCCAGCATTACAGGAAACTTTATCTTTTCACCAGCAGTAACTAAACATGACTCCTGCAAGTGAACACGATGAAACAGTAAAACACAGCAGATGCTTGAAAGAACAAACAGGATGACAGTTTTTCTCTGAGGTTTCCTGCACAGACTTAAGTTCAGTATCGATTTTAGGGGGAGACTGGTGCTTGTAATGGTTTGGCTACAGTTGCGAGACGTCACCGCAGGCCGGCTTGGAGGTGAGGCGGCCGCAGCTTGGCCCTAGTGTGATGGAAAAGCAAATCCACGCGGCTGGGTTTGACTCGGCGGGGCCAAAAGTGCTAGTGAATAAACGGCAATAGAGACAAGACTAACTTCTCATTAATGGATGAACTATTCCTTTAACACAGCAATTGTTTTTTTCCCTCTTCCTCACAAGCGTATAATCAGTTGCCTGTTACTAGGCTTCAATCCAACTTCATCTTACAAACAAGATTTACTGAACAACAAGAAACAATAGTCTCAGTCACGTGTGCACACACACACACACACACACACACACACACACACACACACACACACACACACACACACACACACACACACACACACACACACACACACACACACACACACACACACACAGAAAAGAGGAAGGATATGTTAAGGGGAAATTATGAAGTAAACTTTTTGACCCATCATCCTATCTTCGTCCGATTCAAACTGTCCCAGATTACACACCGAGTTTGTATGTTGCATGTAATTGTGTATTCCAGAGCAGGGGAATTCCTTCATACATCTGTACAAACCATCACTATTATTACCTAACACCACTGAGACGTGATAGAAAAAACAAACAGGACGTCAGATGATAAATATTTGTTTTACAGAGAACAGGTTTTTGTTTCCAATAGTACAGTTCTGCTTCACTCTCAGAAGTGAATTCACACTGCTGTGGAGCTGGTGTTCAGTAAAACGGAACAGCTACAGAATAAGACAATTAATTAGCAAAGTGAAAAAGAACCGTTTGCTTTTGTTCATTTATCAAGGAAAAAACAAAACAAAACTAAACATTGGCTGGTTTCAGTCCAATAAGTCTAATACGTTGCTTGCTTTTCTCCTTGTAAAAAAAGAATGAGACTTTTGGTGCTTTGGACTTTTAGTGAAACAAAGTAAGAAATATATCATCACTTAAGGCTCTGGTAAAATGTATTTGCCAGTATTTTCTATCAGTGAATTAATAAGTTTAATTCAAGTCCAAACCAAATCTTTCCAGCCCATTCAAACTCACTACAGTATGTCACATCAGTGAGTGCCAATAACTGATCAATGCATCAGACTGTTTTATTTACTAATTTATGTACAGGCGTTATTAGCCTATACCATTCAAACACCTACCAGTGTTGGTAGTTCCTTTTCCCAGAGGCCAACAAGAGTTTCGACAGTAACACATCTGCCTCGAGTTGATCACTTTTAGCATTTTAGCATAATTTTAGCTCTAGCCAGCTACTCCTCACAAGTGTCTCCCTTTAAAAAGTCCATGTGGAAACAAACACTACATGATAATAGGACTACTATTGTTACACCTATCCTTACAGTTGTTGTAATGTAAATAACCTCTTATTAATTTAATAGGTTAAACACTCAAATGGGAAAGGTTCATAAAAAGTTCATACAGTTTGCTTTGAAACTCTCAAACCCACCCCACAGACTAGTGTTTATGTCATGGTCCACTCTTATGATAAATTATCTTGTTGTCTCATTAACACAACATTTGTTATTCTGTGATAATGACAAAAATAACTTGTGATCTAGAGAAAACAAAAATCAAATTTTACTTGTTATCACGGTACAATGGAGGAAATAATATGTTTGACCCACGACCATTTAGGGTTTCCATACCATTATCCATATTCAGCAGTTCAGATAATCAAAACTGTGAGAACTGGACTCATGACTGGCTTCAAGGCGCCAACAATAAACCAGACCCCAGTCTGATTCCAGGTCTTGCACTTAATTTCCTGTCATCTCTTTAATAATATCCTAAAAATATGAGATGACTCCCAACTGACCTTTGACCTCTTGATCTCCAACACGGCCTCCAGGAAGTCAATCTCGTCAAAGTTCCTCACCATCGGCTCCAGCTCGATCAAACACTCTGAAATGGCAGTGAACACATCACAACTTAAAGGTGAAATTGATAACATTCAGCCAATAAATGTGGCATTCGATCACCCGCCTTCCACTGTATTCATGTCCAAATATTGCTGTTGTTTGAATCATCTGCCCCCTCAAGTGGCTGCCAGTTTGTGCACTAGCCAACGTTAGCCAGCAAACGTTAGCTAACGTTGCTAATAGTAGCTAAATAAACATTAGGGCAGTACTGTATGGTGGGTGCATACTGTAGAATTCAGCCATTTTTACGGAAAAGAGATTATTTACTTTTATTCTGCACCTTTCTACAAGCTCTGCAGATGTTCTGCAGATTTTTTTTTTTAATGATTTACCTACATGACAATGTTATTGATATGTCATTTAACAATGCAGAATGAAACCATTTTAAGTGGTATCACTGTTTTGCCTAATCATGTGTTTTTTTCTTTTTTTTTTTTTTAAAACTGTATCTGCCAATTTGTGGGTCAGAGACTTGTTCACTGGGGATTGTTGCACATTTTTAAAAATAATAAAATGTAAATGTACTGAACTGTTACACTCAGAATCAGAGAGCATTTACTACAAGCAAAGGAGGACAGATAAATCAAAACCTTGTGACTGTGATGGTGTGACTCTGCAGTCTGTATGGGTGTGTCAGTGAGACAAAATTAAAGAAAGAAGATAAGGTGCACTTTAATTCTGACATGTTTTGGGAATTAAATGAATAATTTCTTGAAGTGACTGAATGGAAAACCACACTTTAATCATAAATGTGTTCTCATTATCAAAATGTGGTTTTGATTTATTTCAGTTTTGGTCAGAAAGAGAAGTTAAAGTGACATACAACCAACCACACATAATGATGAAATGATCTTCTGTAAAATATGTTTTCATCATTTCATCAAAACTAAAACTACTTTGAGCAGTTTGAAAGTTTGAGGTTTTGTGCTTCTTTACACAAGTTAGAGAAATGGATGTTGTTTCAGTGAAGACAGCAGAGAAATTTTCAAAAATGTGACAGGAAGCTGATACTTAGTCACTGCCTTGTCAGGGTAAAAAAATCAGCCCTGACCAGGAGGATTTATCTATTACTCAACACGAAGACAGATGTCAAAGTGTGCAAGAGGTTAAGCCACGGCAGAAGAGTGCGATCTTTTGAGTGGGTGGACTCTGCGTGAACTCACTGAGGAAGGAAGGTCGCTCATCTGGGTTTGAAGTCCAGCCGCAGGTCATTAAAGTGATGAGAGTTTCTCTGCTGGGGATCTCAGCTGGCAGACTGTCCAGACTCGTGTCAGGACGCATCCCCCGCAGCACACTGAACATGATCTGCATTGGGTTGGTCACCTCTGACCACACAAACACATTCACACAGGTCCGTGATCAGTCTGATAGCACAGTGAAAGATCACACTGTACAGAATGAGAAAGTGACAAAACAACATCATATAAAATGTGTTACCTTCAAATGGAATCTGCCTGGACAGCACTTCCCACATAATGATGGCATAGCTATAACGTAAACAGCACGAAGAGAAACAGATTAGGGAAATTAGCTCATTCTTTAAGACTGGTTTTCCCCTTTAGATCTGAGGGACTTTACCACGAGCTAACACGACAGGCTGCTTTGAGGAAGAGAAAAGACCTGTTGCAGCAATTCAAACCTATTACCCAAAACCTTTAGAGACCGCATTAGCCACGATCCAGGAGAGATTCTTAGTCAGACACAGAGAGAAATTGACTAGTTGTTTTGTAATTGTCACCAGTCCCCCAGTTTCCAGAAATCAGACCAATTTCCCTGTTGACAGATTAAGTCTTTGGCACAGATCACTGCACTGTTCTGGTTGGTATGCTAACAATTCAACCACATGCTTGCAAACTGTCACACTTTGCCAATGACGAAAAAATAATTTGCCTGTGGTGCCGATAGTGCTCGACAAATATTTACAGAGTTAAAAACGGTGTAATAAAGTCATCAAGAGTTCAGCCATTTACAAATTCTGCTCAATAATCTGACAACTGACCTACTAGAAACTAAAACCCAGATTAATGAATGAAGGGACTTACTGCTGCTCATTCTGTAGTCCAACATATTTCTAATCACTCATTATTATTGGGGTGTTGTGTCTCACCTGTACATGTCGTGTTTCACATCAGCCCGGCGGCTCTTGGATGGTTCATACTTCTCAGGGGGCATGTAGATGACGGTGCCCCCCATCTCTGTGGGCTTGGATCCTGAGCCTTTACTGACCGACAGCTGCCGCCACTTTGAGAGGCCGAAGTCTGCAATCTGGACAGAACCAAAGCAGAATATTAGGAGCATTATTTGAGAATTCTGGACATATTTTTAAACAATGTTTTTCCTTTTTTTAATCACCCTTTTCTTTAATCAATCAAAGACAACTGATGTGAGCTAAGAGACTATTAGCAATTGTCCTGTTTATTAGAGTGGCAGCTAATTTTACACATTTTCTTTATTAGCACAAAGTGCTTTTAAGGTAGCACTTCTCGTGGGGACCCCAATTATTTTAAGAAATAATAATTAGGGTCGCAACTAACAATTATTTTCTTTATTGATTAATTAGCTGGTTATTTTCTCAACGTTTTGTCTGGACAATCAAAAAACGGCCCATTATAATTTCCCAGAACCCAATCTATGACAAATTGTGGCTGACACACATACCTTCACATGAAATTCACCATCCAGCAGTATATTCTGTGTCTTTAGGTCATGATGTAAGAGGGGTGGGTTCATGTTGTGAAGGAAGTTAACCCCCAGGGCGATCTCATACAGAATCCTGAGCCGCAAAGGCCAGGCAAGCTCAGGGTACATGTCCTTCTGTAGGAGGAGACCACAGATCAGAATAAAGGTATCAATACAAGTATCAATAAAGCATGCGTTTAGACATGTGTAGAGGGTTAGGCTGCATTTAAAACCAAGAGCACAAAATGAATGGCGAGAAAATGTACAACATCAATACAAGTGGGAATTTCCCCCAAGCTATATTTGTCTGTATTCCTCATGGCTCAGCTTGCTCTTTTCCTCCCTCGTTTCAAAGTTTCATCAGAGACTGTGAATGTTTCAAAGTTTCACTTTTGCTTGCCGTCCCTCTCTGGGAAGGAGTGCCATTTACATGAAGAGTGATTCATAAAAAAAGACAGTACCAGAGATGGAGCAGCTTGCCAAAAAGAACAAAGACTCTTTCACTCACTGGAGTGCAGAAATAAGTACGAACGTTTAAGATGTCCTCTTTATATTTGTGACTGTGTCATTTAACTGGATACAATTTAAACTTGCTAGAAATCATTTGCAATTTTTTTCTATTTATTTATATATTACTTCCTTATCTGAGTGAAAGAGGAAAACATAAATGCCACACGGTTAAGGAAGCTTTTTTAATTATTAATCCACACTGATTCTTTAAGATTGCACCTTGGATGACGGTGTTAGGACTACATCTGTTTCTCAATACATAGCTCTTTAAAGGTGCATTATGTAGCTTTGGAGAAGAGTTTTTAAATCAGAAGAGAAAGCTTCATTGACTGATTTTTCATGCCTAAACAAACAAATAAAATAAACAAACTCTTTGTTTTTCATGTGGCGGACCCTGCCACCTTTCTAGCTTCAAACAGTGTTCTGGGACCTTAATTTCCTCTGAGAACAGCTTGTTTATTCAGTTATGGAAAAAATACATATTTCTTAGTTTGTATTATTACCTCATCAATATTGTAAATATTAGGTTTCTGAGTTTGAATTTCTTTTCAAAAACTACACAGTGCCCTTTAATGTCACAAAGTAACATGATGACCTATAGCTACCTCGTGTAGCAACAGGTCCAGAGATCCATTGCTCATAAACTCTGTGACTATGCAGAAGAACTCGGGTTCATTGCAGATGCCAAAAATCTGGATTATGTAGTTGAACCTGGCTTTGTGGAGCACCTCCGCCTCCTTCAGCAAGCAGTTCCTCTCTCTGAAACACAGCCAGTTAAACAGAGTTAGATAGTGATAGAGATGACAAAACAGCAATGGCATTTACAGTATTGTTTGTGCACACACACTTGCGAGAAGCTCGCCAAAGGAATGAATCCTGGAAGTTGACTGTCATTAGGGCTGGGCAATGGGCAAATGTTATTATCACAATATCAATCTGGATTATTTAAATATCTTTGATATGGTGTATATACGGCAAATCATGTGTAAAATGATCTAATCGGCCTTTAAAAGTGTCAGACAAAACTATTCATTAATTTTGTTTTTCAAGCTCAGGTTGCTCAGGATCATTAATTGCGTCTACAGAAATGTGTTGGATGATAAATTTAATGAATCATATCAGCACAATATGGTGTGAAATTGAAAGTCGCCTTTACACAGGGAAATGAAGTGCCACTGTATTCAGAACTTTAAATCTGTAAATTTGTCTTGTGACCTGTAAGCTGTAAGCCAAAACAGAGAGCAATGATGCAACACCGGGGACATAGCAACAGCACCTAATAGAGCCTGGGCAACTGTTTGGCCAAGCCAATATATCTGCTGATATTAGCTCACAGTATCGACATGTACATTGGCCAATAAGTGACAAGAAATAATAGTACAGAAACTCCAAGATGTGTTTAAGATAACTTAGAAACGGTGAGTCAATTGTATAGTTTGTCCACTATACAGCACTGACATGGGGATTTATCAATTATGAGACAACCTGCCCATTGAAAATCTCGGTCACAATTCTGTAACAACCAAACTTAATGAATCCTCATCAAAAATGTTGTTTTACTGTTATATGTTTATGTTTAAAAGGCATTATAAGATCTTTAAACTCTCAAGTATCGATATCAGCCTAAAAAATCCAGGATCAGTGGGCCTTTTGTTGTTGTACAAAGAGTTATGGCAGACGAAGCATAATTGTGCGCTGGGCATATGTCAGCCAGCGGCCTCACCCAAGAAGAGACTGTCTGTCTGTCTCTTTTTGCACTTTTTGTTATAAGATTGTGTTGAAAAGTTCCATTTTAATTAAACATATGCTGGAGGGCAGAGTGATTATTCATCCAGACACAAACCCTGCAGCTGCTCCTCAGACACCCATGGCACACTATGAATACATCTGATTTAAATCTATCCAAAAGGCTTACATCACACTTGATTAAAACTGACACAAATTCAAGTCCGGCTGCTCTGACTTCCACCTCAGACAGCTGTATCTGACTGTACAGTAAATGCTGAGTTTTCACTACAGCACCCCAATGGACGTTTCTGTTTAAGAGTGCATTTATCTTAAAATGTACAGCACTTGAAATCCCTACCTTTCTCCAACAGGACTGTCGAGTTTCAGGCACTTGATGGCCACAGTGGTCCTCCAGTCTGAGTGCTGCGCCTTGAACACGGTGCCGAAGCCCCCTCTGCTCAGGTAGTACAGGTCGGTCAGCTTCTGGTAGGGTATCACCGGCAATGTGCTGGTCAGACTGCCAATGTTCATACAGCCCATAGCCGCGGACGGCTCCATAGCAGTTAGTGAGCCTTTAACGTGAAGTCTCTGAGGATTTATCATCCACTAAGTGAGCCACTAAAAGCGGAACTGCCCCTTTTGATGAACGCAATGAGGAAGAGCTCTCTCATTTAAGCGCATGCCGTCATGTCGCGGACTGCTAGCTAGCTAAGCTAACGTTAATGTAGCGGAGGAGGAGGGAGGCTGAAAAAGAGCAGACGATAAACAGTTCACCCGTTCGCTGACGGAAAACGCCGTGCACTTAGGAGTAAATGTTTGCGCTTTCACATGCCCGTTTATTCATGATATGCTGCCAGGCTTTATCCGACCAGCTGTCACAGGCTGGGTTAAAGATATACAACGACAACGAGCTGCTCGGCTCTGCTGTCATTTAAGGCAGGTGGGTTTGTTGTTGCTAACGACGGCACGCTTCCGGGTTTTGGCAAGATGCGTTCACGTGCATAGGTTTCGACGCTTTCAGGCATTTGACCTGGATTTCTTCCAAAAAGCGATTTGAGCATATACAGCCTCCACGAATGCGTCTTATTTCGAGGAGGAATTACATAGAGTGACAAAACCAAATATTTTCACGGTGTGTTTAAAGACTGTTTGACAAACGGCATTGTTGAGTCTTTTAATACAACATTTTTTTTGTTTCAGTTTCGTTGGAACAAAAACCTCCTATGAGCCTGAACTCAACTGATGAATTACGGGGGTTTCAAAATGTCGGAATTCCCCAAACATGGGATTTTCCTACGAAGTTGTTGTCGATGCCACGTGTGAATACATGTCAACAATCAAAAGTGGAAACTTTATTCGGTAGTGCGAGGACAGCTAAGCCCCACATCTACACTGGGTAGTTTTAGCAATATTCAAAAATTACATTAAAAAATATAATTCAGTGTTTCACTTATTTTAGACATCCTGCCCCTAGTATGATTTTAAAAGACCAGGCAATATAAAACACAAACACACACTCATCATGGACAAACTCTATTTCAAGACTTTTTAAGAAATAAATAAATAAAGGATGGAATTAAATATTTAAGTTAATCAGAATTGCAGAAACAAATATTGGTTATGGTAAAGATATTCAAATGTAAAACTAATTATGGAATTATAGGCTAAGCTTACATTGATTGAAAATATCATTATATTAAATGTTGGTCTACTAAGGGTGATCCATACTGTCAATATAATTGTGTTACCTTTGATTATCTCATGTATCACAGTTTACAATATGGCTGAATACATTTCCAATCACAATACTACTGCAAGGCATTCACTGGGTTTACATTTGCATTATAACGTTTAATAGGCTGTCTGTTTGTGCTACATTTTAACAAGAAGAGCACTCTATATCTTTGGGGATGGGACATACCATGAAGCACATGACCCACTGAAGCACATTTTGTCCTCACCTGAAACCCTTGAGTGTCCACAAATCAGTTACCACAGTATAACTGCTGATTACGTGGGTCTCACACACCCTGCCTAGTGTTTTTGATGATCCAGCAATCTATCAACAAGACAGCCCCTGCACAGCTCAGGATAGACACAAAACGTGGGATCATTTACACGGACCTGGTGTAAGTCGGCTACTACATGTACAGTCTGTGTGTTCCTGTTTCTATAGTTCACCAGGACCACCACGGATGGCTGCTCCCTTTGTTCCAGTCCCGTTCCCAGTGGACTGGACTGGAGCGTGCAGATCCTGGGCCACGAGAGGGTCTCCCATATATTCTGCTTCATCCATGGACTCTGAGCCATCACCTCCACAAAGTATCTCCTGGGCTATAGGAGCTGGACCCTGCAGTGTTGTAGTTGGGACTCCCATCCCAGATGACTCCCGGAGTAGACCCAGAGAAGGTGTATTGGATGGGTTATCCACAGTGCTGGAGGGTGAAAGGAGCCACTGGGATAGCTGGGTGGAGAGACCCATCACCCCAACGCTGCTGGGCTACGACATCCTGGAGGGGAGGGCAAAGTTCACGGTATGGATGAAGCAGGTCTGGCAGTTGAAATAACTCAAACTGATACAAAATTGTTTTAAAGATTGTATTTTTTAGGTTAAAACCTTTTCAGAAATGATGTGTGTACCTTTTGAAAACACATGGAGCTTGACAGTGTGTGTGTGATGTCACACTGGCATCACATGACTTCCTCTCTTGTAAAAGATTACATAACTAGAGTGTGCGTGTGTGTGTGTGTGTGTGTGTGTGTGTGTGTGTGTGTGTGTGTGTGTATCGATGGAACAATACTGCTGAATGAGCAAAACCAGTCAGTCACAAGTGTGAGCATGTCAGCGTGTTTTGCAACACAAACTGAATTTAAAATTCCCAGTTTTCCAGTTCTATAGGACACACACACTTAAACACATTTAACTTGATGAGACTGTAACTGTACAGTAAGTGTGTGTGTACTGAAACTGTACAGATGCTCACACATTTGTGGACCCTGCGTTGGCTTCTGTGTTGTAGGTTTATAAGATCCTGGTGAGGGAGGGTCAAGGAGACAGCTGGGTGATCTTCAGAAGATACAAAGACTTCCACAGGCTCCATGACAAGGTGAGATCCATGTAACAGTCGTAAAATCAGTTAACGCCGACAATCAGTGTCATTGCACACAGATGGAGGGTGGACAGTGTTGAAAACAGAAGATCTTGCTCTGTCTCACAATTTATTGATCTTGCTAACATTTCAGTCCCTCTGGACCTTTGTCAAGAGTGTCACTCATCAGGGACCAACATGTTCGTATGATCAACTAGAATGGCACAGAGCTCATACTTCCACCAACCCCAACAGTCCTAAATACCACCTTTTTTCATCAATAGCCATGCTTTATTCCTGAGAAATATACAAAAATGTCAATTTCTGTCGACGAATTACTGTATTCTTTATCTGGATCTGGACCAAAAGTTAATGGGGTCTGTTCTGAGCTGAACTCCATCCTCCATCATGAAAAGTGTCATGAAAATCTGTTCAGTAGTTTTTGTCTTGGACATGGGTAAAAACATAGCTTTCTTGGTGGAGGTTGTAACAGCATGATCTTCTTTTCTCAAGAATTAATAAGTTAATTTTTTCATCCAAAAATGAAATGTGAGAGGCAGGGCAGGACCTTCATTTCATTTTCATTTTTCACTTTCATTATTAGTAGCCACATTCACACTGCCGTTTGCATGCGGGGATCCTGCGCCAATTCTCCGCATGTGAAAGTTTCAGATGGGGGGGGCTTGCTGTTTCCCCCATAAAACAGCATCCCTCCCCGCGAGTGACAGAGTCAGACAGCGTCCCGTTCCCTGATGGTGATTATGTAATTAAGAGAAAAACGTAACTTTCATTTTCCAGGATGTTTGGTGGGTCAGGATCCCAATCACAACACATTATAACTGCATCCATATGATGATAAGTGTGTACATGTTTAGATTAACATTTTGTCAGTGCGGCATCAGTAAACAAAATAAAGTCAAAGTAAAATAAAGTTTTTTAAAAAAGCACTATTGTTGCAAATTTTGCACAAAAAAATTAAAAAGTCCTTTTTGAAAAGGAATAAGCTGATGAAGCTGACAAGTGACCAATGTTCACAGTTTAAAGTTTTGAATGTTACTGTGTTAAGTCTATAAAAATGCACATCCCAGTGAATCATCTGCACTTTTTTCTCTGTTTTGAGAATCACACAGTCTTGTTTAAATGTTACAAATTGAGTTAATAAACTAAACTTGGAAATTGTTTTAAGTTGTTGCAGATGTTAACTCAGCTCATTTTTTCTATCTATTTTGATAATCAGGTGATTGATTGCAGAATGCTGGTGCCAGCAACTCATACAGTGGTTTATACAAATAAATAAATAAATAAATATTATCAGGTTCTCAATAGTATTTCAATTCAGGGGGGGCGTGAAAACATTTCTGTCCTCTAGGGGGGGCATGACAGAAAATAATTGAGAACCACTGTATTATTTATTCACCCTCATGCCGATGCAACAAATCATTTCTGGAGCTCCACAGCAAAACAGTGTTCCAGCAAGTTCCAGAAGTCCCCAGAAGCCCCGAGATCCTGGATTAATTTGGAAAGACTCTACAGGCGGTCGAGCAAACACTTTTAGCTTAGCAGCCACAGTGAAGATTTTGACTTGAAGAAGGGTGTAAATCATGTATTTTCAAATCAGTTTAGGTTCTTGGAACTTCTGCAGACTTGGATTAAACCTGACGAGCTGTACAGAGCGATTTTATTCTTGTTCTTCTTGACTGAATTTTCATTTGTGGGTAAACTGTTCCTGTAACACCACTGACTGTTTAATGTTATTGTCATACTTCTTTTTTGTTTTCTCACCCTTTTGGTCATCGTTTTCCTGCAGCTTAAAGAGCTGTTTCCCAGCTTCTGTCTTGCTCTGCCGCCTAAGCGCTGGCTCAAAGACAACTATGATGAGGAATTTCTAGACAAGAGGCAGATCGGGCTGCAGACATTTCTGCATAACTTGACGCTACACAAAGACGTCATCAGCAGGTGTGTGATGTGGCATTAAAGGTCTGACTTCAGAAATCACACTCCACCTTGTCTGATTTGTAGTTTTGACTCTATTTGCTCTCCAGTGAAGCCGTCAGGAACTTTCTGTGTTTGGTTGACCCACCAAGTCCATTTGACAGTCCGGAGGAAATTAAGGTGAGGTAATTTTCTTCACAAAAATATTGCCTCAAAGGCTGAGTGTTGTTTGGTAATTTGCTGGCTGTTGTTCTGAGTACAGGCTTTTTGTGAGACTCTGGAGGAGACTAACCAGCAACTTCAGATGAAACTCTTGGAAAGTCAGAGAGAGTTTGATATTTTGAAGAGGACCCTTGAGGAGAAGGAAAACCACATCAGCCTCCTGGTGAAGAAAGTCAAGTAAAGATATGTCTATTGCACAGAATACAAGCTTTATATGTACCGTAACCTGTATTGAGATGATTTCCTCTTCCACAGACCCCTGGCACTTTCAGCAGCGAGCTTTGAGGGTTCAGCATCATTAGCCACAGACACCAACACTGAATGTATTAAAGCAGCAACGCACAGATGTACATGAAGGCGTGCATGACGACAGAGGATACTCTGGAACGGTGACTGACAAATAATTAATTTACAGAACAAGGTTTCCTCTAATCCTCCCAAATCTGTTACAGAAGTTTTCATCACAATTTTTCCGATCTCAAACTGCCATTTATTAATTCACACAAAGCAAGAGTTTTATTCTTTTTCACACTCACTGAAAAGTCTAATATTTATTTTCTGTGTCATAGTTAACGATGTTCTCACCTTTGTCATTCATGATGACTCATTTTAATATTATGCTCTGAAGCTTCTGACAACACACAAGCAAAAGTTTAGCAACGGTACAATCATGCAGAATAATGTTATTCTGTCGACTGTAGAGCACTGCAGACTTTGAATTTCTATATCTTCTTTTTGTTTGTATGTCCAGTGGTGGATTGTAACTGCATTACTGTACTTTCATTTTTATGTTTATTTATACTTCTACTACATCTCAGAAGTAAATATTGTGCTTATTATTCCACAACATTGGTCTCACAGCTTTAGTTATTTGTTAATTTTTCAGATTACAATTTTACATATTCTTCCTGTCAAACATTTTTCTGATGCAGTAAATTGAAGTATTAAGCGTTCTTTTTGAAAATTCTCCTTCTTCTTAAGTGGAATACAACTAAAGTATTTGATTTTAAAACTGTACTCGATTAGCTGTAAAATGCATCAATGTTGGAATAAAAGTTTTTAGATACATGGTTCTCACAGGATAGCTAAGCTACAAACATATGATGATTTTATAGAATATGATGCATTGATGTAGATCAAACCAGCCAACAGTGAAGGAGTTGAAAATAATTCAACCCTTGACAACCACATTAGCACAATGCTACATACACATTAGTACAGCTCTAATATTAATCCGAAAACATCACATATAATAGTAAAACATTTACTGATTGATTACATACTTTACTTAAGTGGGGAATGCAGAGAAAGTAGTATTTTGGGGTGATAAACCTTTAAAGCAACGAGTACTTGTACTGAAATTTATATCTGGATGCAATAAGCCTTTAAAAATATATGGACTTGCACCGAAAGTAGTATTTGGGTGGAATAAACCTTTAAAAGTATGAGTACTTGCACAGAAAGTAGTATTTGGGTGGAATAAACCTTTAAAAGTATAAGTACCTGCACTTTGTTTGAAATGTTCAGCGTTGTGGAGTACTTTGACTGTGTGGTATTAGAACATATGCCACAGCTATGTGTTGCAGTGTGTGCAGGCGCTGCACTGTGGTGTGTGATGTGTTCTCAGAGGGATGCAGGCAGAATGAAGCAATTACCACTTCAGTAACATCAACAACAACAAAAAAACTCACATCTTCACATCTGAAATCAGTCCCTCAAGACTGACTCAAGTTTTCATATAATCCAAACCCAAAAGCTGGACCACAAAAGATTCCCTCCTGTGAGATGGTGCATAGACATGTGGATCAAACGACAACCAGTTCTGTTCAGCCTCCGGCCAGCACTGCTTTCCAAACCGTAATCAGAGTAAAGCAAATCATTGTTTAACAAAACATGTCTATCAGAAACATTGGACAAATCAAACCAAAACTTAAAACATACCTGATTTCTATTTAGGCCTTAACCATGAAAACAAATTGAGTGTGTCTTTACTGTCAGAGATTCAAAGCAGAGACAGATCTTTAACAAATACAGACTCACTGAGCAGAGAGAGGACAAAGAGAAAGGAGGAAAAAAGATTGTTAATTTGTTAAACTTGCTTTTGAAACTTATATTCCAATGAGGCCTCAAGATATCCAGATTTGTATTCACAAAAATGACCTGTGTGTTATGTTGATTTAAAAAGAGAAGAACCTGCTCTTTCCCTCAAGTGTGAATAATGAACCTTGTTATCATAATGACCCAGGTGTTTTCAGATTTAAGCTGGAGACAAACATGACCAGAAGGTGGCAGTGTGCTAACAGTTTCCAAAGGTAACACCTCTGCACCTGAATGAATGGGGGCGATGGAGACTTGATGTTCTGTTCTCATCAAACACGAGGACATCTCTCCAGACCCTGAATAGAACACAGTGCTCCTTGATGAAGAGCTGCGGTGACGTATTCCTCTGAAAAACTGCTACAAACCAGCAAATGAAATATGCGTGTGTGTGTGTGTGTGTGTGTGTGTGCGTGTGTGTGTGTGTGTGAGAGAGAGAGAGAGAGAGAGAGAGAGAGAGAGAGAGAGTGCTTCAGTCCTGTCCAAGTGAATCTATTTGATATACCTCGTTAGTCATCAGCCATTTTGTTTGTAGATCAATAAATTGTGAGGCAGAGCAAGATCTTCTATTTTCAAGACTGTCCACCCCTCTTTCTGTGTGCAGTGACACTGATTGTCTGCGTTAACTGATTTCAAGACTGTTACTTACTTGGATCTCAACTTGTCATGGAGCCTGTGGAATAAACCTTTAAAGCTATGAGTGCTTGTACCGAAAGTAGTATTTGGGTGGAATAAACCTTTAAAAGTATGAGTACTTGCACAGAAAGTAGTATTTGGGTGGAATAAACCTTTAAAAGTATAAGTACCTGCACTTTGTTTGAAATGTTCAGCGTTGTGGAGTACTTTGACTGTGTGGTATTAGAACATATGCCACAGCTATGTGTTGCAGTGTGTGCAGGCGCTGCACTGTGGTGTGTGATGTGTTCTCAGAGGGATGCAGGCAGAATGAAGCAATTACCACTTCAGTAACATCAACAACAACAAAAAAACTCACATCTTCACATCTGAAATCAGTCCCTCAAGACTGACTCAAGTTTTCATATAATCCAAACCCAAAAGCTGGACCACAAAAGATTCCCTCCTGTGAGATGGTGCATAGACATGTGGATCAAACGACAACCAGTTCTGTTCAGCCTCCGGCCAGCACTGCTTTCCAAACCGTAATCAGAGTAAAGCAAATCATTGTTTAACAAAACATGTCTATCAGAAACATTGGACAAATCAAACCAAAACCTTAGCCTTAACCATGAAAACAAATTGAGTGTGTCTTTACTGTCAGAGATTAAAAGCAGAGACAGATCTTTAACAAATACAGACTCACTTAGCAGAGAGAGGACAACGAGAAAGGAGGAAAAAAGATTGTTAATTTGGTTGACTTATTTTTTAAACTTCTATTCCAATGAGGCCTCTGAATTGTGAATTGTGCTCAAGTAAATCATATAAACTATAAATACCTCAAGATATCCAGATTTGTATTCACAAAACTGTGTGACCTGTGTGTTATGTTGATTTAAAAAGAGAAGAATCTGCTCTTTCCCTCAAATGTGAATAATGAACCTTGTTATCATAATGACCCAGGTGTTTTCACATTTAAAGCTGAGACAAACATGACCAGAAGGTGGCAGTGTGCTAACAGTTTCCAAAGGTAACACCTCTGCACCTGAATGAATGGGGGCGATGGAGACTTGATGTTCTGTTCTCATCAAACACAAGGACATCTCTCCAGACCCTGAATAGAACACAGTGCTCCTTGATGACGAGCTGCGGTGACGTATTCCTCTGAAAAAGCGTTACAAACCAGCAAATGAAATATTCGTGTGTGTGTGTCTGAGAGAGAGACAGAGAGAGAGAGAGAGAGAGAGAGAGAGAGAGCGTGGGTGAGCTTCAGTCCTGTCCAAGTAAATCCATTTGATATACCTCGTTAGTCATCAGCCAATTTGTTTACTTCATTCTTATTTGAATCACTTAACACATCTCAGACGTGGGCAGCAATTCAGAGGTCTGGAGCCAGGCTCCATTCAGATCATTCTATTCATATTGTGTAATGAAAGCATTCGGTATGAACAAAAACAGCTGAATAATCTGGCCGGCAGTGCTCCCACTGCTTATCAATGACAGGAGTAAACATACATCGTTACCAGAAATAATCACAGAAATAATCACTACCGCTCTGGCTCTCATCCCCATCCTGATCAAGTGCTTCAAGAAACTGGTTCACATCAAAGACAACATCCCTGCCAGCCTGGACCCTCACCAGTATGCTTTCAGTACCAACTGATCCACAGAGGATGCCATAACCACTGCCCATCACTCAGTCTTCACACATCTGGAGAATAAGAACAGCTACATCCGGAGGCTGTTCTTTGACTTCAACTCAGCTGAAAATGTAACACTGTGGGCTTGAATACAACACTTTGCAACTGGATATTGGACTTTCTCACAAGCAGACCCCTGAGAGTTCAGATTGACAGTCACATATCCTCAACGTCAGAGCTCAACACTGGAAAAGGCTTTACTTCCAAGGGACACTTAGGATGGCTAAATTCTGGAGCAAGATTCTGGTCAAGTTTTGAGGAGAGGAGCAATGGAGAGCATCCTGACTGGGAACATCACAGACTGGCATGGTTCAACCTCGGCCCAGAACAGGAAGGCTCTACAGACCCAAAGGATACTAAAGGACAACACGCACCCCAGCCACAGTCTGTTCACCCTGCTGCCATCTGGCAAAAGTTACAGGAGTATCCATTCATTCCCCAGGCCTTGAGGCGCCCCTGAACTCATCCTTAACACTCCACTGTCTAAAACAGATGTAGCAGGACTCGAAGGCCTCGATCATTATTTTGTTTTAAAAAGCGCAATTGCTGATATCAGAATACTTGAACGACACCATACTGTCCTCTGATGATGAAGAAGATCAATGCAGAATCTGAGTGAAGATACGTTCCATGTGTTTCTCGCAGGCCCAATCTACATTGCCAGCTATAAAATTAAAAAGTCTCTTTTGTATTTGAACACAAAAGTATTTGTCTTGACTTTTGAATGTATTTAATGACTAGTGCCCTCCAGTGACTTGGAATGACTCCAAAACGCCAAAGATGATATGTTACATTGAAAAATTGTGCAGGGGGTCATCTGCTCCTGGCAGTTTGCAATACTCTTTATCAATCAGATTGCACAAGCAGGGAGGAAAACTTCGGACTAGCAGGCAAAAAAACCCCAAAACTATCTGGTGATGCCTGTTGAAGTCTGGTCTAAATTGTCTTCTCTCAGATGTTTATGATTTAAGATCGGGTGAAAAGTTTTGCCAGGATAATACTTCCAAGTTCCTATTCCTGTTTAAATCTATGAAACTGGGGGGAAAGCAGTGTTTTTGTCACGATCCTATTATTGATTAGTGTTGTAATACTTGCTTCTCACTTTTTTCCTGCCAAAACGTTTTCTCATCTGTTTCACAGATGGGACAATATGAAAGAATATGAAAGATGGAAAATTATCCTGGCAAAACCTTTTGCCCCTGTTCTTAAAGAGTAATTCCAGCAATTTTTTTCATTAAAGTGTGTTTACAGATCTTCGGGAGTTCTCCTGCATATGTGAAAAAAGTAGTATAAAGCTTTTTGTGGCTCCGGAGGAAGCTGCATGTACACTAACCTGATGAATTGTTTCCAGTGATGTCACTCAGTGGTAATGTATTGTAATCACTGTAATGTAGGCATCAGGTTATGAAAAGTTCAATGGTTTATTGTTGCAGACACATTATGGTTCAGATACATAGAGCAGAACCAGAGACATCAACTTTTAATTCCATGTATTCCTCTTCCTTTTCAAAACATTGACATCACTGTAAAAATAAGGAGGATAAGAATATATCAGGTTACATGCAGCTTTCTCTGGAGCCACAAAAGGCTTTCAACTTCATTTTTCACATATGCAGTAGTACTTCCCAAGACCTCTAAACTCAATTCAATGTGTAAAATTGGTGGAGTTACCCTTTAACCTGTTAAAAGTCAGCAGCCAGTTCACCAAACTTTACAAACTAAGCAAGTAGACAAACGTTTCATTCATACATTGTCAGAAAGCTCTTGTGATTCTATTTCATGCTGACCATTTCAAGATAAAACCACATCAGGAAGGTACAATCAACAAACAAACAAACAAACCAGCAGGTACAAAGTGTCTTCTCCTCCCGAGGGTCCAGTGGATCCATTTCAGTAACATATCTAGTCCAAAACACAGTATTCCACAATTAGATAGTGACAAAATGGCAAAAAAAAACTGCGATCGTGGAGGCTTTTTCATGCTTCTATCTGTCAAAAAAATCCTTTCATTTCACAGCAGATGCCATTATCCCTCTACACTGGAGATCCTGCGATGGCAGCTGTTAAATTTGGCAGCTCGCTTTAGTAGATAGGAGCTTTCTAAGCCCGCCCTAAAGCCTACAACAGCCATTGAGTGATTGTGTAAGCAAGTGACCCACTCTCTCTTCTTTCTCCTCCCTCCTGAGCCACTGACACACCAGCCTCCGGATGATTGATGCATCATGTAGCCAATGAGATTTCAAATCCAGTAATATATAGCCTATTACAAGTTTTAAAGCCATAAACTTGGAAATTATGCAAGTTTATGCAGTTTTATGCATTGTGATCTTTGGATAGGCTGTTTTTCCACCTTAGCACCTGTGTTTGACTATTTCATATGCACAAAGTTAACGTAGAAAGGAATTACATTTTGTTTTGTTTTGGAGCCATAACTTTTTGGATCACAGATGTCACAGGTGTCTTTTATTGGTCTAAAATTATAATATATCTTATATTATTAGTATGTTGTGACAATGTTGTTCGTGTTGTGCTAAAGTGGAGTCTGAGGTGAATCGTATACTCACTCAAGGCCAGAGACTCAGTGATCTGACATTTATTCATTACCGCATGAGGGAAAATCCAGCGTCAAAATATCTCCTACAGTTGTGAGTGAAATGAGCAATTTGGCACGTTTTCTACATGCAAACAACCCTCTGAGGACAGGGAACACTCACCATGAATACAAAGTCATTGAAGATAGAAGTACATCATGTATCACCACATATAGACACATTTTCCCAATCCCATGATTTATAAACAGCTGAGCAAAAACTGTGAAACAGCCTCCTTACAGATTACTCCCAAGGGCTCCATTGTTGAAGAGTAATCGCAGATTTTCCAGCACGTTGAACAAAAATAATACTCCTTATCATTCCCCCTGAATAATTGTGCGACATGCTGCTCGAACCGATGCTCACCATTTGTTTTAGTCTTGGATCCCATGCTGGTCGTTAGCTCGGGTGTTATTGCTGTGCAGCTGGAGTTTTTTGGGTGAGAATACTTCTTCAAGCTTTGAGTCCGTCTTATTAATGAAACATCCAGAACACAATAAGCATACTCAGACCTGTTGACCCTACTGACGATCCATCCCCACTACACACAAGTATTCCTATTTTTTAATACTATCTTAGCCCAAGATTGCTGTTTCTCTTTTAGTTTATAGTTTGATTAGGATACATTCATTTAGGTGCATGTTCCATGTAAAATAATAAAGATACTGAAATTTGATTTTGACACAGGTTACCTCAGGGCGCTGTGGTCATGTAAAAAGGTGCTCATTCTTAAGGTTCTGCTTTAGATCATGCTCTTAAACTAATTTGCAATAATTCAAATTATCACTAACCACATCATAGTGACTGAGAAACTTTGGAGTTACCAGAGGTTCGGAGGCCTGGGGGAAGTTTCCCCACTTTGCGAAGTTCCCTATCCAAAGCTGGTCAGCACAAGGATCTTTTCTTGCGGATTCATGCTTATTGAATTTGTTCTTCACGGATATAAATCTGTGAAGAATAAAGTCAATCAAGAATGACTTTATTCTGAACAGATTCATATTTTTACTGCAATGTAATAGCATGAGATGAGAAAGTCTTTGGTAATTAGGCTCCAGCATGACATCCAATATATTTTGAGAGCAAATCTGAAGCTCTGAGCAGAATAGGAAACCCACTGATGGAGCCCAGACGCTGGTGGTAGTGATGCATGGCTGAAGATCTGGATGTGATGAAGTGGAGGCTGCACTGAGACGACAGCTGACAACAGGAGAGAGGAGAACAGATGTAAAGTTTTACAGCAATGACGTGATTGGTGCATTTAGTTGCTTTAACTGAGCTGAAAGAGTGAGATCAAGTATTTTCAGCCCCCCTACCAGCAGAACTAAGAGCCATGTTTCCATGGCAGTCAGTGACACCTGTGACTAAAGGTACCAAATGACAAAAAAAAAAGAGGGAATCATAATTTATGTTGTGGAGGCAGCAATAAGAAGGGAAAAACATTTTAGGGACCACAGACATGCAGCAGTGAGGACAACATCAGTTGATTTCATTTGCCTGAAAAAGGCAAGGAAAACCTGCCAATGTCACGTATAGCAAAAATTGTGAGGACCCAAACGCAAGACACTCAGGAGGCAGGTAAGTTGAAAAGAACAAAAGGCAAGAAACAAAAAGGCAGGAGGCAAAAAATGCAAGAAGCCAGCAGGGGCGTTGAAAAACTAAAAAAGTACAACAATACAAAAACTAAATCAAGCACAAAGCAAAGAAGCACTGGGAACACAGGCAGGAACACAAGGCACACAGGACTGACATAGGGAAACAGAACATAAACACATGACGATAACAGAGAAACTGATAAAGAGGAAAACACAGGTTTAAATAGACAGGAACTAATTAATAAATAATACACAGGTGAATGAAGAATGAAAACCAAACATTAAAAACAACATAAAACATATATGTCCCTACCCCTTTCTCACTTTTTTCTTTTAACATATTATTTCAACAAATTCTCAAATTTATTTACAACTAATAGATAATCAAAGTTCCCCAGCTTATTTACCACCCAATCAAATAAATAAATAACAATCCCAGTTTATTTACAATCCAAATATCCACCCAGTGTTACAAAAAAGGAAAACCCCTAATACAACCTTTCTTCTCCCATATACTGTACCTGCCAAAAATGTCTTTTTTGGACCTAATACCGACCTCTGTGGGACCCCAACAGCTATGTCTAGGCACCCATTGGCACAAACTGCTGCCTGTTACCCATATAGCTTTTTACCCAATCCAACACAGCCCCTCTTATACCATATCTTTCAAATCTTTTGAGTAATACATCATGGTTTATGGTATCAATTGCTTTTTTCAGATCTATAAAAACTCCTACAACATACTTGTTATCATCAATACAACCTTCTGATAAACGGTACAACTGTACAACTGTACATTCCCACCTTTGTGTGCAATGTACAGGTTGTAAATGATAAGTAACAGATGTAAGTTAGTGGGTTTGCAATGCTGTCAATGACTTTCTTGACCAACGTCATATCGATTCCGTTCCAGTCAGTCGATGTTTTATTCTAACATGTCTTTAATTTATCTCTATTATTTATTTTGTTTCTACAGTGTTGAGATAGATTGAGCTGGAATTACTTGCTGTGTATTTTTCAGCAGCCTCCCCTCTTCTGGCTGCTTGTCCCTGATTTTTTCAGCCAATTTTGGTCCAACATTTACAAAAAAGTCATTAAACCCACCAACCACAGCATTCATATTATTTAAGGACTTATTATCGTCAATAAAACATTCAGGATAACTTTTGTTAGTTGAACTGCCTTTAATGTTGATGTTGTTGTCCTCTAATGTTTTAGCATAATAATCCTTCTTGCGTGACCTTGTAATATTGCTTCGTATTATATTGTTTTATTGGACAGTTTTTGTCTTAAGATGATATTTTTAGATATAATTCATATTCTATGTCGATATCTTTTTCTTCATAAGGGTTTTTCCAGTTTTGAGCTTGCAATTCCACTCTAAATGCATTTATGTTATCTTCTGTCCTCATTCTCCTGTATTAGATTTTGTGTTCCTCTTTCTCTTTTCTCTTTTCCACAGTCATGAATCACAAAGATAACATTTACCTATGAACAGGAAAAAAGGCGGGAAAAGGACAAAGGGAGGAAGTAAAAAAGGAAAACATGAGGAGAGAACTTCAAAATAAAACAGATAATAACCAAACCAAAAACTCAAACCACGACATAAAATGAGGGAATTCAAAATCTATTTTTTGTATTGTTACACTGAATTTTCCCAGTAAAATGTCTGTAACGAGCAAGCTTCACATTATTAGGAGACATATTATTCTCATTTTTAGGTTCATAATTTTATCTTGGGTTTCTACTAGAATAGGTTTACATGGTTTAATGCTCAAAAAACAAAGACAACCCCTCTGTCTGAAATTCTGCCCTGCTCCTGAATACTCAGTCTGCTCTGATTGGTCAGCTCACACATGCCTGAGCCAGCACCGCTCACCAGCTCTGTTGTGTTTTCAGCTTCCAGTTAGCTTCCCTTTTACTGTGTATATAGGAGTAATTCATGCAAATATGTGACATGGTGACGTAGTGATGGAATTAAAGGCGGGACTACTGATGAGGCGTTTCAGGCACTTCAGGAGAGGTGTTTTCTGTGGGAGGAGCTCTCATCGGCGTGAACTTGGGATTTTTAACTTTCAAGACCAAAAGAACCTACACAGCACAGTGAAGGAAAGGAAAAAGCATAATAGGTCTCCTTTAAGTCTGATCAGTCAAGTACTGTATATCTTTGTGAATCCTTCAATCTGTCTGATACGGACCTGCATATGATCCAGTCCATTGGGACTATTAGGAAGAGCACAGATTCCACTGGACTACAATGATGAGCCAAAAAGTCTAGATATTTTTTGTTGGCATAGTCAAGAAATACCCCCACTCATATCCACCTGTGGTGCCACAGTATGGGGTCCACTGTTTGGCAAAAGGCTGTATACTGGAACTGGTGCTAGGGAAGATTTGGCACAACACAAGGCAACCTTTCAAGAGAGATTAAGGGTTTATATTAAATCTACATTAGTGACCTTGTGCCTTTTGTCTGTCCAATATTGTATCAATAATCTTATTGTCCCTCAGGGAGTGTGACTGTTTCAGCAACATTTCCTGCAAAACTGTGCACCTTTCTGCACTCTCTGCACATGGTTTTATCTGTGCTAGTCTTGGAACTGAAACATTTATCCTAACTGGAGTTGCAGCTGAAAAGACTAAATAGAAATTTAATGGGTTTGTCAGCAGATGGAACATTCACAGGTCATAATTCTGTCTGCTAACACCGACAGACAGAACTTTCTACATTGGCAACTTTCCTTATTGTTATAAGACCTTTTAAATCCACAACTACAACAAGTCTGACTCTTAAATAAAACCTTTCAAGAGGTAAGCTAGAGTAAAATGGATCTAATAACGCTCCTCAGTTCGTTGCATCTCCAAACGCAGTGAGACAAACAGTCCTTATACAGTACCATTACTTGTGCGGTTATGTGTCAGGCTGTGCCAGTTTTACATTAGTTATATAGTACTGTTATTGCACATGAGAGGATACGTTGAAAGCTGCACACTGTAAATCTATATGCTGGAATGTCATCTAGGATAGTAAGAATCCAAAAGACTGCATTTTTTTGGCATGAGATGCTTGAGAATGTGCAGGTTGTGGAAACGCAGTGATCAACTTGGCCAGTGCCCAGGGGCCTCCAACCTCCAGGGGGCCTTCAAAACCCCACCAACTATGGCCTCATCGTGTTTTTGCAGGATGAGGCCACAGTTGAGGCCAAAACAGTTAAACTAAATGTGTGAGCGTGTGTTGAAATGCGAATAAATGAATGCAAAGTAACTTTATTTGAAAATAAGAAAAAACACATCACGTATCTTTAACTTTTTGCCAGTTTCAAACATATTTTTAGCTGAAGCGATCTTTTTTTTCATGTAACCAAACACAGCTGCCAGATCATCAGCAGACTCCATTCACAGAGGCGGTGAATCTTTATCTTGCTTCTCTCCTGATATTTTCACCTCAACAGGGTGATATCAAGGGTGTAGTTCAACAAAATCAAACTGAGTGATTGTTGGAACAGTGAAAATAAAAGAAGGTTTCTGAGTTTAATTTTGTGTGTTTGATGATCATAAAAATGCCGTTTCTGCAAATGGGGCATTTGGCAAGTCTGTTTGTGGTTAAACGAAAGCCTGTCATGATAAACTGAGCGCTAAATATGGTTATCTGTGGTTAATAAGTATCTGATGGCGCCAAATTGTCCAGGAGTAATACTTTATAACCCTTTTTCACAGCTGTTGCCATACTGGCTCAGTACTGGGCCAACTTAAAATATGTTGTCTCTATTAGTGACTTAGAAACAAAAACAATGTTTTCCTAACATGCAATTCAACTCAATTCAATTTAACCATGCAACAGCTACAGATGTTTGAATTAGTGGGGCCTCTGAGATTTTGTGCCCAGAGAGACTGCTGGCTTCCTTTAAAACTTGAGGGTGCTGGCGATAGGGACTTATTTTATATATAAGGCTTGTTGGTTGAAAAGATACTCTACAGGATCCACTGTGGTATGTCCATTATGGTTTTGTGGACAGGTCATACTGAAGCCGTCTGTCTGCCTGGGACTGTTTTATGTGCACACCCGACCAAATCTCCTCCTTGTTTTTCTCCATACGTTATGTCATCTTTAATGATGCTTTATGATTTGAGTCAGATTTTATTGTTGAAGCTGCTGTGATGGCCAGCACAACATAGAAACACAGCGATACAGCAGCATACAGATGTTGACAGTACATAAAATCTTGATGTATGCACTCATGGCCCTTCCAGTATTTTATTTCACAACAGTGTCAGCGAGGCAGTTCGTTGAGTGCTGCTGAGGCCGGAGGGGCATAACTCAAGCTGAAGCATCCAGGAAGAGTTGACTGAGGGGATCATCAGCATCATCGAGTCACATTATTACCATTTGACTACCATATATGGGTCAGTACAGTAAAGTGATGTAATATTTTGAACCAGACTATTTCTACGTGTTCTCATCCTTGCTTTTAACTTCTTTGTCATTATGTCCATATTACTGATGATTATATACAGTATCAAAAATCTTATTGTGTTAACATTTTGTGAAAGGGCCAACAGTCATCCCTACAACATTGTTGCAATATCGATATTAGTTTATTTGGTTGAAAATATGGTGATATTGATATCAGTGTCGCCCAGTCCTATTTATTAAGTGGTTTTGACGAGATTTCAAAACATTGGGATATATATTTTGCAGTTTGACAAATATTATGGTATAATTTGAAGGCCATATCATCTATCCCTACCACTATCATTTCTTGAACCTGACTCTGTCTTTTCCTGCACGGGCAAAACTCAAACTTGCTAAATGCAGGGGAAAAGATTCAAATGTGTAATCCAGCTTGTGAAATGTCCATAAAAGTGGCTTACCATTTATGAGATCACGCTGACTCTCAGACTGATTCTTGCACGAAGAGTTATTATCTCGTCACTTTTTACAGGACCCAAAGTGCATGAATCATGAAGTTAAATCTCTGAACAGATGGTGGTAAAGTGATTCCTTATTGATCAAGGAGGAAGACTGTGACAACATGCCACAAGAGCACCATTCGGTCATTATAAGCCACCAGTTTGCTGTCAATGCTGGAGATTGATAGAGTGAGAGCCACTACACATCTGCAGTTCACATCTAGAGGAATGGTTTTTGAATCACCATGAATCGAACACCAGGCAGCATCTATACTAGAGTACGTTTCAATTTGGTGGAAGCCATTTCAGGTCATTCAATATGGAAAAAGATGTTTCACAGCCTGTAGTTGTATATCACCTTTTGTGTGCATGGGAGAAACACTGCATAGACATATCTGAATGTGTGAATTTGTGAATGTGTAATAAAGCTTTGTAGCCATAGAAAATATTAAAGGATAAGTTCACCCAAAACTGAAAATTCATTCATTATCTATTCACCTTCATGGCGATGGAAAGTCGGGTGAAGTTTTATAGTCCTCAAAACCTTTCTGGAGCATCAGAGCAAAACAGCGTTGCAGCATTCTGCTTAACAACTGAAGTAGATGGGGGGGGAAAAACACCATAAAATGGCTCCATCCAGATCCTAAACTGATTTAAAAAGATGTTATTTACACCCTTTTAAAAGCAGAAATCTTCACTGTAGCTGCTAAGATAAAAGCGTTAGCGTGCATCCCGTTTGGGTGGGTCCACTGCGCATCAAGCGTGCAAATAACGTCTTTTCAAATCAATTTGTGATCTCGGAGCTTCCTGATACTTGGATTTTGCAGCATGTGCTGCATGGAGCCATTTAATTATTTTTCCAGTCTATGCTTTAAAACAAGTCCCCATTCAGAAATGTTTTGTGGATAACACCCAACTTTCAGTTGACATGGGGATGAGTAGATAATGAATGAATTTTCAATTTTGGGTGAACTTATTCTTAAATAACCTGTTTTTGCTTCCATACAATTTTTAGACAGTGCAGCTACTCAATGCAAGAATATGGCTGGGATGTGCTTAAGTCACTTTAACCTTCCAGCTTGTGTCTCCAAATGTCTACTGACAAGAAGTCTTCCAAGAAATAAACAGATTCCTGCACAAAGCGAATTATGTCTCATCACTTTTTACAGAATTAATCACCAGTTGTTAAAGGGTAACATGGAGATTGGAAGAGGGTCAATTAAATACATCATCGTTCAGACTATAAACTTGAAACAGATTTTTTTTTATTGTAGAGGGGAGATAAAAATATTATTGGCCTATCATTCTGCCCTCCAAACTATAAACCTGTTAAAGGTTGGATAACAAGAGCAGCTGATAAAACCCTCCCCTATATCTCCTGTTTGCTTCCAAGTATTTCATACTGCTCATCACCTGATTCACATTATTTGAGTGTATTTACATCTCTGCAGTTCCATTAACAACAAACGCTCCACAGGAGTCCATGTTCACTGGAACGTTCTGCCGCGCTGTGGCTGTAACGGAGTCCGAGGAGCTGTCAATGCAAGCATTCCAATAAAGTTTTGAAATTAGTGTTTGACTTTGTTTTATCAAGGTTTTATTAGCCTGACCGCAGCAGACATTTTAACATGTCATACAGGAAAAGAACAGCTGCTAAAAATAACATGAACGATGTCTGTTCTTTGCCAGTATGGCATGAGAGTGCAACAGGAGACAGCATGCATAATACCTGGACCCTGAAACCAGTGTTGTGAAAGTTCACACTTCATAAGAGCTAGCAAAACATTCAGTTCACACAGACTTAAATGAACTAGTTCACATTCTTTTTTAAATTGAGCTGCTCCAAGCTTTTCTCTTCCAGTAGAACCTTTGTTTTGTCATTTTTTTTTTTTATTTGCACGTTTTAGTAAGAAAGAACCGAGCTTACCAGACCTCTGACTGCTCCTCACCTCTGTTTGATGCTAGCAGCTCAAGCTACATTAGCCCTGCTAGCATGGCCTAGCCACCCATATTTCCTGGTTGAGTTGCATTGTGGAACAAAAAAAAAGTTGAGTAGGCTAATTGTCTTTCCGTAAAACTTAACTTTCACAAATATAAGTTGTTAGAAAATAAATACCTATCAACACTTCAGTGTTGACGCAGGCTAAAGATAACATTATAATAATGTAATTTTGTTGTGTTGGATGGACCCTTTTTGACGGCAGACATGTTGACTTGTTGAACATGTAAGAATTTTGGTTGAAAACATTTTAAAATGTAACTAAAACTATCAACAGAATATGAATAAATAGTACTTTTGAAATTATGATGCCTGTGTATAGTGTTGCAGAGATGTCTACTGAAGTTAGCACGCTAACCAGCAAGTCCTGGCCTGTCCTGGTCTGAAGCCCCAGTGCTAGCAGTATGAACACTTACATTCCACTGGTCCCTGAGCTCCCAGTCTGAACCGCTATCTGCACGGCTAACTGGGCTAACTAGCTAAGGTTAGCAGTTAGCAGCCGTTAGCGGTAACTTTGATACGCTGCAACATATTTGTGCTGAGTATGTGAAAAATTCTTACATATTGTACCTTTAATGACAGCCGCATTATATTTACTTGAGCTGGTCTGGTACTGTCCATGCTCGCTCACTGACAGCATGGCTCGCTGGGACACTTTTGAACCATTGTTAACATTATTTATGAGCTTTTACTGGAGTGAATGTAGCGGACTTAGAAAGTCGTCACTCAACTTAAAAGTTAGTAAGGGTTCATTAAATCCAGAGTGTCCTTTGTTGGCACCAAGACACGTCCATCTTTCTCTCTATAGGAACCTGTTCTAACACTTAATTTGCTTTCTCTGAGACTGACTTGTTGTCTGTTGCCGGGGCAACCGTGTTCACCAAGCATCATCTCCTGCAGCGTGTCGGGGCCGTCACGTGGGGGCGGAGCCTGTCGGTCTGTGTCGCTCATCGCCCACACTGATGCCTCCTCACAACCAGAGAGGGTGTTACAAGAGAGCATTGACAGGAGGACAAGTACGTGAGTCTTGGGTTGTCTTTGTCTCCAACAGTGCCTGACAAATCTGGGATTTATTTAATGAACGTCAGAGTGATTTTTTTTTTCTTTTTTTTTCTTTTCCATCAACAGATCTCATCATCATCATCATCATGAGGAAGATCACAGGGAAACACTTGCTGTGCCTCTTCTTGCTTGCCTTCCCGCTGTCCTGGGCAGAGGACACGAAGAAAGATGTGAGGAAGACTGAGAATGACACAGGTGAGGACTCAGCCCGAGCACATTCATGCTGTTTTATTTGTTTTGAGAGTGCGGTGTGTTCAAAGGCAGCAGCGTGAACGAAAACTGTGCGGGAGTAAACAAGATAATAATAATAATAAAAAACGTCCTCCATATGACATAATAAAATGGGCTGGTTTTGCAAAGTAAGCCTACGTGAATTTAATTGTTGCGAAAATAAATATTTGAAAGGAGGAGAGACAGAGGTTACTCATACCTGCGTGGCTTATTTCTCATATTTAAATGTATATTTAAAGGTGCATTAGTTTTGGAGAAGAAATTCAGACTCAGAATTTTAATATTTACAATATTAATGAGGTAATAATACGAACTCAGAAATATTTATCATTTCTATAACTGAATGAACAAGCTGTTCTCAGAGGAAAATAAGGTCCTCAGAACACTGTTCAAAGCAAGAAATGTGGCAGGGTCCGCCACATATAAACAAAGTAAAACAGTATGAAGTTGTGTTGTCCCTTAGTTTGTTAATTCAGTTTATTCAATCATGAAAACGAAGAGAGTTTGTTTATTTAGGTTGTTTAGATGTAAAAATTCAGTGAATGAAGATCTTTCTCTTCTGTTTAAAATGTCTTCCCCATTACTACAGTTAAGGGGACAGTGCACCTTTAAAACGTTTTTGTGTTTGAAAGTCTGTGGATTGACATTTGCGGATTTAACCTGACTAAAATTCTCATCTTGAATCATTTCTGCAAAGTAAATCCCCTCATCCTCTCCCTCCTCACCCCACATTAAAATATGAGAAATTGCATGCAGCTAAATCAAAGACAAAGAAAATCTACAGCCAAATACAGAATGTAAAGGACCACTGAATTGGTAAGGAAACAAATAATGAGCTTCATATCAAATCAGTTTTATTTATAAAGCCCAAAATCACAACCACATTGCCTCAGTGGGCTGTACAAGCTGTACAGTGAGTGACATCCTCTGTCTGTAGACCCTCGATTCGAGTGAGGAAAAACTTGCCATGTTTAAAAATAAACTTTTGGGGGGGGAAAAAGAAAAAATAAACCTCAGGAAGAGCCCCAGGAACACAGCACACAACAACAAAATCACAGTTTACAAATATCATTGATAGAATCTGATACAATTAAATTATGTAGAATATATGTGAGAGAGTGTGGATCCAGGAGGACAATGTGGCTTGAGGGAATATATTCAAACTCAGAATTTTAATGTTAACACAATTACTGACGTAGTAATACAAACTCAGAAATATTTATTTTTTTCCATAACTGAATAAACAAGCTGTTCTCAGAGGAAGATAAGGTCCCCAGAACACTGTTTGAAGCTAGAAAGGTGGCAGGGTCCGCCACATATAAACACTGTAAAACAGTGTTGTACTTTAAGGTCAGTTTGTTTATTCCGTCATGAAAACATTTCAATAGTTTGTTTATTTAGTTGGTTTAGGCATAAGAGAATCAGTCAGTGATGATCTTAAATCTCCGGTGAGGGTGCTCACAGCTTACTCCTTTCAGCACAGAGCCTTCTTCAGAGCATTGGTTACACTTAATCGGTCCTCAGGAGGTTTTGCTACAAAGCTTTTTACAACTTCCTAGTAGTGTCAAACATTTATGTATTTCAAGGAATCTTGTCAAACTCAGAGTTGAAGCACACAAATATGTTGGAAATGATTGGTTTCCAGCTTTTATTGCAGTTTGTTTATTTTCATAACGCTAGTTAACAAAACCTCTTAACAATTAACGTCATTTAGACATTTCAAAATGTCATCTAAATAAAATATCGTCTTTGTCCGTTAACCAATGTTGCATATAAGTGTATCAAGCCATTGCTTGGATGTATGATTTTATGTTTTTCAACACAAAAAGTGTTGAAGAAAATCTTTGCACAGCTGCTGTCGATTATTGAGTTGTTACACAGTTTGAGCGGGACACACGCAGAGTCTGTCCCACTTAAAGTTCACACATTCCATAATTCCTGACTGAAGTGTGCTATACTGAAGAGTTTAACTTAATGATAAAAGAAGACACTGCGTTGTGTACTAAGCCTGCTATGTTGCAACAAACATTGTGAAACTTTACCAGAATCAGACACAGTTTTGGCCAGCCAATCAGTTTGATGATGATGTGATAGGGTGTTTCAGTTCTCAGATTTGCAAACCTGTGCCAGGAAAACCATTTACTGATATTTGGGAAGAACTGTTCCTTTTAAAAGTAACTTAACGCGAGCTGAAAGTCGTGTTCGTCACTGACCTCTAACTGCTTGGCATGGCAGTGAAACACTTCATCACATCATGAGGTTGATATTACAAACTTGTCAGCAAGCAGTTGACACACTGGCAGTAGACACAGAGCAACATGTCACATTTGGAGTCATGTTTTTGTGGCCATGTGGCCAAATAAGTATCTGACTCTTTAGCTGCTTAATGCTCAACTGTGTTCACCAGCTAGCTGCTAACTTTGTTGGCCATTTGGGGAGGTGATGTACAGCATGTTTGTCAGACCTTTTTCTGATAGCAGTGAGACTGATCCAGAACTCTAATATTGCTGCCACAAAATGAAAACAAGAAGATGAAAGAATGCAAAAATGCTCCAAGAGCTGATGGTAACTGTGGGGTCTGGCAGTAAATCTTTGGCCATCTTTGGGTAAATCTTTTCTGGGCCCAGAAGACTCAGCCACAAACGCTGCAATAGGAAAGTCTAAGAAGCCCAGCATTGATATGAAAGAGCGCATTATTGATTTGTAAGTATAGTGTATGGCACAGTTGTGTCACTGCCACGATCAGGAAGAAAAAGCAGACTATCACCTGCTGCTGAGAGAAAATTGGTCAGGATGGTCAAGAGCAGGGGTGCCGCTAGGGATTTTGGGCCCCATAAAAAGAATCTTTACAGGGTCCCTCAACACAGCGGCGAAATTTTTTGATGCTATTTTAGCATAGAATTTCATCATCATTAGGGGCCTCTCTGGGCCCCCTCAATCATGGGCCCCTAGAATCCGTCTCCTTTACCCCCCCTTTTCGGCGCCCCTGGTCAAGAGTCAACCAAAAATCACCAAAAACAAGTGGAAGGAATTAGAAGCTGCTAGAAGACAGATGTCAGTGTCCACAGTCGAGCGTGTTTTGCATCAACATGGGCTGAGAGGCTTCCCTGCAAGAAAGAAGCTCTTGCTCCAGACGCAGCACCTTAAAGCTCAACTGAAGTTTTTCTGCTGATCACATGGACAAAACAAAACCTCCTGGAGGAAAACTCTGTGGTCAGATGGAACAAAAATGTAGTTATTTGGCCACAATGAGCAGCAATAATTTTGGAGGCACAAAGAAAAAAACCTAAAATCATCAGTCAGATGATTGTGGGTGCAGTTGGGTCCAACAGGACAATGATCCCAAACACACATCAGAAGTGGTAAATGAACGGCTAAATCAGGCTATAATTGAGGTTTTGGAATGGCTTTCCCAAAGTCCCGACTTGAACCCCATCGAGAACATGTGGACTGTGCTGAAGAAACAAGTTTGTGCCAGGAAGCCAACAAATTTAGTTGAACTTTACCGATTCTGTCAAAAATGGCAGAGGGACATTTAACCAAACATTAGAATTACTGTTTGTATATTTTTGACCCGACACATTTTCAGAAGGCCTATAATAAATTTATTATTTAACCAAACTTCATGAATGCTTCTGTTTTCCATCACAGAAAAATGAGAGCTGTAAAAATCATTCACTGTCAGAAAAAGTTGTACAGTAGGAGTACATTTCTCTACCCCAAGCTACAATCTATACCAGGGCTAAATATTGGACCTCAAGGTGATCTATATGTACCTTTCTAGGGCCAAAAAGGTACATATATATTCTCAAACAGTAAAAGGTACAAATATGTTCCACTTTTTCTATATGTGAAGGTACAATATCAAGGAACGCTGTCTGGCAGCTCAGAGCTCGCCTTGCCCTTGCCCTGTGCTGCAGGTGCAAAGTATCTCCATGGATCTCGTAAGCCTTTAAACTGAGCTGGACCTTGTAAAATATATAACAGAGGCAAGCATAGAGGTGACCGAAGTTGTAGCCCAGAGGTTCAGAGGTAACGCAAAGTGGTAAATAGTTCAAAGGCAAACGGTTCACTAAGGTCAGCTGGATTACAGTTAGGCTACAGTGAATTCAGCAGCCCCATTACGTTAGCGTCAGCTACTATCACTCTGTTGTGGGCCACATAATGCAAAATATTGGCATGTTTTTCTGTTACAAGGAGAGTTTACTGGAATTATAACGGCTCGAAAAAGGTGAGAAAAGAAAATTGTTTTCTGTTAAATTTACTTTATTACACCCAAGTGTCATTACTTAACGTCCACTGGAAGTGCTTGTTTTTGTCACTGACAGGCTGGGGCAGTACTGTCTAAAAGGCCAATTTTGTATCATTTCCAAGGGTACATTTTAGTCCTGGAGCATTTAGGTCAATTGTTGCCCCCCAGGGGTACATATTTGCCCCCATCAGGTATAAACTGTAATGGTACTAATATGTACCCTAGAACAATGGGTGTACCTTTGACGGTACTGCCCCAGTGATAAGCTGTTGTACCCCTAAAGGTACAAATTTAGTACATTATTTCTGTTGGAACTGGACTGTCATGATATACATGTTCTTTACACGTGTATGTAAACTTCTGACCACGACTGTATCTTAAAAGGGAAAATCAAAGTGTGGATGATGACCTGCAATATCACTGGTGTTTCAACATCAGGCCAAAGATTATTTCCGCGGTGTTGAGATGGAGTGGAAGAGAAGGCGTGGAAGCCATTAGTCATGAGGCGGTAGGGAAAAAGTCGCCGCCAAGAAGGAGGGTTTTTGATTTGTTACCTTGTGAACTATACAACTGCCAGATTGTAAAGACACATTGTGGTACAATTGTGGGGGTGTTGGTACAGTAGACGCCGGTGTCTGAGGCCAGCAGAGAGGAGGTGTTTCTGTCTGTAAGTAACATAACACCACCAAAACCTTTGGATATCGATCCAGCTACATATGTTTATGGGAGCATTCAACATCATAACAAACATTACAGTACACTTTGTCCATTTGTGCAGATGTAGATCTGGTATTTTGAAATCATTTAATGAAAAACAAGAAACACACCCCACCTTCTGTACATACTGTTCTCTGTGCTGTTTGGCAATGTCAGATGTACAAAACAAAACCACTGATTCACACTGATTTCATAGCCCTTGACTCAATCATAGAAATGTTCCTACTTCAAGAAAAGAAAAGCAAGAAAAAAAAATCAGCAGATAATTAACAATGACTGTCTGTCAGTTCAAATCATTCAAAGACAAATGGCAGGCCAAGTTGTTTAAAAAAGAATTCAGTAACTCAGCTGGCCTCTCATGATCTATGAGTTATGAATTTACATATGTTCTTCACATCTTTTATTTGTTGATCAACAAAACTAAAATAATCTCCAATAATTAAGCGTTTCGACTCAAATCTGCTAAAATTCCATTCGGGAAACTCCGGATGCCGTAGCTACGCCACCTAGAAACACCATGCAACTTTGTCAGACTCCTCCTCCTCGACTTTAGTTCTGCTTTCAACACGATCCAGCGTCAGATGAAAAAGACGCTCCAGCACCTAAACATCACCGCGCCTTTCATTCACTGGTTACACAACTTCTTCAGTGACAGACTACAGACTGTTATGTCAAGATCTCCAACCATCACCACCAACACTGGAGCCCTCAGCCCTTCCAGTGGTTTGGACCACCCTGTGTCCAGTGAGGAACCACCAGCAGCTAGAGATGGCAGCTACGAGTGTGGATAAGGTTTGAGATGCACCTCAAAGATATCCCTGTTTCTGCATGTCAGGGAGCCTTGGAGATATGTGACGTAGGGAAAAGTAAATGCTACAGAATAAATAAGTACAGTTTTTGTGTTGGATTTATCAAAGGACTCATTGGATTTATCATTATGGATTTATTTTATGGCCAGATCAGAACCCAATACTGATATAGCATCTGTTCATTTGTAAAAAAAAAAGATGGCGGTTCCTCAAGAGGTTAGCGTAGCATCAATAATATCAGAACCTGAGAGAATTTCTTCATTGAAAGAAGAACAAAGAACGGCACTGAAGGCTTTTCTACATGGAGAAGTGTTTTCTCTCTTCCCAGACTGGCCTCGGGAAGAGTTTCATTCACCAACATGCTCCGCTGGTGGTAGTGCTCTTCTACTGTTGGTCTGACTGGTTGAAGTTTACCCATAATGGCTCGTCCAATCCCCTGCCCAGTGTTTTTTGAAAGTGCCTGCACTTAAAACAGTTTCTAAGGACGACTTCCCAGCCAGATGATGTCTAAACTTAACTTTCAGTTCTCAACAAAGCCATTTTTTGTACTTCTCAAAGACAATACTTTTGTGATGACATGTCAACACTCCGTCTCTCATTTCATTCAATAGTGTAACAATAACTATCTGCAGCTGAATGTTTGTCAGACAAAGGAAGTGGTTCAACACACACTGCGCTTCCCTGAATCTAATTTTCACCAGTTTTAGGAAAGTTGAGAGGTTGACATTTATAATACACTGGGATCAGACTAGGCAATAAAATTAGCTTTGACCATCAGAACACAGACATCCGCAGAAGCTGCCAGCAAAGGCTCTCTGCCATTTGCAGACTCAAAGCACTCTCTGTTGCCGCCCCCGTCCACATCTGTTGATTCTTTACAGGCGCTCTACTACTCCCCATTTTCTCACCATGCTGCCTTTCTCCAAAAAGAATAAGTGCTCCCGTGCACACACTGCCCCCACAATCATTTGTCTCCCAACCACCTCCCTGTCTATTAACAGAGCCATCACTCACATCGCACTCAGCATAGACCAACCATGACCCCACGACTCATTTTTCAGTCTACCTGCATGTGGTTGCAGATTTGGGACATACAAATTGGTCATACACAAAAGAAACAAAAATTTTGATCTGATGATGATGTAAGATAAAAAAGTCCCAGGCGGAGCCGGCCCTTTGCATAGGCTGTATAGGCAAATGCTAAGGGCGCCGTCATCCACGGGGGGCGCCGCAAACGGGGGGAGAAAAAAAAAATTACTATTTTTTACCAGTGCTACCAGTACTATTATTTCGAAATATTATATAAGCCCACAGCAACATAACTTCATAGCAAGGCCTTTTTCCGGTTCCTAGCTGGCTCATTGCGCTGTACCTGCCCTCTGTGGGGCAAGACAGTCTGGCTGCACATTTGGAAAGTTAACGTTAGGCCTGTTCAGGTGTTATTTTAACCTGTTGGCTGTGTTTTCCTGCCTGTATGTCAGTTAAAATGCTATTAGTTTTCCATCCCCTTTATAAGTAATAGGGCAGTTGTAAGCCTTTGGTTTATTGTGTCACAGTTAATGTTTGTTAAAGTGTATTACTGTTAATACTCCATACCTTAGCTTTCCCATATCATTCATAGGCTATATAGCTATAAGGTATGGTGTATTAACAGTAATATATATGTAATTATATGTAATTAATAGGCCTATATATATATATATATATATATATATATATAGGCCTATTAATTTCCCTGCACTTTACTGGTTGGACTGAATTGCATTGCAATGAAGATAAAGTTGAATGAATCTCATTGTATAGTATTAGTATTAGTCTATATTAGTTTTATGTATAGCACACACCAAGCATCTGTTTTTTATTAAAAAGTAACATCCAGTGGTCACATACTTCTCTTCTCTCTTCAGATCTTGAATACATACATGCAGTTTCTGTGTGAGTGTATGAAAACTGATTGTGAAACTGACTACGATGCAAGGGAGAGCCAGCTAAAATCTTGCCTAGGGCACCAAATTGGTCACAGCCGGCACTGGTCCCAGGATCACCCAAGCTTTTCAATCAAAAACACAAGGTGTGCTACAGGAAACAACCACCAAAGTCATCTAATCAAAGACTTCTGTCTGACCCCAGACTGCGCTCCCGACAATGTCTGGGCATGCTCCTGATGAGACGGCGGATGGTGTCCTGGGGGATGTCCTCCCAGCCCAGGATCAGGGCATGAGTGAGCTCCTGGACAGTGTGTGGCGGTACTTGGCGGCGTCGGATGCACAGATACATAATAGAGGTGTGGAAATTTCTCGATTATAAGATGCATCGCGATATAGACATGGAAGATTCTGCATCGATGCAGAGACAGAGCATAATCGAGTCTGCAGCTGGACAATAAAGTTCTGTCATGATGTTGCTCCCACACTTTGAATTGTGGGCGGACATTAGGCTTATTAGTTATGTCGGAGGGAGGCAGAGATCATCTGTGAGTGATAAAAAAAACAAAACTTGATGAGTATTTTTTTTAAACAGACATCTTGGGGCACATGTCGGCTTTTATGAACTTGCTGGGAAGCAAGCAGACGAGACCCACGCTGAGCGTGACTTATGCCTCACAACAATTACTAATCATGTAAGCCATTTTCATCTAAGCTAACATCTGCAGCCATAAATAATAACTGTTACAGCAAGCCCAGCTAATCAGCCAAGATCTGAGGAGGTGCTGTCAACCTTGTCGTCCAACTCTGAGAGAGGCGTGGGTCCCACTAGAGGACATCGGGCACTCATGCCACCCTCATGGAGTTGGTTTCTGACAGTTTGGTCAGAAACATTCACATCAGCAGCCTGCTGGAGGACATTTTGTAGGGCTCTGACAGTGTCCTCCTGTTCCTCCACACACAAAGGAGCAGATACTGGTCCTGCTGCTGGGTTTATGCACTTCTACGGCCCTGTACATCTCTCCTCGTGAAACAGCCAGTCTCCTGGTATCTCCTCCATGATGTTGAGACTCACCTTATGCTACCAGTGGTGACAAGGACATGAGCAGAACACAACACTAGAGAAGAATCAGTCAGGAGGGATGAGGAGAGAGCAACTGCAAAACCATTCCCTTTGTGGGGGTTGTCTTGCTTTTGCCTCTCCATTGCACCTGTTGTCACTTTCATTTGCACCAAAGGTGAAATGAATTCACAATTTCTTTTGCTTCCTCAATGGACAGATTGATATCCTTGTAGTTGAACTGACTTGGTGTTACACTGTGACGATTAAATGTTTCCTTAATTTTTTTGAGCAGTGTATTATCATTGCTGTTGTTATAAATGTTTTTAATTATTATTTTTACTAGATCATCACTCTTTCCTTTTCATTTCTTTGATGTTTGGTCTTTTTTTTGTTTTCCTATGTGTGCTGTAAAGCACTTTGGATCAACTGCGCTGTTTAAAGTGCTATATCAATGAAGTTGTGTTGAGCTGAGACTTTAATGTGATTTTCAGATTCAATAAAACGCAGACTGCTCAGTGATAAATCCTCCTGCCAACAGGCGAGCAAATGTTGGAGAAAAGAAGGATGAAGGAGGCCAAGAACAAAGAAAGTAGTAAAAACACATTTGTACAACAAATGTTTCTCTTGTGATGTTTTATGTTGTGATTAAACTCTTCCCATTAATTCCATAAGGATTCAAATAATCAAACATTTGCAAATAGCTTCTAATCATGGAAGCTGTCAAAAAGTCAACCGGATACCAAAATTGTCAGAGAAAGTCAGACAGGGCTTATTTTCCTCTCTTGCTTAGGGCTACAAATTCCTCGCATCAAATCCAAGTTTTGTTAAAAGGATGTCAGCACGCCAAGTTCTCAACCACTGCCCGCTAATTAGATGGCGCTGAACCTTTACTCTTCACCCTGCTTTTTGGTGGTGAGCTCATATGGCAATGACACCACGTTGGCTGACCCCAACTAATCCAATGGATTCTAGCCAGCCAACAGCTTCCCACTCAGACACTGACGTCATGAGGAGGTCCCAGTTTTCTAACTTGGTTTTGAAGTTCATCGGTCCATTTGTGGTCGATTCTGATATGTTCTGGGAGCTGCTGCAGCCAACAACACAGAAGCTCACACAATTGCACTCATGTTGTTTCCTTTGTAAAGAGTCTTTGAGTATCTAGAAAAGCACTATTATAGATATAATGTATTCAAAAACTAAACTAAATTGACTTCTAACTTTATAAATCACTTGTTATCAACAATGTTTTTTAAAATTATTCTTCCATTATGTCCAACCCTAGTTTGGAGCCAAGTGAAGACCAGACGACTGTTTGCGAGGCGAAAGATTTCTCCACCACAGGAAAGTCGCATCCCTGTAAGATTCCTCTGTTCTTTCTTTCTTTCTTTCTTTCTTTCTTTCTTTCACAAAACAATCTGACCATATCTTACAAATTATAGTCATATGGCCAGATTTTTTTTTGCATTCATTACATTCACAAAAATAACTTTATCAACAGAATGTGAAGAAAAGAGTCTGTGTCTTTGTCTGTACATTGTGTTGCAGTGATGTCTACTGAAGTGCCCTTGCTAACCAGCTAGCCCCAATCCTTCCTTTCGCAAAAAGTTAGAAAAACATGTCTTCTTCTTCTTGCTGATGTTTTTAATTAAAACTTCACAACACACAGCCCCATGTCAGCAAATGTGTTTTTTTGTTTATCATTCCAACGTCCCGTTTTTAATCCTGTTACATCTTCCTGTTTTTGTAATGAATTCTCTCTGTCTGAACATGTGTTTTCAGAAACACAGGTCAAACCTCATGACTCCTGCACGTCGCTGCAGCCGCCTGATGGAAAACTGCTCCTCCCATGTGCCATGCTGTGACCCCTGCGCCTCCTGCCGCTGTCGACTCTTCAACACCATCTGCCACTGCTGGAGAATGAACCCCCTGTGCTTAAAGAAGACGTAGATGAAGCAGAAACACAGAAACACACAGACGCACATACACACGAACACAAAAACATGCAGACACAGACCAGCACCTGGGCGTATGTATAGTAAAGACATTTAACATAGAAAATGCACACACAGACACACACTGCCTTCAGGCCTGTGTGGTTTCCTGTTATACAGCACAGGTTCAGAGAATAGTTTTACTCTTGGCATGAAGTAGAGACAATTAAGAAAACCATGAACCTGAGGTTAAAGGTGCATTATGTAGTTTTGGGGAAGAAATCTTAAACAATAGAGAAAAATCATACTTAAGTGATTTTTCATGCCTAAAGAAACTAAATAAACAAAATGACCTTAAAGGTGCTATTTGTGAGAAAAACAGAGTTTTGAGTCTCACTCCCAACACATCAATAACTGACACTTTGGGATGGTGGCCGACCCGTCCTACAATCACTAAGTGTCACTATTTGACAAGTTGGGAATGAGACTCAAAAATATTTTTTTCTAGCAAATAGCATCTTTAAAGGACATGTATGTGGCGGGCCCTGCCACCTTTCTAGCTTCAAACAGTGTTCTGGGGACCTTATATTCCTCTGAGAACAACTTACTTATTTAGTTATATAAATATTTCTGAGTTGGTATTATTACCTCATTGATATTGTAAATATTAAAATTCTGAGTTTGAATTTTCTTCTCCATGACTAAATACTGTCCCTTTAAAAGTGAGAGTCCTTTCCATTGTCTGTGGCTTCAACACAGACAAAAGAAATAAAGGAAGATGGGAATCAAAGTTTGATGCTTGTGTTTTTCTGTCGTCAGCCTCCTGAGAAATGAAGAAGAAACTACTCACAGACATGTTTACAGAACATCCAATTACCCAGCATACAATTTAACAAAGGACATTCATGTGTGTAATCAATCACGTGTAAACTGTTTCTGTTGCTGCTTCTCTGTCATGTTTCTTACTGCTCTCCTGTCATGTTAAGCACGTGGGAACCCACAATAACTACATTTACATCAGAAACATATTTGGGAAACTTACCAGTTTTACATGTGGATTTATGAGTTAAAGTTAGTGTATATTTTTGCTATTGAATAAACACTCCATAAGCCTCCATTGCCCTTCTGTTTTTCTTCTTTTCCATGTTGCTTTTTTTTAGTGGGATGTAACTCACTTATATGGAAGGAAGCAACATTTAATTTAGAAAATATGAGACAGGATCAAAACAAAGCCGAAAAGGAGTTATTTTGCAAATCTTAAGATATCTTGAGGGTAAACAGGGATTTATGCTACAGAGTATTCCAAGATAAAGCCGATTAGCATCGCTTCTTTCCCATTAGTTCAATCTGTGGTCTAAATATTGTATTAACTTGTCTGGTATGCTGTTTGCTCCTCTTCTGATGGAAAGTGAGGCGAAGGAAGGAAATGTGATTGCACAGACACACGCGCCAATATGTAACATTAGCTGACATGTTTTGACTCACAGTGTATTTCACAGAGGTTATCATCTGTTAAATATATCCTCTAAAGCCATGAACATAAATGAGCTGAAAACGGCGAGGAGTGATATGTTGCTGAGAAGTGACTGAATAGGATCCCACTCCCGACCCACTCTCATACATTGTGAGAAGGCTTAGATTCTCGTGAGTCTATTTGTGCAAACAATTTCAAGATTTAACCACAACAGCAAGGTACAAATCAACAAACAAACTAACTAAGCCCGCCCTAGAGCCTAAAACAGTCAATGAGTGATCGTGTAGACAAGTGTCTCACTTATTTCTCTTCTCTCCTGAGTCACTTACACACCAGCTTCCTGATGATTAATGCATCATGTAGCCAGTGTGATTTCAAATACAGCGATACATAATTGATTACATTTTCTAAAGCCAAAAACGTGAAAAGGATGCATGTTTATGTAGTCTTATGTGTTTTGGTCTTTGAATAGGGTGATTTTCCTCGTATGCATTTGTTTTTCACTCTTTTTTCTGCACAAAGTTAGTGTAGATAAGGAAATAAAGAACTATAATGAGTTTTTGCCCCTGTTACTGTCAGGCAGGTGTATTTTGAAATAGTAAAATGGCTTTTTTTTTGCCAGGCGCCTGGATAATTCCTTTGAAAAACAAATGTGAAGTGTCCATTTTATTCCATCAAATACGAACTTTGACCATGTAAGACTATATGATGTGGATCCATTGTGTGTTCCAGCTAATAGGGGCAGTTACAGTTCATCTGTGGGCTTATTTCCGCATAAAAAAATGGAGGTGAGAAAAATCTATAATTCAGTAAGTTCAAACTCCTATATATTAATGACAGAAGTACTATTAAAGCTGGGGGAAAAAATCTGTGTATAACCTATCAAAAGAGCCCAAAACTATATGCCTGTTCTCCAAATGGTTCAATAACAGCTGTGAATTTACTTTGAGCGAGACTGGAATAGGCATTTCAGCCTCTTAAGAGCAGGAACTGAGACAGCAAAAAGGTTTTAAGGGCAGATCTGGAATTTTTTGGTGTCAAAGAGGAAGGGAAAATAAGTGCATGAATGTTAGTCAGAGAGGGAATAATGCAGAAGTTACATTAAAAGTGGCACCATCGCAAAGGGAGACATCACTTCAAGCTCATTTGGCATCATGGCAGAGCTCAGTTTCAACGTGGATCACGGCTATCTGGAGGGGCTGGTTCGAGGGATGAAGGCCGGGATTCTGTCCAGTACTGACTATCACAATCTGGCCCAGTGCGACACACTCGAGGGTGAGAACATTAATCATGCTGTCATTTTTTGGAATGTATCGTGCCTGCAGCTGCCTCCTTTTTAAAACATACGTGTGTGTGTGCGGGCGTCTCGAAGGTAGCTGCAGCTTCTTATCAGCTTCTTCAGCTGGAACCCATTTTTCAAGGGGATAAACTGAATTCTGTTTCCAAGAAAGCGTTCCTCTCTGAGAGACGGAAAGTCAGATGGAACGAGACCATAGAGATATTAGGTTAAAGTATATTTTAAGGATTTTAATTCTCTAAACAGACTCCAGAATTACATCACATTGTTTTGTATATAATCTGTATGTCTGTAGTGTGTGTGTCATTATCAGCTGTAAAATGTGTAAATTCATCAAAAGTCATAAATAGCCATGTGAATAATACACTGTGTTATGATTCAGCTCCAGCAACCAAACAGGAAGTGGCTGTGGAAAAAGCTATGATTTCAGAGCAGAGATGCCCATGATGTGCTGGACACGAGTTAGGCCGAGACAATAAAAAGAAGTTGAGTACAAAACCTTCAGGCGATGTCTTTCCTCTCCTCAGACATGAAGCTGCACCTGCAGAGTACAGATTACGGGAAACTGCTGTCCTCGTCTGAAGAGGAACTGACTGTGTCTCTGGTGGACAGCAGGCTGAGGGAGAACCTGGTGACTGAATTCAGCTGCCTTCGCTCCAACGCCCTGCCTCCACTATCTACCTTCCTCGACTATGTCACGTATGCTTTGACACTACATGTGCTAAATGATAAATTACACAAAGGTCACAGGATGAGCAAACAACCAAATGACGTATTTACTCCCTGAATATACCCATTCAACAGTTTGTCTTGCTTATCTCCAAAAGAAACCTAATTTTCTAAATATAAAGGCGTATTTGTAGGGGAAGGAGCAATATAAAATGCCCTGCAGATAAATAAAGGCACATCCATTTACTCTGCTCTGTTGCCATAGCTACAGCTACATGATCGACAATGTGGTGATGCTGATCACCGGGGCCCTGAAACAGAGAGATGTGGCAGAGCTCCTCCCGCGGTGTCACCCATTGGGAGCTTTCGACCAAATGGCAGCTGTGGGCATCGCTCGCACCCCGACTGAGCTCTACTCAGCCATTCTGGTGGACACACCACTGGGTAAATTCATCAAGTAATCTGCCGTTTAATCACCAAAGATTTAGTAATGATGGTCTTTGCACGTCACTAAACTAATTATCCATCACCAGGTTACAGCGGTAATCCTTGTAATATGGAGGCCCAAATGTGACAAAAGATCTGTCCATTAGTCGATTTACTAGGCCTAACATCTATTGGATTTTTTACTCTAATGTCAAAATTTTGATACAGTAAAAGTCACCTGCATGTTTTCACAGAGTATGTGGTTCTTAAAGTTGGGTGATGACTGCAGAAACAATCAATAAACTACTCCAACCATGGTTATTGGTGAGCTAAACACTGAACATGCTAGCCAGTAGGTTTAGCATCATCACTGTAGAAAAAAGTCTGAGTTGGTTCAACTTAAAAAGTCCATCTGCTGCTAAAATGTGAGTTAACAGAGCTATTACATTTTCTCAGTTTGAAGAAGGATTTCTTAATCTCAAAGAACTCACAGCTGCAGCTGTTCCTGTTGGAGATATTTTGTTCCAGCATTAGCACAAAGACGAAACGTGAATTTGCGCCCAGTAATATTTTTTAGTGTGAGGGGGTAGAGACTGAATTGAATACTAACCTTCACGTTTAACAATTTTTTCTTTACTGTGAAGACAAATAACCATGACTTATCTCCAAATGTATTAAAGACACAATGTAAGAATTGGCGACATGTCAAATTCATACTCAGAACAAATAAGGGGCAGCAAATCGCTAGAGTAAAAGCTAACCACTGCTAACTTAGTTGCTTTAGCTCAGTTAGCCATGCAGTTAGCAGTCCGGACTGGGAGTTCCGAGAACAAGGGGAAGGTTGGTGTTGACATCAGCAGCACAGGAGCTTTAGACTGGGAAATGTCGGGGCTAGCTGGTTAATGCTAACTTATATCTTTGGAAGAAGATACATGTGTCAGAACTGTTTAGTATTTAAGTAGTGAAGTTAGTGTTTGTATGCTTTTAACTAATCTTACATATTGCACCTTTAAAGTTCTATTATAGTAGATAAAGGTCAATCAAACTGATGCCCACCACCGTGTTGGGTTGTTGTGTCGTAGCTCCGTTTTTCCAGGATGCTGTGTCTGAGTCCAACCTGGATGAGATGGAAGCTGAGATCCTCAGGAACAAACTGTATAAGGTGACTTCAGCATGGCTTATGACAAAAGTACCATATCACACTGAGGCTGCTCTGACAAGTAGCAGCCTCAGTGTGTGTGTGTTCAAGATTCTGGACTGTAAAGATTTACTACTGTTTCAAATGAGCGTAACAACTCCAGAGGATGTGGCCTAAAGTTGTGCAATGGTGTGCTGAGAGCTATGTTACCATGTTTGGTTGAGGGCCAGGGTTTCTGAGCCAGCAGGCACTTCTGATCTTTATCTGTTTATTTTTTCAAAGGCGTACATCGAGTCCTTCCACTCCTTCTGCAAGAACATCGGTGGTGTCACGTCAGATATAATGTGTCCTGTCCTCGAGGTACTGCGATCATTTCCATTAATGGATTTGTTCAATTTTCCCATACTATATCTGACCTCCCAATGAAAATGCTGTGCCTGTATGTGTGTGCGCTGCAGTTTGAGGCGGACAGGCGGGCCTTCATCATCACAGTGAACTCCTTCGGGACAGATCTCAGCGGTGCAGACAAGAGTGCACTGTATCCATCTTGTGGCAAACTTTACCCCGAAGGGCTGCGACTGCTGGCCAAGGCAGAGGACCACGAGCAGGTCAAAGCTGTGGCCAACTGTTATCCAGTGAGTCAGATCTCATCTATGATTAGAGCATCCGTTAACTTTGTTTGTTATTGAGTCAGACACTTGGTTTAGTCTAACCATCATCTCTTTGCAGGAGTATAAACTCATTTTTGATGACCCTGAGCCAGGATCTGATTTTAAGACTCTGGAGGACAGATTCTTTGAACAAGAGGTAATATAAATGTATTGTTCTTCAGTAAAACTGTAGAGACTCAAGATATGTTGCTACGTCAGATGATTTCTTGTAATCTCTGCCTCTCTGGCTTCAACTCTCACTCTTTTTCTTTTCACAGGTGAAGCTGAACACGCTCGCTTTCCTGCAGCAGTTCCACTTCGGGGTATTTTACTCCTACATCAAACTGAAGGAGCAAGAGAGTCGCAACATCGTCTGGATCGCTGAGTGCGTCACACAGAGACAAAAGTCCAAGATACACAACTACATACCCATCTTCCCGGGAACACATTAACTGCGCAGTAAAGAGACATAGATCTATTTAAAGGTGCAATATGTAAAAGAGGGCAGCATATCACCAGAGTAACTGTAGCTGCCATTAGCTAGTTAGCTCAGTTAGCTGTGTAGCTAGCAGTTGGGACTGGGAGGTCAGGGAACCTTGGGAGTTTTGGTGTCTACATCATTCGCTAACTTCAGTAGATGTCTCTGCAACACAGTACATATACGTCATAAAGTCAAAGTTACTTTTTCATGTTCTATTGATAATTTATTTAATTTTGTGAATGTTTGCGATTAAAATTCTTACATATTGCACCTTTAACATACAGCTGTAAGATAGCATACATGGAGGTAATAAATGCACTTTACCAATAAGTATTTGTTGATCTCTTTATGATCTAAGTTTGGTCGTGAGGATTAGTTACTGTGGTCACGCTAACGTCAGTCACAAATATGTTCAGTGTTTGCACTACAGACCACAGAGAATACAAAAACGAGGCCTCTACGTGTTAGTGTGTTCACATTCACATTACTGGCACAATGTCTGCATGTCCAAACAGGACAGAAGAGTGCATCACAGGAGGTATGGTATTGTGTAACTATACAATGTGGTACAAAATTCAATAAAAAAGTATATAAGTAACACGTCATAAACAGTGGTATGAAGGTGTAAGTGTAGTTTTAGCAGCTAACAGAGGTCATAAAATCACCCAGCTGTGCTCTTCATCCGCTCGACCGTTCTTCAAACTTTCACTGAAACAAAAAGAAAAACAAGTCAAATCGTTTGTTTGTTTTAATACATTTGAAACATCCACAGCACCACATTATCAGATCCAAAACAGTTTGAGTCTAATAATGGTGCACATCCTGGTTCTATGGTCTAACTTACCGCACTGCGCAGGGACCTCCAGAGGTATGTAGTTCTGCTGGCAGAGATGAGCAAAAGCAGATGCTAGTCTGCACGGTGCTCTGGAGGAGCTCAACTCACACACTGACAAGAACTGACCGGGATCCACCTGGTGACAGAGACGCTGTTGTAAACACGAAACTCACACAAACAGCTAGTTTCTTTCTCTGACAGATATCAAAACTAAAATGTACCACAATGATTTATAAAAAGCAACAAAGACCATCAGTGAGAAGATTAGTAATTCGTAATGCCTCTCATCAGGTTGGATTAGTCATAAAATGAAAACTATTTTTCATGGCAGAGTGCTAAAGGATTCCACCGCCGGAGGAAAGAAGCTGCTTTGTAGTGTTTGTTGTGTTTTACAAGCTACAGATCATGACTAAGAAAATGAACTGTTTATGAGACTGTTTTAACCTCACACTGTTTTTGCTCCATCTATCCCATGAAGTGAAGTTCATGAGTTCATTTGGTCAGGTTTGCTCTGTGACCTTCTCTTTTCATATCCAGTCTGTATATTCAATTTATGCCCCGTGAAATCCATGAAACCTTCAGAGAGGTCAGGGCGGTCTGATGGGCGCTGTGCCATCCATATGTTTTCACAGTGTCTTACATCCACATACGATAAAAAGACGAAGCACTAGCGAGTATTTTTTTACTCACCACCCTGAAACAGGAACTCAGGGGAGAATCCGGAGAGGAGAACAGAAAGCTGCAGCTCACAGGGCTTGTGGTGGCTTTGGGAGAGTGCTCGGTCACATCTGGTGGTTTAATACACTCTGATCTCATCTACAGACACACAGAATCAAACTACAGATGAGAACTGGACACTTCACAGCTACACAACAGCATGAATTGGCAGACATTATAGACACAAGGATTTAGATTTTGCTTCTCACGTGTCTGACCTGCCAACTGTAGAAAAACCTGCGCAGGCTTTCAGCTTGAGATCCATCAGGCAAAGGAGAGTCGTTGCCTGCTTCATTGTCGTTGGTCCCAAACAGACCAGTGGACATTCCTGTTGAAATAAAAACACGTTTAATCATCCGTACAACTGCCAACGTATTTGTCCCACCTCAAACTGAGTGACTAGTTTTCCTACCATGCAACCATCCATCAAGAGTGAAGCTGCACACCTCAAGCAACAGGTCGCATGACACTGTCGCTCCGTTCTGGTTGGACACCTGCACAATGTTTGGACCGCTTCTGACAGCCACGCCATGGTCACTGTGAAATGTGTTTATTACAGCTTTGTTGCAGTTGGCCTTCACCTGTGAGACAAACATTTTCTTTTATTTCAGCGAACATGAGCAAGTGTTGACAATTACATGGGAAAAGTTCGGTAAAAAAGCTTGGTAACATGTGGTTAATGCTGTGAAAGGGTCTATTTTAAAGGTGCAATATGTAAGAATTGGCCACCTGTATACCGTTTATGACTGTAGCTACTGTTAGCTTGTAAGCTCGGTTAGCCAGGTTTACACCCCTAGCACAGAACCTTGGGACCACTGGGAGGAGGAGGTTTTTGGGCCCCGGGCTAGCTAGTTAGCATGCCAACTTAAGTAGACGCAGTACATCCACGACACAATACATAGACGTCTTTGACATAATGTCAACACTAACCCTTTTCTTATTTTTTTGCTTAAATCTTACATATTTCACCTTTAAGAAAAATAACAGAGTGAAGAAACAACAGACTTTTTTTCAAAGACATGTCATTCCCAGCTACGATATCTGACTTGTAAGGTAAATGGAACGCACCAACAACAAAGCCACAGCAAAGAGAGTGGGTCATCAGCTAGCAGTTATGCTGCCCGCTATAGTTTTGGAGCTACCTTCAAATTCTGACAATTTCTTACAAATGACACCTTTATGTTTTTGGTGTTAACTGAGACGAGCTCTGTCACCAGCATGAACACTAACCTGCCCATTGTGCTGAATGTTGATGGTGCTGTTATTCATTCCTATCAGAAGGAGGTTCTGTGAGTCTGATCTGAGCAGCAGCGTGAATGAAGGGTCAGTGCTGACGTCTTGGGCGAGGAGCAGCGGGCAGGAGGCCGGGAGCTCGTACAGGTGACCGTCGAACGTCACTACGAACTGATCTGCCACCAACAGAGCTTGGTCTTATGGAGAGAGACAGAATGAGAAAGACATCCCGGTTATGTTTCGTGCATGCAAATATCCTGGTTCCAACATGAGATATGCAAAATAATTTAATCCTCCATTACAGTGATAGTCCTCAAAAACTTCAAGCTAGTCTTACGTCTAAACGGGCTGTCCATGATCTTCCTTTTGAGGCGGTATAGTTCGGCCATGGGTCTGACGGAGGCGAGGCTCTGCAGGGGCCTCAGGAGCCACTCCTCCAGAAGGATCTCCACAAGTCCAGCCTCGGCAACCCTGGACCAGGGGAGCGGGGGCAGCGGCACTGATGCAATCACTGAACACTCGCTGGGAAAAACAAGAACAGTTGATTAAAAATATCTGTTTTGTTTCGGTCAAGGTTGGCAGAGCAATTTCAACAACCACATTTACAAACAAAAAAAGCCATATGTGATTCAGACATCCCAAAAAACGTTCATCTCTTTCATGCCTCGCTTTTATCTGGACATCCTTTGAGTTTATTTTCTTACTAGATAGTAAGTGTGTATTAAAACATAATGAATAATACATAATGTTGCTTCTCTGACATCTTTATTCCTCATCCCACCCTAACATTTAACACACAGTAGTTTGTACTGTAAGTTAACAACCATCATAGCAACATGCTCATTCATTTCTCCTCAGATGTCATATATAGGGATGAGTGAGTACACCATTATCTGTATCTGTTTAATCAATTAAATTATCTGTATCTGTATCTGTTCTTGGAATTAGCATTGAGCCTGAAATAGATACAGGTTGCACTTATTATTTATTAGCAAACTATTATAGAACAGCCTCAGAATTGAACCTCAGACCAATGTGAGCAAGTAAACTATTTACAGTATATTTATTTACAAGTATTTTTCACATGTGAGAGGTAATTCTCTCTAACTTTTATAAACTTTGTGAAGTCTATTTCTACCCAAACCATGATTTCCTATACCTAACTCCTAGCTCCAACTAAAACAGAAAGAGTTAACGCTTATTTGAAGTCCTTAGGAACAAACTGAAAAATTGGACTGATATAACAAAACACCCGTTAGGTTAAAAGAAAGTGAAGCTCTGAGGTCTGTGGGTGGCCCAGTCAGGAGGATTAAGTTTAAGTAATAAAGAGTTTCTTTTCATGGAAGTCTCAGATATGTACGGTACCTGGGGGAGAATTTGTAGACGGAGGCCAGTCGTTTCCTGACTCCAGACAGAGCCATTGCCAACCTGTTCTCCATCCAGTGGTAGGTCTGCTGACCGGCCTGATTCAAACACAACACCAACCGTTGATACGCATTAATGAGTGTGTTTACATACATTTTTCTCACATATGCTGAGTTTAGTCAGATGTTCACTCTTATCTCAGCATGTAGACCATAGTTATATTAAACACATTTATCACCATGTTGTAGGTTTTACTGACCAATTATTATGTAACTTGAGTTGATGATGCACCTGCACACATTGCAGAATGATCAGAAATCTGGATCAGCTGTTTGCACGCTGCAGTATCAGAGTTTCTAGCATATCCGGCTTTATAAAAACCACAACGGTCTTTGAAATCCAGTCATAACTGGGACAGCTCTCTGCATGTAAACATACTAAAATACTTTTTTTGAAATGCTTTAAATTAGCCAAAGGCGGCCGTGTGCAGATGTCTCACCACATCCAGTGCGACGCTGAGCGTGGCAACACTGGCCTGCGCCAGCGGCCTCAGCTGAGGGTTCCCCAAAAGAACAGGCAGGACCTCCACCAGCCCGTCAGTCCACAGCGAAACAGCCTCCCTCCACAACGTCTCCGGCCTCTGGCCCTTCACATCCTGGTACACACCTGCCAGAGTGGCCAGGGGCCCTGAGGATGGAGCACGACACAGTGTCAGGGTTTGGCTCTTTACACTTTGTGCATTAAAGCTGCTGTAAGCGTTACTGTTGTCCCACCACATGAACGTGCAGCGGTAATCAACAGACATAGAGCAAACAGGAGGATCGTGCTGTCTGTGTGGTCACGAGCAGACAGGACCGCCTCTTATGACAGCTTGATATATTCTTAGTTTGTGAAGCAGCATATTTATTTCTTTAGCTTGTGCACTTTGCTTCACAACTCTGTTCTGGCTGTGCATGCTCTTTACAGCAGTATTTATATTAATGTGTAAAACTGTTGCCATGACGATGTCCTGGAAGCTTCTTGTCGGCAGCTCATAGTTTATATAAATTGATATTTATGACATTTTTAGTGAAACATTAAATGAAACTATGTCTTCATGTCGACCGTATTTCACCTTCCAGTGACTTTGGAGAAACACTTAAAACAAATCATTGTCGTCTCTCTTTCAACCTACAAATGAACAACTTATTAAAATGATGACACAAATTTGGGCTCTGTGATGCGTTGATGTTGTAGGCTGTAGCCAAGACGTTGTAGTTACACTCATTATTTGCCTCAATTCCACCTTGTGAATCTCTTCCTCCTGTGATGAAATATCACACATCCTGCAAGCTGCAGTAGCAGAAACAAACTCTGAATCTATTTAAAGATCCTTTTGGCTAGAAGTGACTCGTAGATAGTGGACTAAATTGGGCCTTATGAGAAGCAAGATGTCTAAATGATGTCATTTGCCTGCTGGGTCTGGGCTTCCGTAGACCAGAGCATCCTAACAACCCAGAATTTGTGATCATGTGCGTAAATGATAGAGACAAGATGTTTCAGATAATGGGATAAAGAAAAACAGGATTAGATTTCAGCCTGTGAGAAAAAGCAGGAAACAATCCTGTCCTGTTTCAGGCACGAAAGGGCACATCCTTCATCTGACAGCGCACCATTCTGTCGTCATAGCTCATGCGTCAATTAACTTCTGAGTACAGTTCACAGGATCACATCTGCACACAGTTACTTTTCAAGCGAAAATAACACTTTTTATGACATGAGAGGCTGATGCTGACGTGACCACTTAGCGTCATCTCCTCCAGACTCACTCCTCAGTTCCTGTTGTCCCAGCAGAGAGGCGTGCTGCAGCAGGCCGAGGAAGCTTGGCAGGCTGTCGGTCAGGATGTGACGCAGGGGGCCGCTCTGCCACACAGCCAACGAACCTCTGTCACTGTGGCCCAGCAGAGCCTCGGCTCGCTGGAGGACGTGGAGAGGCACGGCGCCCAGCTCCTGGAGCAACTCGCTGTCTCTGGACTGCAGAGAGGGAGTCGGCACATTAAAAACTGCACATGTAAGTTCTGCCTCGACATTATTGGAGCCTGCAGCGTCCTACAGTCATTTATATTTACCTGCCGTCTGAATTCAACGAGGAGATGTTGTAAAGTTTTGATTCTCTCCAACAGCTTCTTCCGAATCTGAGAGCTCAGATATTGAATCCGCGCCTGTGAACACAACAACATGCAGTATTTCCATGTGCCATGGTCAGTACAGTAAAGATTTGGATCATTTCTTTGCTATTGGTGATACCTCCACCGCAGTGAGACTTTCTAAACAGCCACTCGCTCTCAGCATCAGCCTCTGATTGGCTGACCCCACAGACACACTGCCCAGAGTTTCAGGTTTGCCGTCTCCGTCTCTTTTCTGCACATCCAGCGTCAAACCGCGATTCGCTCCCACACATGCAGCCACGGCGACGTCCTCGTTCAGACCTGGACCTGGACACAGACAGATTCTTCATCACCGTAGTCTGAATGCTTTGGTCACATTTGCAAACACTGCACAGATGATTGTGTGTTTACCATTCATGTACCCCGCTGTGGTCCGAAGACATCGTCCCTCTATCGTCCCGTTCAGCCATATCTTCTCTCTGCGGTCCAGTCTGGCCTGCACCTGGACACCTGACCCCCGGGGCCCAGACAGGGCGCTGCCCCCCACCTCCACACTCCAGTTACCCATCCTAGACTTTGAAGAGAACAAACACATGTTCGTACTCGCATATTCATGAGGATCCTCATAGATAAAAAAATATATATATATACAACATTGCGGTTTACCCTGCAGGGATGATGTATTTTTGTGGGCTTACCAAGGAGTTAGCATCGCCCTGGTTCTCTCGACAAAAAGCCCATGGGATTTTTGTCGAGGGATTTTGGAATATCCCTGAAAATAAGCTCCATGGCAAACACAGGTTTATGATGCTTACACGTTTTGTTCAGCAAGATTATCTTCACTAATGAATACTACTTTTGTGATTTTCGAAGCATAAATTAAATCACCAGAAGAAAAAAGCTAATGCGAGGTTATACACAGAGTACATCGGGGTCGCATGATTTACACCACTGAACGTCCAGCTACACATTTACTACACACGTTTTCTGTAAATTGATCAATCCGTAAGTTGTAAAGTTAGAGTTAGAATCAATTGCAAATAAAGTCGGCCCGTAAAGTTGCACTAGTGAGTAGATAAGTCTCCGTCCGTGACGACTTCTGGTTGCACCTAATAAGATCTGTTAAGCTATGTTTGTTATTGTTGGATTGTGTTTCTTTCTTGGTATGTAGCAACAACTGTTCCACATTTATTTAATAGAGTGACAGGTAACACATAGGGTCAGAAGAGGGGCCTGAGCTATCAAGTTAATCTGCTCCAGATGTTCCTCTATTGAGAGTCCTTATATAGTTTTCATGAGGACTCATTACACGGCACCCTTCTCACTATTTCTTAGCTGGGAGTAGTAATTTCTGGAGCCGGGCAACCAGTGGAGAGGTGGTGGCCAAGAAAGCCAGACACATAACTTCCCATACTTCGATACCATACACTTAATACCACAACAATTATATAGATACTTTCATGGGAAGGAAGCAGAGTCGGACTTTCATTTGGTATTGTAAGGAAGTAGCTCTGTTCTGGATTGAATTTGAAAAGTGGATCTCTGTTCAATCAAGTGGGTTTGTCGTGTGAAGTGAGGGAGTTAGTGTGTGTGAGAGGAAAGTACCATAACCAAAGACCAGATCAGGATGAAGCATAACAGTTACAGAAAGGTTGTGTATTGTGTTCACTGCCACAGCAAAGAAGGCAAAAGCCAGTGTTCACACAGAATGTTATTCCTTTGTTTTTTGTTTTATTTTGCGGAGCCCTGAGAGTCTCCTCTCACATTACTTCATCTGACTTCACGGACAATTCTTCCCCACCAATGTTCAGCCCAAATCGGCGCCAGTGGTTGCAGCTGTTTACCTCAGAGAACAGAGATATGTTGGAGCCCTGAGCTGAAGAGGAGTTGGTCAGGGCGAAGGTGAGGCTGCAGTGATGAGGCCGCCCTGTCACCGACAGGCGAGACTGTGTGTAGAGCAGCTCCTCTCCTGAGTTCACTCTGTGGGATCCCGACCACGACAAAGTCTGAGAAACACACAGAGGGAACAAAAACAGCAGTGAATCCAAACATGTCAGATTTGACAAGGAGACTGAATAAAGTGTTTATATGTTTAAAAAAGAAGTTATTGAATCATAAATAAATTGGTCTATTGGTTGACATAAGCTCAGAGACTGAACATCCCTCACTGCTCAACCACAGGCAGAAAAAACATTATTTGATTATACCAACACAGCAGCTACAATTTCTGCACTTCACTATAGAGTCTTCAGACCAAACCACAACTATTCATCACTGCCTGTATGAAATGCAGATGTGTGGACTCACGGGCTGTGGGGGACAGAGGCCCAGCAGCACTGTGTGCTCCAGCCGATCTCTGAGGTTAGTCTGAATCTTAGTCAGGAGGGTGTGTGAAGGACAGGGCGCAGGAGACACTTTGTCCAGGCCGACGTTCACCTGGAGGCTGTGCATGCCCCGTGGACCCTTCTGGAAACAACACAGACAGAGATTTATTTTTTTCCAAACACCAGCGACGTGCAGAGTGATAGAGCAGGTTATCAGGTCAGCGTGGAGCGGAGTACCTGGTACTTCATGCCTTGCTTGATGCTCCTGTGGTCCCATTTCAGTTCTGCATTTTGTGAAAATGAGTTTCCCTCCCGGCCGACTGACACACAACCTTTAACAGAAGACACCACCGTCTACACACACACACACACACGCACACACAGAACAAGTAAGTGGACGCTCAATAAAGACTTTTCGTATACAAGTGGACGTCCATGGGGGTCCACCAACCTGCTGCGTTGAGAACAGAGCACAGGCCTGCCCTCTGCTGGAGTTGTTCTGCCACTGTTGGTTCAGGCTGAGGGAGACGTTGACAGGGACTGCACTGCCCCATGACAGATGGGTCTGCATGTACATGAAAATTAAGAGCAATACATAAACACACACAAAAAAACTCTACACGAGCATCTCTTTGTAACTATATCAATAAGATGTAGGGCATATTGAATGGGGCACTATGTAGTCTTGGAAAGGAAATTCAGAAATGTTAATATTTACAATGATTATAAGGTAACCAGACGAACTCAGAAATATATTTATCTCCATAACTGAATAAACAAGCTGTTCTCAGAGGATTAAAGGTCCCCAGAACACTGTTTTAAGCTAGAAAGGTGGCAGGGTCCGCCACATAAAAACAAAGTATAACAGTATGAAATTGTGTTGTCCTTTAAGGTCAGTTTGTTTATTCTATCATGAAAACAAAGAGAGTTTAGCTTGTTTATTTAGTTTGTTTAGGCATAAAAAAAACAATCTATGAAGGTCTTTCTCTTCTGATTAAAATTTCTTCCACAAAACCACATAGTGCACCTTTAATCTAAAATAATCATATATTTCTTGTACTTTAATCTGACAGTGCGGTCAGCAATTTTAATGGAATTCTTCATAACCATTATGTATGGCGTCCATTACAGTAGACACGTGTAACGTCTCAAAAATAATCCTGAAATATATATTAAAAAAAAACATTTGGGTAGCATCTGGTTACAGGTTAAGAGTTTATAATATTGTGCTGCGCTCCTGGAGCTAATAGAATAAGTAGATACAGTTGGTGAAGAATATTGTCTCAAAAATATTGAAAATGATGAGCTGACTCATCATTTTCTGAGAACATGTTGGCTCTGTGAGCTGGCTCCTTTAAAGGATAAGTTCACCCAAAATGAAAATTCACTGCTAATATTGGCTGACCTATAAAAGCCCGAAGTGGAACTCATGCTGAGCTGAAGCCAAATCATCTGGCTCACTTAAGTGCCAGAATTCCCATCACAGTGTGAAACAAAGAGGTAAAAGTGTGTCAGCGTACTTGCTGGCTGCTGCGCTTCTCCCTCAGTGAGCTGTGTGACAGCGTGTGAAAGGACATCTGGCTGAGTGCGGAGGAGAAGGGCTGCTTCAGCTCCAGCTTGGTCTCGTTCAGCTCCTCTGACCGACTCCATGAGCTAAGAGCTCTGACCTTGAGACCAACAAATGACAGTTTGTGACCACAGAAAGCAGAACGGACGTACACGTGACTTTTGTTTTATTTGCCAGAATATTGTTCAGAGATTTTGTCTCCATTCATCAAAACATTCATTACTTTTTTTTATAATCAAAGAGACAAAAAAGGAGATTTGTTTGAATAAAAGGATTTACACTGTCAGGGTCATGACACATTTTGTACAGTCTGACCTGCTCCAGCCGGCCGTGCCTCGTCCAGCCCAGTAAAACACTGTCCTGTCGGCCATATAAAGAACGCTCCAGGGTCGCATCCAGACTGGTCCACCGTGGAACGCAGTTTATCTGCACTGAAGAAAGGACAGGAGAGAGACGTCAGCCAAAATCAGAAGTGTGTTTTCTTTAATTATAACCCCTCTCATTTCACAACAGATGTCATTATCCCTCTACCCCTGAGAACCTGAGGTAGCAGCCATTTGATTGTCAGATCATTTCAGCAGATATGAGCTTCAACGTCCGCCCTAGAGCCTACAACAGTCAAAGAGTGATTGTGTGGACAAGTGACCCTCTCTCTCTTCTTTCTCCTTCCTCCTGAGCCACTTACACGCCAGCCTCCGGATGATTGACGCATCATGTAGCCAATGAGAGTTCAAGTCCAGTAATATACAATTTATTACAATTTTTAAAACCATAAACTTACAAATTATGCATGTTTAAGTAGTTTTATGCATTTTCATCCTTGAATAGGCTGGTTTTCCACCTAAGCGCTTGTCTCTGACTATCTTATTTGCACAAAGTTAGTGTTAATAAGGAAATAAAGAACTTTAATGAGTTTCTGCCCCTTTTACTCTGAGACAGGGGTAATTTGAGGTCAAGCATTGCATTTTTTTGTGATGCACCTGTGTTTGTTGTCCATTTTCAGTGATATTGTAATTAAATTTGAACTTGGACCATGTAAGACTATATGATGTGGACCATTGTGTTTTCCAGCTAAAAGGAGCAGTTACACGTCACCTGCAGGCCTTTTTTTTTTGCTTTAAAAAATGTAGTCGTGAAAAAGAAATCATTCAGTGTGTTCAAACTCCTATAGATTAATGACAGAAGCATTTGGAGAGCTTCTGAAAGTTTGGGCCAAAAATCAGCTTATAATCTTTTAAAAGAGCGCAACCATGCCTGTACTCCAAACAACAGCTTTGGATTTACTTTGGGCTAGGCTGGGATAGGTGTTTTAGGATGATTTTGCATGAATTTCCAGGAATAAGAACAAGTTAATATGATGTTGGTCTTCATCAAATGATGTAATGGAACTGGACAAACATTGTACCTGTGATGGCCATCATGCTTTTAGCGTTAGTGTGCAGTGGTTTTACCCTTCAGGGTCTGGTTCCCCATCTCCAGTGCTGGAGGTGCAGAGTAGAGACCGGACAAGCTGAACTCCTGACTGCCCCACACAGCTCCATGCTGAACTTGGTAGCTCCAGTTTCTGGCCTCGTACACCGTCTTCACTGCGACAGTCCTGGGGAGCGGCTTCAACTGCAGAACAAAGATAAGCAACATTTGAAACATTTAGGATTCCAGTTTGCAAAAATGTCTATTAAAGATTGATCAAGTGTACTTCTTTAGGACAGACATACATAAAATGTTTACCTGTGGGTACGAGTGTCTGAGCTCCACAGCCTGTCTGTATCCACTCTCTATGGCTGCCAGTTCCCCCAGAGCCCACAGCCTCCTCCGGCCTGATGACACCTCGGCCAAACCTGCCACACTGGACTGAGACTGGTTCAGCTGGAGAGAAGAATGGAGGCGAGAACTTGCTAATAAAAATCTTGAATAACCAGCACAAACACATACTAAAGAAATTACAACAGCAAAACATTTCTCTGACATCACGACTCTGATTCACACCAGATTTTGCACAACACAATGCTTCATTGTTGTTTAAATATTATTTAAAGGATAAGTTCACCCAAACATGAAGATTCAGTCATTATCTGCTCACTCCCAACACACCTGAGCGCGGATGTTGAGCTGAGAAGGCAGGTAAACCAACATCCTGGGAATATTCTGGACCACTTTCACCATCAGGTCCTTGCTGGACAAAAGACCATCTGTCACTTTATGTATGTGTGTTCTTAAAACTCTGAGGCGGTGTGAGTGTTGTGGTTTCTGTATGCGTGTCTCGACACACCTACCTATGAGGCAGATGGTGTCCCTGGAGGATGAGTGCCAGCGAGGAGCTGAGTTCAGGGTTCACAGCGACGGAGCACCTCAGCTGGGACTCAGTCAGTCTTCCCCAGGCCTCCACCTACATTAGCAGTCAGAGACGGTTAGCACAGAAGAGCAATGACAAGGAAAAGCTGAGTGTATGTTATCCTCACCTGTAAGGCAGGACTGGTTTGTCCCTGTATGGTGTGTTTTAGTGTGACTCTGGCCTCCTTGGAACCTCCGTGTGCCCCCCAGCCTCCTACGTCCCCGACTACTTGGACTCTCCAGTCGCGAGAGTGAAAGTCCAATAAGGCGCTACGCAGAGGGCCTGCAGAGACGATCAGAGGATCCTGACAATCAAAATTGGATGATGTATCTTTTGTTTTTGCGCGAGAAAACCAAGAGCTGATGGCAATTTAAAAATAAAATAGATTTACTTGTATTTATTGATATGGAAATTATGCTGTAATGAGGTACTGCACACTTAAATATGATTTTTGAGTCGTAAACTAGATTTTATGGCTGTACTGTGATGAAACAAGTTATATTCCAGTGATAATACTGACATTTTTAAAAACCACTATGAGCCATTGCACCAGAGTAATTTATAATGTCATTGGTGACATCTGCTGGTCAGTCGATTATACTGCACATGAGTGGTCAGATTGAAGCAGAGGTGGGAAGTAACAAAGGTTTTCAGGTATCTGTACTTGACTTGAGTATTTATTTTTCTGACAACTTCTTTCTTTTACTCCCTGCACTCTAACACAAATACTTTTGTACTTTCTTCTCCTTTAATAGTCTTTGAATTACATTAATATGATGTGAGATTCAGTTAGCTTTGTGTCCAAAACTGGGCATCTCAAGCAGATGAATGAACAGCACTACGGGTATGAGGAGTGGGGTGAACTGGACCTTTGAACTGAGCGGTCAGGGTTGTGTCCAGACCGGGCCGCGTCCCTGTTTGATTAGAAGCTGTCGGAGAGTAGGAGAGCAGCAGGGCCAGCCGTCCATCAGCCACGCTGACGTTAAAGCCTGAGGTCAGCAGCTTGTGTCCGTCCACAGTGAGCTGGGCCCTGGACTGAAGCTGAGAGAGGACTCCCTGGATGGAGCACAGACCCTTGGAGAAGGAAAACATCCACTCTTAGAAATACAAGTTCAATAAAGCAACATAATGTAAAGAACTGAAACATGAATATGTTATGTAACCTCCGTATTACGTGGCAGTCCTCTGTCCTGTAGCCATGACAAGCTGTGCCACATGTTTCCTCTTATCTCTTTCTTCACTGGGAGACTTTTAATGTAAAGTCTCCCTCCGGCCTGCTGACCTCCAAACTGGGATTGTAAGGTCAGAGCCTTACCTTCAGAAGAACCAAGATCTACCTGCACACACAGTCCACTGTGACATTAATCATACCGTTTCATTAAGTGAGCTGTTTCAAGTCAATCCGTGGTTAGTTCTTTATCCGTTGAATCTATTCGAGTTTCTAACCTGGATACTGTTGTTTGCAGGGACTCCCAGTCGCTTCAGATAGTTCACTGTGTGTCTAAAATGACTCCTCACTCTGACTGTTTCGGACATCTTTGCCACTGTCATCTCCTGACTTATCTGTAAAACATTCAGAATATAAACTGCAGCCGCTGTCGTATAAAAATCAAGAACAATAACACACATGCACATTTTGAGAACCGTCTTCCATCTGCTTTTTACTAAAGCACCAGAGCACCATGGATAAAAATGGATTTCCTCTTTGTCGTGGTTTGTAAGAGCATTTTATCAAACACCCCACTGATTCACAGAGCGCTGCTGCTGCCTGCTACCTTTTGATTTCCTGCGCTGCTGTGGAGCAGGTAATAGTACGAGCCATTGCCATGACTCCCAGAATTCATTGTTACGGCAGCATCAGCAGGGAGACCCAGCTCTTTCAGCAGGGGCACAGAGTGGTTTAGATGAAGCAAAGCTTCATTTTTATCCTGAAAAAACAACAGCATTGAATTATCACACAAGGCGCCACATCCTCAGTCTCTGAAAACAGATCAATTAAAGGGATAGTTCCTGTACTGATGTGGAACATATGGGGAGCTGAAGCCATTCTACCCATCAATGCTCTCTTCAAAGCCACCAGACTCCTTTGTCATCTACCCGGCAGAATACTGAAGCTGCAGCTCTACCGCCACCTTGATTGTTTAGTTTGTTTAGGGTTAGTTCAGGTTTACAAAAACACAAACAAACTAGCTGAACAAGCAGTGGTAGACCAGCAGCACCTCTGTTCTGCGAGTTTAAATGACTGTTTTTGTCAAAGGACTCTGGTGATTTTGGAGAAAACAATAAAACGGCTTCAGCTCTCTGAAGGCATATTAGTATTCTTAAAGGTGCAATATGTTAAAATGGGCTACCTTCACAAAATTCATCTTCCAAACAATTAGGTGGCAGCATATCACACAAGTAACCCCTAACTGCTGATAACTGTAGCCTCCGTTAGCTTGTTAGCTCAGATAGCAGTGCAGCTAGCGATCCTATTAGCTGACTCAAGTCTGGAAGTTCGGTGCACGGGGGAAAGTTGGTGTTTATACCATTAACATAGGAGCTTTTGACCACTGGGAGAAGGAGATTTTCTGGGTTAGCATCCTGGTTAGCATCTTAACTTCACTAGTTTATTTGACATAACATTAAACTTCACATTGGGTTGATAATTCTAGTTAATTTTTGAGTGTTTTAAACTAAAATTCCTACATATTGCACCTTTAACTAACTAACTAAGGATGAGAAGCTCGTACCATCCTACTTAAAAAAAGCCAGCTATCCCTTAAAACTCAACTTTGTGTTTGATGTAATACAAGTGAAATGTGAAATATAAAGCATTTCAAAGGCAAATAAATGGTAATTGACAAGAATTGATGGTTAAGATGTAACACGCAATATCACAACTGTTTTAAGTTATTTCCACACCTTGTTTTTTTTAAGAGCCACTGACGCCTTTAACTCTGTATCATCTATCGCCATGGAGACCTGAGATTCGGCAAGAGTTGGGGAGACAACCAACAACCCGGAGGACTGTATCCTGTCCGGACTCCCCCACTCCTACAAACATGATTACAAAGTGACACAGTGAAGACATTTCAACAGTCACGAATGAAATAATTCATCATAAGTGGTATGTTTACTGTACCTGAATCACTGTGCAGTTGTTGTGATACACCAGCGACCCCTGCAGGCCTCTCTGTGACATCACAACTCCACTGGCTCTGACTATACACTCCTCCATCTGGATGAAGGCTTCGCTGTCATATCTCTGTTTCCCGGCCTGGCTGCTCACGCTCAGTCTGCCGTGCTGAGGGATGTTTATCAGAGCAGGAAGGTTGTGGCTGAGCTCGCCCTCCACACTCAGATCAGGCCAGGCCCTTGCATTCAGCCTCAGGAAACCCCTTTTTCCGTCCAGATCGGCGTCCACCGTGGCTGTCCAGACACCCTGAGGGTCCTTCATCACTGAGCCGTTTAAATGAGCCTGGAGTGGACAGAACATTGAGGTCAGTACGACTGATGGCGATAGCTAATGAGACGGGTAAAAACTTTATTCAAATCTGAATTCAAATTTGATGGGTGGACATTTGGGCTTACACACAGTTGTGTCAAGGCTCTGGTAATCATCCATAAAAAGCTGCAGTACCTGTAACACTGGACACTTTGACTCCAGAGCCCAGATCCACTGTGTCCCTCCTTTGGCCTCTATGAACCTGTTGGCTCTGATGGCACACGTTCCAGCTTTAATGAACAGGGCTCCAGCCTGCTCAGGGCCTCCAGGAGCAATGGCCTCTATGATGATCATCTCGGGCACACCATGGCTCTTCAGCCTGAGGAAGGAGTGTGTGAGGGTCCCGGAGAGACGTGGAGGCCTGCAGGACTGACTCAACTCCATGGAGAGGTCCTGGTCGTCTGCCCTCAGGGAGGAGGTCATGGTTAGCTGGCAGGGGACGACTGACAGGAGGCCCTGAAGAGCCAGGGACACTGGAAGGACCGTTCCCTAAGGCGCAGACACACGTGGAGGATGTTAATCAGTGTTGAGAGACTTCAAAACGCCTACTCCTAAATACTAGTTACACTCATTTTGCCACAAGTGTTTGAACCATTAACACATTCTTAAACACTAAAACATCTACGTGAAGAACTTTATCAATAGTTCCTAGTTTGGAAAATGCTGACTTTGACCTGCTTAGTGACGTCACACTGTGTATTTCACACAGTTTAGGAGGAACTGTCTATCTCCATGGTGGTAGCAGGTCAAATATGGGTGACAGCAATCTGACCTTGCAGCTGTATCATCATTTGTTTTGCTCTGCTCTGCTGCTATTATAAATGGGCTGTAGCTTGACCTATTAATGGGCTGGAAATTGCCTTTTTAAAGGAGGCTGTGCTAACATGGACAGGGGTGAATCATGTAATGCATCCCAGTTCTTCTAACAGTGATAAAAGAAATGACACTGTGTTGCCACAGCGAGAGGTAAAAGTAATATTTACAACTTAAACATGTTCGTTTATTCAAGTTTCTACATGCAATAGTACAGAAAGCTAATAGATTTTCTTACCTGCAGGGCAGGACAGTAGTGGGTCACATTTACAGCATAGGAAGACTGCTCCTCCTCTGTCTTTGCAGCTTTGGTTTTCCCCAAATTACCCCTGAAATAACAACGTCCCAGCTCCAGACCAACCTCCACGCCAGGCACATGTGCAGATGAAACATTCAGGATGAATGCTCCGTGGGTGGGAAATCCCAGCATCTGTATTGCATCCACAGAGTGCTGTACAGACGCTTTCAGACTAAGGTGGGGGTGACAGGTTAAATGCAATCTAAGGTTGCCCTTCTCTTTGCCCTCAGTCTGCAGAACGGTACTGAGATATGTGGAGCAGCCAGAACGGGCGATGGAGATGTTGGCTGAAGTCTGTGACGGGAGGAGAGACTGAAGAGGAAAACGAATAAAAATATGAAAAATGAATTAAAATATACACAAATATACTGAAAAACACAAACAAGGCCATTGCTGAAAGGACTAAGAGCTTCGTCTTTACTGCGTTACATCTGACATTAAAGCTCCAGTGTGTAGGATTTAGTGGCATCTAGCAGCAGATAAATCTGTTGGGTTGCTTTATGGAATCAAGGTAATTTACTCTATAGCATAAGACACAAACAGTCTGTGTTTACTGCATTGGCACAGAATGCAAGAAGAGAAAGGTTGGTGGAAGCAACTGGCAAACACACTGAGACGAGTCGCTACAGGTAAGGACGCTTAAAAAATGCCTTGGAAAAGAGAGGGAGAGAGAAGTTCAAATGCTGGATAATGTTATGCTGCTGTGTCATAATGAATCTGACAAATTGTTATCAATCAAGATTATTTAAAAGATGATGGACAGCGAAAATCTAGAGGGGCATTGGGGAATTTTTCAAGGTAAAACAACATGTGATGACCCATTAGCTTCTGTTAGCATTCAACCACTTCCTAGTCAACAATAACATTAGATCCAGTGCATTTCACTTCCAGGTTTAAAATAAACATATCCAAGATGTGTGTTGATATTTTAGAATTGATTCACACCTTTCCTATCGTATCGCATAATACTATCTCACAGTAATGTTAGCTAGGAAGTGGTTGAATGCTAATGTTAGCTGTTGTTGCTGTATCGAGGATAATGCTATTAAATATGTTGTTTTACCTTCATATATGCCCAAATGTCCCTCTGGATTTTTATTATCCATTGTCTTTTTAGTTGCTGATCAATCAGGAGGTGGTTAAATGATAACAATTTGTCAGATTCCCTTCGTTTATACGACTTGCAACCTGAAACATTTGTTTGAGCTTCCCATCCTGAGAGTGAAGTCAGAGGAAAATGGTCACCATGTGAATATAATCTACTGCCATTCCTAAAGCCATGCCAGTAGTGTAGTTTAAATCCATTATGAGGCTAATGTTGATTTCAACTATGGTCTTGTTGACACATTTTTATTGCAGTATTGGTATTATTAATGCAACTTGTGCTGTATCGGAAAGACAAGAGTCATCTCCAAGCTGAGGATGTTTCTTTTGCTTTCCTTGTGCTGGGAAACAAGTTTCCTGATACTTCTTGTTTCCTCTCTAACCTTCAGTAAGACACATCGCTGATGGACAAAACAATTCCAGCTGGTCCTCCTGTCCTTTCCTCCCTTGTGTTGCTTTGTCATGAGGAACATGGAGCACGCATCACTTTCCACCTCCAGTTCGGCCTGACTAGGCGTGGTCGACAAGCTAACAGTGAGCTCCCCTGGAGCACCAGTGGTGGCCAGGTTTTGCTGAAGTGTGACCCTCAGGGAGATGGAGGGCTCCCAGGCAGCAGTCATGTTGACCTGAGCAGAGTGGGTGTTGAAAGAGACTCGAGCACTTCCAGAGAGGGAGGTATCACTGAGCTGACCTGACCCCTGGAGGTCTACTCTGTCTGGGATGATGGAGGCAAGAGATGCCCAGTGATGCTGGAGGGTCCAGGCAAATTCTGCCTTTTGGTCCTTTAGCAGGACAGACAAGAGGCACTGAAGGGAGTCGTGCTCATTTTCCAAACCCAAAGAACCTTTGAGTCCATCTTTCCCAGCCTGTCCGTGTATGGTTAAAGTGGTTTTGTGTGGCACTCCCCCTTCAACCCTCCCCACCTGCACCCACACCAGCCTCCCCACACCTTTACACCGGACAGACACCAACAGACTTGAACTGATTGAGTCCAACACTACACTGACATCTGCCCAGATGTGGCACCAGCTTTCCAGCCTCATCCTACCTGTCATCTCTGCCTTGTGTGAAGCACCATGACTCCCGTACTCAAGCAGCCCATGCCAGCCATACAGCCCTGGCCTCTCCAACCTCAGCCCCAAATTCAAGTCCATTATCCAGGGGCCAACAAACAACCCGATCCCGAGGGCCAAACGCTGAGGCCCAGGCCGGAGCAGGAGCCTGAGACTAGATTTATTGGGCACACCCAGATACGTCAGAGGCAGCACAGAAGAATGAGTGAGGTTCACTCTGAGCTCCTTCTGGCCATCGGAGCTGTAACAGCCTTTAGCTTGAGCACTGAGGCTAAAGTGAGCGAGCGACAGGCCGTAGCAGAGCCTGTTGTGTGGTCTATAGGAGCGAAAGAGTCGTACCTCCACAGGGCGACCTGCCGCATTTCCATAGCACTGGGCTGAGAGTCGGTCTGCAGCGGCGTCCCCTGTGCAGTTCATCTGTGAAAACAAAACCCCCTGTTGGCAAAGTTTGTTTTTCAAAGAGAAAACTGAAGGAGGAGACAGAAGAATTTCGGAGGAATTACTGAACTTTAGACCAACCACATAAAATTCTGTGGTGTACCAGCATGCTCATCTGAGCCTTTATTATGAAACAACACGTGTTTAATGTTCAAGCATTATTTCTGTTTCATTCTTGGCACTAAATTTGATACTGCTGCTCAGGGTGTGCTGTTGGACAATGTACAAAAGACTGACAAGCGATGCTCCACAACTACGCAAAGATTGTAGGTTTAGTTGAAGAAAGACACAGTCAATGTTCTCATTTTTCATTCAGGGGCAGAAATCTGCAAATGAGCTTAAATTATGTCAAATGTACCTGCAAGGAGCTGGGTATGACTCCCTGGAGCAGGTTCATCTGTTGCCATAGAGACACTGCCATTACAGCTGTGCTGTTTTTTGATCCAACATTAAAAAGGGCGTCAACCGTTCTCTCGCCGTCCATGTGAAGGAACAAGCCTGTGTCCAGTCCTTCTGTTTCTAACTTACAGTGGGAAGTAAAACATAAAAATGAGAATGATAACACAGTGATGCATTGAAGGCTCCTTAAATAAACAGAACTTGCTACAGATGGACAAATACCTGGTAATGTGCTTTGGCATGTATGGAGCTTGATACGCCTCTTTTCAGCAGGGCTTTGACCTGATGCTGCAGCCTGGAGAAGTACTCCCACCGAGGGATAACATGCTCTGTCCTTCCTCCGTTAAACTCAGCTTTTAGATGTTCAGCTCCAGCCTGCAGCTCTGCCAGGACTGACAGTCGCATGCCATCCTGGGCCCACCTCACCTGGGCACTACTGTTGCCAGGTACACCTGCATCGGGAAGATGATAAGGAAAGAAAGAAGACACTGAGATACCAGAAGAGATTACAATGTATGAAATATAACACGTGTTATTTATGAAGTAATGATTACCTGTGGCATTGAGCACGTGGAAAGAGTGAGATAGTCGGGTGTGAATCTCACCCGTCCCTCGATCCACCAGTTCGCGGCTCACATTTGCGCACAAATGCTCCGCCCCCATCCAAACACACAGCCAATCACGGGTTACATGGAATTTCTTTCCCATCGTGCTCTCTTCATCTTCTCTACCCGAAGCATCTCCGGCATCCTCCTGATGTCTTAGCTCCACATTGTACAAGGTCTCCATCACTCTAACTCTCACCTGTCCTACAATTACATAAATGAAAATGACTCCCAGTAAGGACGGCAGAATGGCAGAATGTGCCGTCATGTAATATTAAAATAGTTTAATTAGTATTTTTAAATGGAGCTTTACCTTCAATTAGTGTGTCAGACTGTCCCAGCGCCCCATCCAACCCCAGAACTGGAGGCAAAACAGCAAGGTTGGCCATGGAGTGCCTCAGGTCCCCGGACACAGCCAGCTGGAAACCCTGTGTGGTTTTTAGAGAACCTTTGATCTGGGCCAGCAGAGCCTCATGCCCCTGTTTATAGGAGCCATGTAGAGACACACTGGAGGAGACACAATGAGTTCAACAGTTCACAAAGTGATGGTTTATTTGACACATGACTGTCAGAGTAAATCTTACAAAGACAAAGTGATAAAACTCTCAGCCAGGTGGATCCACACACCTGTCTGAGGACATGTTGGCGGCCATGTTTACATGCAGGTCAGCGGGAGAAGGCAGCAGGCTCTGGGATACATTAACCCTCAGTCCCATGGTTCTTTCTCCTCTCTGGAGAGAGTGTGAAATCTGGGCGTCCAGCTTCACCCTGTCCTTCCCATCAGCCCTCACATTCACTGAGCTGCTTCCTCTACCAGCCTCTGTAGAAATGTCTGCCATGGCTTTGACCTGAGCGTGAAAAAAACAGCAAAACAACACAGCTCAGATTCCATAACCTCAATTTGTTCTAAGACTTAAGGAACTTTTTTGGGACTACTAAATGAAATGATTTCACAAAACACAGACGTGGCCCACCTCTAATGTTTTGGGAATCTTTGATTTGAAGGGATGACTGAGAGAGGAATAAAGAAGGACTCTGCCCGATGTTCCATTGAGCTGTACAGAAAGCTAGAAAAGAGAAAAACATCTTCAAATTCATTAGAAATGCTGCTGATTAAAGGTGCAATATGTAAAAATGTAAAAGATGATCAACAGAATGTGACAAAAGTAGCAATGTTGACATATTGCATGCTAACAAGCTAGCCCCAACCTGTCCAGTACAAAGCTCCTGTGGTAGGGGTGTAAACACCAACACGGTGACTCTGGTGATATGCTGCCCACTTTATGTTTGGAATATGAATTAGACAGTTGGCCCAATCTTACATATTGCACCTTTAAACAAGCAATAATTAAAATACAGAGTTGGTTTTACTCACTTGGCACTGCTGTCGCTCCACTCTCAGTTTACCTCTGGCCTGATAATCAAAGTCAGTGTTGTTTTTGGGGTTCCAGCATACGTTTCCCTCCACTGCAGCGGAGGAGGGGAGCTGCAGCTGTAACAGTAATAACAGTGAGCTGGTCACAAGTGTGGCCTTTTTCTACTGTAAACTATACTGTACACTGTCGGAGGTCCACTTACATCGCTTATTAGACTGCTGACTGCAATCACCATACCACCGATGTATGGACATATTCAAACAGTTGGTGATTGTGAATAATAATGATAATCATAAATAATAATAATAAAATGCAGGTGGCTTACCTCGAGCTGATGGCTGAAGTTGGCTCTAACTTTTATCGCCTGGTGACTTGAGTGCACAGGGTTCAACTGAACTTGTCCGAAGAAAGTCAGTCTCTCTTTGCTCCCAACACGTAACCTCCCCTGTATGTCTTTCTGAGTCTGGAAAGGAGTGTGCCATGTAAAATACATTATATACACAAATGTTCCCAACATTTCCCTGTAAGTAATTATCATAATACATTTTGGCAGTTTCAAAATCACATCGACAAGACAAACATAGGGCCATGGGCTAGAAATTAAAAGTTGAAAAAATGTGTGTCTGTACAACATGAACTCAATGAGCTGTTGAATTAGATTTAGTTTTTAATAACTATTTGGTTCAATTAGGATCACCGTCTCCTTTAAACATCCCATATTATCAAAAGTGTGATTTCCTTATAATGTTTTTTGATTATAAAGCAGGTCCAGCTGCTATATAAATACTTTGAAAGTATCAAAACACTCAATCCACAGAGAATTCAATTAAAAAAAATAAAAAATAAAACTTTATTTGTCCCCGGGGGGCAAAACTGCACACAACCCATATAATCAAACTGTTGGCCACAGCATTGTGGGTAATGTAGGTGCCAAATTTTGAAAGTGCGTGCTCAGGCCTTTGAGAGCTGACCAATCAGAGCAGACTGGCCTTTTTGGGGAGGGGGGCCTTAAAGAGACATGAAAATGGAGCTTTCAAGATGGTGAGTAGAAGTGGCGCAGCAATGGACAGTATAAGAAAAAAAAAAATGTTCGCACATCAAAGAATGTAAATATTTTCTCGTTGACAACTAACGTGAAAGCATGAGCTTGAAAATGAGCATCATATGGTCGGTTACCTGGTTGCTGGTTACAGTCACACAGATTTCTGAGTCAGATGGAACGGTGTCGGAGCTGAAAGGATGGATCAGCGCAGAACAAACCTGAATATGAGAAGAGTTACAAAAAGTAAAAATCAGTAATCAGATACTCCCTCACTTTCTGTTCGGATTGACTCGCGCTTAACTCACAAAAGGGCTCGGTGGTTGGTAGCCGAGGGTGAGGGTGTGGATGACCTCTCTGTTGCCTTGGAAACCAGCCTTTGACTCCAGGATGTAGAGGCCTTTGAGGAGGTCGACAGTGAAAGTCTCCCGCAGGAAGAGCGTCTGAGGGAAGGTCCGTAAGGGCTGTCTGTGCGATAAGTCAATAATGTTCATTGTGTTTTTAATCATAACCAAAACCATAAAAATACAGTTTTTACAACCAAACACAGATTATAAATCAATCAGATCGCGGCACAGACCTGAGCTGAAGCATTGCTGTTTTCTGATACATCCTCTTGTCCCTCCTCAGCTCCTCTATAACTCCCTCCAACTCCAGCTCTGTGGACGGGCTCTTCGGCTTCGAGAAGCTCACCTTCAGCATTGCTTGCCTCTTTTTCAGATTCTTAAAGGGAGTAGACGTTATTCAAACATTTCACTTAACACATCCATACGAGAGACGTAGCCCAGTGTTGCCACCCACCTTCTCCACAGTGTTCAGGGCAGCAGCGAGGCTGACGTTGTGCTTGCCATAGGTGGAGGCCATCTGCAGGGTGTAGCTGGATTTAGAGGCTTCCAGAGAGACGTCTCCTCTCGCAGGCAGAGTCCACAATGAGGTTAAGGAGGCTGAGGCCTTCACACTTCGCTTCCCCACGATGCCCCACCCTCCTGCCTGGGGAAGGACGGAGGAGTTGGAGGAGCGGAGGACATGCATGCCTCACATATCATTAAATTGTTAAATTATCTTGATAATCATTTAATTCTAGCATGGAATTTAAACATCTGATATTTTCGATGTTTTTACAGACCAGATATTATTAACTGAGAGTATTGTATCTGGCAGTGATGGCATGTACCTAAGTGCATTTTCCCAAATACTGTACATAAGTACAATTTTGAGGTACTTACTTACTACTTTACTTGAGTATTTTCATTTTCTGATAGTAAAAAAAAAGTAAAGTAAATTTAAAAGTAATATTTTACTGCAGTGGTATCTTGTATCTTTTTTCTACATATTATGTTCATGTATATATTTTTCTGTAATCTCATGCTATTTAGTTGTTGATTTTCTTCTGTCTCACCTGTCAGGTCTCTTACATACTGCAGGTGAGTTGTAGAAATGATTAAGCCACTTTAATAAAGACTCTTCAATATTCCCTGCCTTGTTTGTTACACTTTCTTATATTTGATGTGCCTGGACTGCCTTGTTGTTTCAAAGCACTTTGAATTTTGTTCTCTGAACGTTCAGGTGGAGCAGCCTCTCCTCTCCTCTACTCACTTGGATGTAGGTGACAGCTGGTGTGTAGAGCTTCAGACGGGCCTCCCTCTCCCTGCCCCTGTCCCTGTAGAAACCCTCCAGCAGGAGGTTGCGGATGGTCAGCCACTTACTGGCTGTGAGCTCTGATGTGAGATGGAGCGTGTGGCGCGGCTGCTGGCTCAGTTTGTGCGCAGTGTAGATGTACAGCCACGGAGTGTCCATGTTGAATGTGCCTGGAAGATAAAAAGACAGACATGATGCTGATCGGTTCCTCACTGCAGGAAAAAAAACACTTCATAGGCATCACAACTCATCTTACCTTCCCATTTTTTCTGCAGGGTGTCTCTGGGAGGGCTTTTCCAGTGTAATCCAGCCACCAGCGGCATCACGTTGTTGTAGTTCACCTTGAGGTGAGTGCTGCTCTCAGACCCATCCCGTCTCATGTGAGAGTGAAGAAGCTGAGTCCTGTAGTTTAAATTCTTCTCCGGCACCTGAAGAATGACCTGGGATAAAGAAAGAAAAATGCTTTTAAAGGGGCGTTGTGTAGTTTTGGAGAAGAAGAAATTCAAATTCAGAATTTTAATTTTTACAATGTTAATGAGTTAATAATACATAAGTGAATAAACAAGCTGTTCTCAGAGGAAAATAAGGTCCCCAGAGCACTGTTGGAAGCTAGAAAGTCGGCAGGGTCCACCACATATAAACAAAGTAAAAAATTATGAAATTGTGTTGTCCTTTAAGGTCAGTTTGTTTCCTCAGTTTAATCAGTCATGAAAACAAAGAGATTTCTTTTATTTTAGAAATCAGTCAATGAAGACCTTTCTCTTCCGATTAAAATTTCTTTCCCAAAACTACGTAGTGCCCCTTTAAAGCTTGAAAAATGTAAAAACAAGGATGGTCTCACAGCAGACGAGGACACAGACCATTACAGGTGCAGCACTGCCTACCTCCAGTGTGTAGCTGGTGTGGTTTTGTGTGCTTTGGTTTTTGAAGGACTGGCTCAGGAGAAGTGTGCGTTTGTTGTTGATCTCATCCCAGTGTTTGCCGTAGCTCACGTCCAGGGCGGATTTAACGTGGCTGGGGCTCTCCTCGTGCCTGAGGTGGATCTGCAGAAACAACCAAGCTCTTAAAACACAGAGAGAATATCCACCCTCAAAAGCTGGAAGTATCGGATTAAGATTCACTTTAAAAGCTTGTGTCATCCAGGGGGTTCACGTCTCCAGCCGTTACCTTGTGGTTGATAGGAGCGGTGTTGGAGCAGTAGAACTCGTGATCTGCTCTCATGATGTACGTGAGGTTTGAGTCCCTCTCATTCCTTAGTCTCTGAGATGTGTAGCACTCCTGACGCAAGTGTCGGGCATCACCTGCGAGGGGGTCAAAGGTCAGGAGAAACTGATTTTCTCCCAGAAGATGAGACATCTTAATTAAAGTGCCTGCCCTTTTCCAAACAATTTCCAAGGACGACTTCCGTGTCAGGCTATCACAACTTAACGCGGTGTGTTCTTCAATCACTCACCTCCCAGACCATATTTGAGCCTGAGCGCGGAGCTCCACAGTGAGCCTTTCTGCTCCATCAGTCCCAGCATCCTGGTGCCGACCACACCGGGTAGCAGCAGCTCCGCCTCCACAGAGTACTGCCTGCTGCTGCCATCCCGCCTGCGCTCCAGGACCACTGATGTGGAAAAGGTTCATGGTAAATATATAAAAGTTGTGTTTCTTGAGATAATAAATGAATATGATTTGGTCATGTTGGTCGGATACCTGACAGTGATGCAGTTTCTCTGAACACGTTCTTCACAGTGGCAGAGAAGCTGGTCTTTCTGCCGAGTCCACGAGTAACATTAGCAGAGAGGATCATGGGATGTCCATGAGCGGCCATTTTGGCTTCAAGGTGATAGCGTGTCCGCTGCTCTGACAGGAGGGTCTGAGTGTCGACCAAACCCTAAAGATGACAAACTAATTAACATCTTTTATAACTAGAAAATCATTTTCAGATTAAAGGTGCACTATGTAGTTTTGGGGAAGAAATGTTAATCAGAAGAGAAAGATCTTCATTGACTGATTTTTTCTGCCTAAACAAATTAAATTTCAAGACTGAATAAACAAACTGACCTTAAAGGACAACACAGTTTCATACTGTTTTACTTTGTTTATATGTGGCGGACCCTGCCACCTTTCTTGCTTTAAACAGTGTTCTGGGGACCTTATTTTCCTCTGAGAACAGCTTGTTTATTCAGTTATGGAGTTTGTATTATTGACTCATTCATATTGTAAATATTAAAATTCTGACTTTGTATTTCTTCTCCAAACCTGCATAGTGCCCCTTTAAATCACATGACAGATCGCCTCAATACTGACCATGATGTAATAATGAGAACCATCAATCAGCAGCTCCAGCTTTCCTGACTTTATATTCCTCTCTCGTTCAAGTTGTCCTGAGAAAAACAACAACACATCTTCAGCATTAGACCCTAATAGATGTTTGGGTTTTTTTTGTTCAGGCGTTCCTCCGTGACCGACCTTGTATGTGGATGGTTTTCAGAGGATGGGTGATCCTCAGCAGCAGTCTGTTAGGGTTGAAGCTCAGGTCCAGAGACATGTCCCTGGGGATGGAGGACTGAGGTGTGGCCAGGAGGAGGTGGATGGAGGCCTCTCTGGGGAGCCAGGTGCCTCTCTGAAATATAAGATGGGGCAAATTAGCAACTGTGAGACAAGGTTAAAAGATCGAACACAAGTCTAAAAATACTCTACAATCCTACTCTCGCTTTTAATGTCCTTTACATCATATTATGTCACCTGAGCGAGCAGTGAGTAGGCGGCCTCCAGCAGGTAGTAATGGAGGCCTCTGTCCAGCTTCAGCAGCCTCAGGGAGAGGTGGGCTGGTCCTGGAGGAGGGAGGGAAATACCCGCAGCAAGTGACGGGTAAGAGGCATTGGAGCAGAGCTGCCAGCCGACCATCTTGGACCCTGTGAGGTGGCAGAGATCAGTGTTTACTAACAACCTAACTGTTATAATGTGATCATCAGCCAATCTTTCAAACAATTAAAGCTAAATTTTAAGAGTTGGTCACCTGTCAAATTCATACTCAAAACAATTAGGGGGCAGCATATCACCAGAGTAACTGCTAACTGCTGCTAAATGTAGCTGCCCATAGCTAGTTAGTTCAGTTGGCTGTGCAGCTCAGACTTGGAGCTCAGGGACCAGGAGAGCATTAGTGTTTACATCGCTAGTTCAGGAGATTTGGACCAGGAAGGACCGGGGCTAGCTGGTTAGCATGCTAACTTCATTTGATATCTCATCTTTTGTAATGACAGGGCACAAGTTATTATATAATATACAGTATATTTCAATATAATAAGATAATAAACGGGACATATGTAGACTAAAAAAGTAAAACAGCAATAGACATCAGGGCACTGGCTTTAAACAGGCAACATGCTGTGGTATTTCAAAAAAGTTCATATTCAGTAACAATTAAAAGAGTACGTTTTGGGATCTAAATCTGCAACAAACTGTCCAACAATAATTGTATAAAGGCCGTAGACAGCGTATGAGAACTTACACGTCTTTGGTGTGCAGGTGGTCTTCTGGACTCGACTCTTTGGCCCCTTTATCTCCTCTCTGTGGTCTCCACTGAGCTGAAACACTCTGGAGCTGGTGAACAGAAAATTGACACACACTCACCATCACTCAAAACACTGCACAAAACCGCAACGTTATAGACACGATCAGACAGTATGTTTTGTTTTGTTTCTTTTGTGTTCAGTTGAACTTTTTCTGTCATTATACTAAATAAAAGTTACAAAAGAATTCTGCACAATAATTAAAGGTGTACACTGTAATCATTGGGCAAAAACAACACAATGAGGAACTTTTCAAGAGGCAAATAACTTAAATACTGTACATGATAATAAACACTATATAATTTTTGAATAGTAATGCAGTTAATACTTCTTTGTGATCTGAAGCAAAGAGGCTAAAATATGTAAAAACACCTCTGTCCAACCTATTTTATATATATATATATATATATAGTTTTTTGCCCTTATAATACATTTAGAAGTTCTCTTCGGCCATGAAAGAGGTAGAGGTGTTTGACTTCAATAAGTCCCATTGGTTTTACACATGCTCTGTGGGAGCCTCAGCGTGTGACATCCTGGTAATATCATACCCGGGAAGTTGAGCTTTTTTGGCTTCATGTGCCACTGAGCAGCTTTCATGGGAATGAATGCTGTAATCAGATTTTCTGAGACTGCGACCTCCTTCATCTGACCACGGCCATCTTCAAACTGGGCCTTTATTTTAATCTCATCTACTTGTAAAGTTTGGTGACTGTATCAAACCATGTAATGCCATCATGCTGACAAAAATCAGTCCACAGACAAACAGACAGACAAGTTGAAAACAATAATGGCTATGCTAGAGTGGATGGGAATGATTGTAACTTGGTTACAGTGCCAAAAAGTTGGGGGCCACTGACCCCTTTCCTACTTCCTAGCTCCCATGTTTCGGCCCCCTTGCTAATGTAAACACCTGGCAAAATACTCAAAATGGCTTCTGTGTTAGTTCCCAGTATAAAAGGTGTCTCCAGGACTACAATTTGCTGTGATAACACACACACACACAGACTCACAAACTGAAAACATCACCAGGTGATGCTGTTGGGGCTGGTAAACATTCAACAACACATATGATCTGTTGAAGGACATTTTGAAATGGTGTAATTAATTGAACGGTGGACACTTACCTGACAGAGATGATGTCCATGACGTCCTCTGGCGTGTTAAGTGTGACCCTGAGATCCCGTCCCTCCTGCAGCTCAACACTGCCATCCAGGCTGGTGGAGCTGCTCAGCTCTGAAACCCAGTCCACTGCAGCCTGACCCAAAGCACCGTCAACCCCCATCCTGGCAGACAGCCCCACATGTGCACTGAGGAGAGAGACGCCGGTTACTGAGCACAGTTCGTAGGCAAATGTCCAACTTGTAGCCCCTGTTACACGCGGTAATGTGGAAGTACTTGGGTTTGATGTATCCAGTCAGGGAGAAGTGAGAAGTGTCCCTGTAGTTGATGTTGCCCTTCAGACGCAGAGAAAGGAGGGAGGTCATGTTGATGCCCAGTTTGACGGGCAAACCAGACAGAGACGGTAAAAGCAGCTCCTCTGTCATCAGCACGGCCCTGTGGTTCAGCTGAACCTCATGACCCTGGAGGACGGAGAGGAAGGAGGGCAGACTGAAAACAGGTGAATACACACTGGTACAATTATTGATGTATATGCTGCATGTTTGAAGTCTGTTGCTTTGCTGTTTGTGGCTTTATGTGAAATGTTTTATGTTGCTGCCTTGGCCTGGAGAAAGATTTTGAATCTCAATGGAAGTTTTTCCAGGTAAAATTAAGATTAAATACAAAATAAAAATATAAAAGTACCTTGAGCAGTTTGACAGCCAGTCCCGCCACGCTCAGTGACAGCTGGTTGATCTGGTCGTAGAGATCTTCACATGTGAACACGCTGAGCTCATTGCCAAACACCTTCACACCAACCCAACACTCAGGCCTGTTCTCCTCTGCTCTCCTGCTCCCAAACAACTGGACAAGACAAATCAAAAACATGTGATTATTACATGAAATCACCTTCAATGCAAAACTTTATATAGTTTTACATGAACAGAAATCTTACGCTATCAAAATGCCTTTTGACTTGATTAATAAGTCAGTATATCTTGACAAAAAAAAAAGCTACTAGTCCACCTGTTGTACCGGTGTACCGGTGTTTGTCGGGTCTTATCCGACCTGACCAAGCTTAGATGTTAAACCCGCTGACCATCCTCTTCCCCTAAGACACCGCCCAATAGAGACAACTGTCTTACAACAGTTACAGTGACCTCACCATGGCCCTGGCCTTGTCCAAATAACTGTTGGTGCTGGACAAACATTTTTCCCTGTCTCCTCTGTGGCCATCATCTGTTCTCCTTCTCGTCCTCCTGTCCTCTTTGGACTGCACATCTTTTGGACTTTCAGCTGCAGACTCTCCATCAGAGTGACCGAAAATGTTCTTCAGAAGCGGCTCAGCGTTTTCAACGTGAAGGTCCACCTTCGATGGGAAACAAAATACATGCACGTGACATAGTATCGTAAGCCTCTAATACGCTTTTAGGAATAAAAATCTAATCGATATCAAACTCACTTCCAGGAGGTTGTGGGCTCTACCGTAAAAATATGCCGTCAGGTTGGCAGTGGCAGATCTGGGTAGAAACGATTTGGGAGAGAAAACCAAAGATGTTTCCACATTTGTGACTCCCATGCCTGAAACAAAAAAGCAGAGAAGTGTTTTTTTTAATCATGGAAAATACAGATGTGAATGCTATTTTACTTGAATTGAAGCTGAAGGGACGCCATCGCTACCGGATGAAACAGTGTAGTCTGAATAGGAGGAGTATTTCAGAAACTCAGCCTCAAAGTCCCGGCTGATAATATCATCAGGGAGCGACTCGATTAGTGCCTGCTTCATGGGGTCCTCGCTCCTCAGGACGTTAGTCAGGTGACTCCACACATATGAGCCCACTAAAGAAGCAGAGGAGCATATGGTTATACTGACAAACAGAACAAGTACATAAAGAAACATCATAACAAACACTGCCACAAAGATGCAACATAAATAATCTGAGATTTGAGAAGTACTTTGGAGAAACACATAAATCAAGAACTTTCTATAAACAAACAACTGGAGCCGATGTTAAGTCTTGTTTCCCCTGTTTGACAATGAGAGCAGAAACACGATCATGACCGACAGAGGACTTACTTAGCTCACCGAAAAAGTCAATTGCGAAACATTCTCACAAGGGGAAACTGTTACGGGCATCCCCTCTACAAAACCACAGCAGTTTAGTCAAACCTTGGCTGGACGTCTCGTCCCTCAGCGTCGTCTTCACCACTTCAAACACGTCCCGATCAGGGCAGCGCATGAGCTGCTGGTATGCAGTGATTCTGACCTCGGGATCCTCCTGGGAGGACCGGTACAGCTGCAACAGCACAGATCTCTAAAGGAAGGAAACTGCTGTCAGTCACTGATGCTAGACTGACACCCACCTCTTCACCTCCACCTCGACTCATCCTGAATCAATTACTATGTCATACAGAAAGTTAGCTTCTGTGACACGAAGACTATTGACTTGTACTAGTTTTGACTCACATCAGCTGAGCAAGGAAAGCGTCTGAAGGCTTGGATGGCAGCCAGTCTCAGCTTCAGTGCAGATGAGTGGCCGACCATGAAGCGGTTGAGGAGAGGAATGAAGGCTGGAGCAGACAGGCCGATGTTTCCCACTGATTTCAGTGCATAAAAAAGCTGTTGGGTGACAAATTATGTGCAAATTAGGCATTGTTTATGTATGATTGCTTCAAAACACGCATTCTGAGGACATGAAATCACCAAGCTCAGTGTCATGATGTGAAGTGCACCTACTGTACGTCTCTGAGTGGATTGCTCTCCTTCACTGCCCTCCGTCAGGGTTTTTTCAAGAGTTTGTATGAAGGTCTGAACCTGAGAAAGTTCACTGCAGGAGGCTTGAGACCTCCGGCACAACTGATAGACCAAAGATGATCCAGCCAACAGCGCCTTGGACCGCACCTCTGGGACCTCCAGTAAGACCTAACTCAGACAGCAGAGATACAGGGCGAGCTAAATGCAGGCAATACGTATCATTCACATTTATTTGACTAATATATCTCATGAGTGAATTGAGAATGTAGCTTTGATGAGAGATTTTGCTTATCATTACTGTAACTAAGAAGTTCCTACATTGATGGAGTCGATGATTTGTGGCGATGGATGAGGGATGAGGGCGATGGTGGAGAGAAAAGCGTGAGCCTGCTCCTCCTCCAGCTCTCTGTTCTTCATTAGGTCGGTCAGCAGTAAGATGCAGTTTTCAGATCCACACGCTGGTAACGCATCTAACAAAGGCTGCCTGTTCAAAGAGTTAGTCAACACCAGTATCAGTCTCTGGTGTGTTATGCAATATAATGGGATGTTATGGAAAAATATACACTTATTTGCGAGTTAGTTGAGAAGCTTGACCACTCTCACTGTTTGTACAGTAAATATATAGCTGCACCCATTAGCTGGTTAGCTTAGCTTAGCATAAAAACTGGAAACAGTGAGGAAACGCTAGCCTGCATCTGTCCAAAGGGAACCAAATCTGCATGCAAGCGCCAAAAGCTAAAGCTAAAGCTCTCTAATTAACACATTATATCTAATTTGTTTAATCCATGCATAGGACTAGTCTTTGCTGGGTGCAGCAGCTTCCTGTAGTATCTGCCGCTTGCTTGGCCAATACATATAATGTACATACACATATAATGTAAATTAGTGAACTTTTCAGGTTATGCTAGGCAGATTTTGTTACCTTTGGGCAGAGCTAGTCTGTTAGCATATCATAAAAACTGGAAACAGCTATTCTAGTTATTATGCTATGCTAACAGACTAGCTAACTACTAACTACTACTGCCATGGCTTCATAGTTAAAGGACTGTACACAGACATAATAGTGGTGATCAATCGTCTCAGAATGTTGCACTATGTCTTTTACATTGCCTCCATAGAGTCCTAAAACCTGGAAATCCGTTAGCATTTTTAAGGACGTGTCTTAAAACGGCGGCTGCTAACAAGTGGCTAAATAAGACTACAGAAGTTGTCAGGGACGTTAAACATCAACACGTCAAACACAGCGAATCATCGACTCGCTTGTCCGTCTTAACAGGCAGACTGTAGTTACAAACTATTTCAACTCAAACTTTACAACTTGTAGATCGATCAATTTATAGAAAACTTGTATAGTAACTGTGTACTAAGACGCTTCATGGTGGTGACATTTAAGTCATGCAACTGCAGTGTAGTCTGTTTATAGCCTCACATTAGATTCTTACTTCTAGCGATTTAATTTACGCTTTCAAAAATCACAAAAGTGGTGTTCATCCGTGACGATTATTTTACTGAACAAAAAATCATAAACTTCTGTTTTCCACAGAGATTATTTTTGGCGCTAATCCAAAATCCAATTCAAAAATCTCGTAGGCAATTTGTCGAGGGAATCAGGGCGATGCTCACTTCCAGGTTAGCCTACAACAATATGTCATCCGTACAGCGCTCTTTTACATTTAGTTTCGCCTGTGTAATGCGCCCATTGTTAATTATATTATTAATAACAACCTTGGAAGTCAAAATGTTTAAAGCTTTATTTGCCATATTCTAGTCACAGTAGTCAGTCATAAGGACTAAGGAGGAGACCCTGCCCTGCTCTGGCATGTTAGCTCATCTGTGCCTCAGAGTAGTGTCTGATTAAGTTGGCTACTGTCCCATACAGACTGTCCTTTGTTAACTTGTGGACTTGGCCAGAGGCTGTGTGTATTTTTCTCATTATAAAGCATAAACAAGAGTCCTTTCAGCGTTAATCCAATTTACTGGTAGCTAAGCACAAGATCTTCCATTAGCTATAATTCATAACTGTGGAAATGTGCAACTTAAACAGTCATGTGGAGACACTGATGAAGAAGAGGACGCTGCTGAGCCAAAAGACACTGCATTATAAAACACTGGGGATCACTGACCAGTCATTGCGGCACTTGAAAGATGCTTCTTGCCAAAGCGTCTTGAGCTGAGAGAGGGTCAGATCTCTCAGCTGGAAAGCCAGTTGAAGGAACTCTTGTGATACCTAGGAGCAGATCCAAACACACATATAGGCTTTTTTTTTAATCAAAACTGCTGCACAACCAGAATGAATTGCCTCCTGCAGAAATGTGAACACGCTTTTTTTATTCCCATCAATCACCTGATCCCCACACACTAATTTTATCACAGAGTGTGTCAGGCCCTGGGTCTGACGGCCTCTTTTAAACACTTCCTATGTAAACAGACTATGAAGAAGGTTGCCAGATTAGGTTTGACTGCACTTCCTTGTATGGGAGACATTAAAATGACTGGCTCATACACAGCAAAGTCTCAGGGGAAGTCGAGCCACGATTTACAAACACAAATGAGCCAACAGTGGTCTGGCAGGGTACGGGCTACTTAAAAGTGATTCATATTCGTAACTGAAAGGTACTGCAGCGCCTGGAGTGTAAGCCAGGTAAACTGAAACATACAATATGCATTCCTTACGCATAAATGCGGTTACAACTTACCAGTTGTGGGTCTGAGGTGAGGCTACATAACATCCGGACAGTTTGACTGGCTTGCTGAGGTGTTGATGCTCTACCTTTCCCCGGCCTCGCAGCCCCCTCATCTTCAAACTGCAGGTCAGTTAGCACGCCGACGCCTAAAGAATCTGCATGAGCGTTGAGGAGAATAGGCATCAGGGTCCATGTCTGTAAAGGTACATACTTTTTTTTGGGCATCTGCTAGAAATTTATTTTTAGTGCCTGTCTCTTTTAAAACAGGCATGTTGATCTTATTTTTCACAATGTGGGACCTTTAATACTATTCCTGACCTGTGCCTGAAGGAGTCCCTGGCTGGGCTCTGAGCAGGAGCAGGGTAGACACTGTTTGGGTCTTCACCAGCCCTGCAGTCCTGGACCATGTTGCCATTGAAACGGTTTCGGTGCAGTTGACCTCTTGCATCACTGTAGATCCATGCCTCTGAAGACAGTGTAGCTCTGACTGCACCGACTAGCAAGAAAGACAAGACTCAAACCTCTTGTCATAAAAGCATGAATCAAATGCAACTGTTGAGCCAAAGCGCTGATGTAATATTGATAACAGTGGGCTAAAAATTACATCCTCTTATTCAGTGGTGCGGAAATCTCTGGCGACAACAAGCGTCATCACCCACATTTTCAGTTCCACTTTTCTTGAACTCAGACATCAGAGAGGAGAAAAAACAATCTACAAGACTAACGCATCACCGGGCTCACAGTGAGGATTTTAAAAGTATTGATGTCATTGGTTGACGTAAAAACAAATGAAACCCGACATTCCTCTTTTATGTTTACTTACTTGGATACTTTTCTAATCACCCAAGAAGATGATTGTCTAAATTTAGTTTCAGGGCTCCACACTGCTAGTATATAAAACTAAAGTAACAAAGTATTGAATCATTTATGTATTATTTGTCCTAAAAGTAGTCATATTTAAATGCACACAGTCTAAAAATATTGGAATCGGCCCATAACATCACCACCATGCACATGATTTTAAAGGGGCACTATGTAGTTTGGGAGGAGAAACTCAAACTCTCTTTCAAACTTCAATATTTGAATAAACTACACAGTTCACAGTACATGGTGCACCTTTCAGTGTAGAATATAAACTCCCCTCAAGTTGCTTAAACCCCAGAGGAAAACACCCCAAATCCCCAGAGAAGGTGCATGGCCTCAGTGTCCTCAGTGGTAGCCTCGTTCCCATGCATTTTTGACAAAGAAAAAAAAGAGGCAAACTCACTGTGTCTGCAGTTAAAGATACCGAATGGGGCCAGAAGTTTGCCAGCCTGGACTGATGGCATTGTTTTAGATCCCTGCTCTTCAGCAGTAATGGTCCTCGCCTCTCATACCTGCTGGTGCACGTCCCGTACACGTCCGTCTGAGAAAGAGGCATTAAAGAAAAGTCAGATAATCACCCCGTGAATGCACCATATTATGACAAGATCTTAATGACGGTTATTGTTTGTAGCAGGAGTAGAGGTTGTATTGTCAGTTGAGAAGAAGTGGTTGCACTTGTTTTATTTTGAAATCTCCATAAAGACAAGTGAGTTGCTGTAAGTTTGCAAACTTGGCAGTTATAAGATAAAACACAGCCCTCATCAACCCTCACCTCCTTCTCTAGTTCCTGTTTGGAGGCCATGCGGGAGGTCTGGAGCATGCTCAGTAGAGCCCTTTTAATGTTGAGGGCCCACACCTGCTCCCCCTCCTGGAGACAGAGGGCCGTGACCTTTCCCCCCTGGAGGGAGAACTTGAGGCGCGTTCTCTCCAGTGAATCCCTGGGAAACAAAAACACCAGATGAGCTCCCCCCGAGACCCGGGAACACAGACAAGCAGGGCATCTGAACAGAGTATCACATTCATTGGAAAAACAGTTGTAGCATTCTAAAATGACTTAGAGCGAGAACAGATAGACCAACATGCACGAACGCAGAATAAATAAACAGATGAAGGGTAAAGCATGCATTCAAAAAACACCTCAAATTGTATAAAACCTGCTATATTACCTTAAGCTCTTTAAACGCTGCACAGAGTGCTCCTTCTGAGGGGAAAGCCGCTTTATCTGTGGATTCCTAATCTGTTGGACGAGCATAAATAATCACCTCTATGCAATACTTTACTTTAAGTTTTTTTTTTTCACAAACACTTTTATGAAAGCTGACCTGCATCATTAGGTGACACTTGGAAACCACGTCGATATCAACCACACAGTCCAGAGCCAGTCCATTCCTGCCAGCATTGGAGCCATGAAGGGTGGTGGTAATTATCGTGCTATACCTGTAAGTATACCTCACCCCTCTCTGATAGGACTGGTCAGAGGTAGAAAATCCTATTGACATGAAATAATAATCATAACATCCAGAGATAAGCTAATATTTCAGTGTCTTGCATGAAGAACATTCTCACTGTTAAGGTATTATCATCATATTTGATATAAGAAACAAACTGAATCCTCACCAGCACAACTTGAATCACAGAGATTTGGTTCTGTCTGAAAGCAATCACCTACTGCACAGAAAATCAGGTTAAAATATCAGACATAGTGGCAACAAAAGAGAAACTCTTCTCAAAGAAAGACAGCTAAAACTCCACACTTTACACTCAAAGTCATGTCACGTGGTTCTTTGTCAAGTCATCTCTGCTTTCACTGGAAAATTAAATGACACAAGAATCAATATAGCTGACAGCAAAAGCCATAAAACTCACCATGTAGCAGGAGACAAATGAGTGCAACATGCAGACAATTGAGCAGTAACAAGGACATATCCATAGCAACCCCGAGTCACTGCTGGTCTGGCTGCCTCCGAGCCTCCACATGTAAGCGAGATGAAAACCAAGCAGTGTTCACAGCCACTGAATGACCACGCTTGTACGTGGGCTTTCCACAGTGACCCATAGTGCTCACGGCAACCAATCAGGAAATACCTTCCAAGCTGGAGCTACAAACATTTGCTGAGCCAATCACTTGACACAGAACCAACCCTCAGGGAAAAAAAGTAGTTTTTCTTGCACCCCCATTAACTCGGACTATACAACAATATGGCATGAGCCACATATGGAGAGAAAATTCAGCTTATTGCAGGAAAGTTAAAGGAGCTCTGTTAGTTTTGAAGAACAAATTCAAACTATATTTACAATATTAATAAGGTAATAATACATGTATTAACTCAGAAATATTCATTGTTCCATAAGTGAATAAACAAGCTGTTCTCAGGGGGAAATAAGGTTCCCAGGACACTGTTTGAAGCTAGAAAGGTGGCAGGGTCCTGCCAAATATAAACAAATGAAAACAAAGAGTTTGTTTATTTACTTTGTTTAAGCAAAAAAAAAAAAGAAAAAATCAGTCAATAAAGATCTTTCTATTTTGATTGAAATTCCTTCCCCAAAACTACATAGTGCACCTTTAAACAGTTTGAGCTGGCATAATATCAAACCTGAGATCTAACATGTTCTCTGCAGGGATAGCATAGATGTATTATAGAGGGGTGGATGAAATCGCATAGTGTACAATAGTGTAGCACTGCAAAACAAAGCCTGTAAGAATAATTACTATGATCATATGAGTCATAAGTGTTATTATCCTACACGCATACATACTTTGTCAATATGACCATAAATCAATAAGCCACACAACCAGTGTGGATTCTAATCTGCTTAAAGCGGATTCATTAACCACTCTGAAGACAACTACAGTGAAGAGAGGTAAGCATGAGAGAAGAGAGACCTCTAGTGTATGTGTAATGGATAAAAAACAGTTGTAAAAGTAGAGATTTGTGGGGTTGTGGTGACTCCTCGTACAAGTCTATTTGTCGCCAACGTGAAATAAAACGCCCTCCACCGCTCAGCCACGTTCTTCTGCCTCCGACTGAGCTCAAACTAATTTACCCAACACGCCCTCCATCCTCATCTCCTTCCCCCATCATTACCCAAGCTCCACGATGCACCCGCCGCCGCGGTCCACGCCCGTGCTGCGACGTCAGTCACTGCGTGCTGCTGGTTGACGCCGCATTCAAATACACAGAAAGAATTGTATTTTAGAACTTCATTTGAAAGCTACCGTTAACCGGCTTTCACCCCAACTTTGAGGCGACGAAACTGTCGTAGAAGTGTAGTTTGGTACGATAAGTATGATAATGGGTGTTTTAGTATGCTAAACTATAACACTGTAATGATAGCCCACTTGTGATTTAGAGGTAATCCATAAAATACACTTAGAGAACAGAAATAAATGCTAGATTTTTGGCTTTGTGTTTGATATCAACATTTATAATGTGCTTTATGGCCGTGATTTGAATGTGTCCTTTATTTAGTCGATGTTGGAGTAAATGCAGTGACAACAAAATATATAAGTGTGGAGTTTATAGAAATTTAGACACATAAACACCACCCAAAGATTTTTAACCGAAAGGCAGTGAACGCACCCTTAGTCCGGACCAGGGGGCGTAGGTTTGACCGGCTTCTCGGAGGCTCAGACACAATGAACCGTCAGACGGTGAGAGGCACGCATGTTGGCCCGGAGTCATTGGCACGGTTTTAGCACATTATTATTCTCGATTGTGCCTTTTCTTTAGTTTATTTAGTCGTTTTCGAAGTGTTGATACACTGTATGGCGGTGAAAAGGCTCGGCTGGAAACGGTTGCTTCGTCGAGTTTGATGAAAACGAGGTCGGGATCAGACTACCGTTAGCCCCTCCTGGCCGATTTTTTTCGTTATTTTTTTTTGCTAAAGCCAACAAAACAAGTCAGATAACGATGTCGTTTACTGCCTCGTCTGATTATTTCGCTGCCGAGTGTCTGGTATCGATATCCAGCGGTCCTGTCCTGCACAGACCCACCCCGGTCGCCCCCGCCAGCCAGCCGGCCACGGTGGGCCTGCTCCCTGGGGAGCCCGATGGGTCAAGCGAGGACAGGGAAGTGCGGGAGACGCTCAGGCTGGAGGGGGCGAACATGATGGCGGTGGCCGGTATCCTCACCGACCTGCACGGTAAGTTCCGCCCCATGTCGGCCTACTCGGAGAGCAGCAACTCCTCGTGCGGTGGGGAGAGCGGCTACACCACGTTGTCCGACCCGACCACCCCTACCATGACCCCCTCCGCCACCCCGGTCCCCGGACAGCAGCAGCAGTTGAGGGGGGGAGGAGGAGGAGGCGTGGGGCCCCCGCGCTCCCCGGTGAAGCGACATCAGTGCACTTTTGACGGGTGCGACAGAGTTTACGGGAAATCGTCCCACCTGAAGGCACACATCCGGACACACACAGGTACGGAGACAACAACAGTCAGCAGTTCACATGTTTTATAACCCCTGAATATAAACTTTGTAACTGCTGCTTTGTCGCTGACACGCACGGCCATGTTGTTATTACCAGTATATCAGATAGGTAGGGGAAGTGTTGTGCTCTTTTGTTTTATGGTATTAGTTGTTAGTAGCGTGGTGGTGGCAGTGTTTTCCCATTTACCCCCGTCTTACTACAATAACGAGGCCAAACAAAGAGGGAAAGACGGAAAAACTCCCCTTCAGAGAGTCTGACAAAGAAGTAAACTAACAAAAGAACTGGGCTGGACGTTAAAACCGGTGACGAAGGTCTTCCTCCCGACTGGATTTGCATATGAAATGAACGTAAGACGAAACCTTAACGTCGAGGGCAGAGAGTTCACTGTCGGTCCTGTTGATGGCAGCAGCAAGTGCTGGATGTTATGGCTGTTTAGTTTCACTCTGGGCATCATCACCTCTTTCTCTGGCTTCTGCTGACGACTTTAATGTCTGGCATAGTGTTAATGTATTGATTAACGTTGAGGAGGAGCCAAAATGGTGGCGCGCAAATGGATGCATTATCTACACATTTTCCTTTCTTTTTGTGTGCATGCTGAGCAGTGCATGCCGTGGTTGTAATTGAAGCTCAGTCTCAACCATTTATTCCCACGATGTAGTTGATAATACACCCACCTGTCAGGATGATACCGTAGCTCTGCCACAGATAAAATGTGCATGTGATGGGGGTTTTTTTTTTTTCGCGAAATGAGGAGAATTGGTGCGTTCAGGGTCAGTGAGCAGGCGCACACGGATTAAGGACAGGAAACGGCTCAAAGAAGCGGTGGTGGGAACGCCCACAAAGAGTAGTGCAACAACAACGTGGCCCGGCTTTGTGATCTTGAAAATGGCACCGAGCATCCTACTCGCTTATCCTGGTTTTACTCATGTTGCCTGCGAGAGATTAAGGCTAGTAGTAGCTTAGGAAGACACTAATCTGGAGAATCTAAATCCTAGATATGTTTTGTGACGTATTCAACTATGTAGAGATGAGCATACACCCTATTTCATAAAAGTCATGCAAATTCGTGTCATCAGAAATGTTTGGGATTTGGCCACACGTTTCTTGTTATGTTTTATTTATTAACATCCTATTTTGCAAACACTGCCCTATATTGTTGGTTTGAAAGCAGAAGATCATGTTTGAGATTTGAGGAACACGAACAAACAGACCATAAAATGCTTTACAGTGCCTGAGACATATTATTTAAATGAAAATAGAAATAATTGCATTGTTGTTATTTAAGATATGAAAGATTTATTTAAAAGGGATATATCTGTCAAACACACAAATTGCACCAGGGCTAAATCATTTGGCAATTAATTTAAAGGTTTAAAGTAATGAATAAATCGTTGCAGCTCTACATTGCACATGTTAGAGATGAAAGGGTTTGTCAGTCAATTGATTAGTCAGACATATCAAATTAATCAGCAGCTATTTTGATAAGCAAGTAATTTTTCAAGTATAAATATCAAACATTCCCTGTTTTCAGTGTCTCGATTGTTTGGACTTGCAGCTTTTCTTTGAGTTGTGTGATTGTAAAATTGATATTTGTAAGTTTTTGGACAGCTATCTAAAGGAAATTGCATTTTTCGCTATCTTCTGTTCTAACATTTGAAAGACAAAACAAGTAATCTAGAACAGCCACTCCTAAACTTTAGAAAGATATGTTCCAGTTTGAAATTGGAAGATCTATAGAGTGTATATGCATACATTTTTTTGGATTTCATAAACAGAACAACGATACAGTGCAAATTAATAATCCACCCACATACATGTAACAATTTCTACACTTGAATATCTTTGCACACATGCAGCTATGATGCAACATCAGATATATTCCACTGTTGTGTCAAAGTCTGTTCCACAGTCAAATATGGCTGCCCTCCTGTTAGAAATGGGTTTCATCTATTGCGATCCAGTGATACAGGTTACGGTTGGTAGAAGACACATTAATGGGAAACAGACTTCAACATAACACCAGACAAAATAGGTCAGATAAATGAGTAACACAAATAACATTTAATTTGACCCCCTTGATTTAAGTAATTATTAAATCATAACTATTTGATGGTCATTTCAAACAAAATTGATAATGGATAAACTTTTTTTAATTTATGTCTTCTCGCGGCCCACCTGCAGTACCTTCACGGCCCACCATGGGGCTGCAGCACACAGTTTTGAAATAACTGATCTAGAAGATATCAGTAAAGAAAATATTCTTACATAGTGGCTGCTATTTAACTGATGTACTGGATTGGTGCAGCTCTTGTTTGTTGTAATAGTTGTATAGGATGAGAATTAGTGATGTAGCTGAGCGGAGAAGTCTCTGTTCTCTCTGTTAAAAAATAATTCAATGCATGCTTGTAATGTAAACCCTGTGACTTTGACAAGCAGTTAGACAGCTGATGTTTAAATAATATTTTATATGGTGGTTAATGGTTCCCCCTTCTCTTTTCTGCCACTGCGCTGCAGGTGAGAGGCCCTTCCCGTGCACCTGGCCCGAATGTGAGAAGAAGTTTGCCCGCTCTGATGAGCTCGCCCGCCACACCCGCACCCACACGGGGGAGAAACGCTTCCTGTGCCCACTGTGCGATAAGCGCTTCATGCGCAGCGACCACCTGATCAAGCATGCACGCCGCCATCCCGACTTCCAGCCTTCCATGTTGGGACGCAACAAGGGAGCATTCTCCTCTCCCAGCCCAGCCATGCACCACTAGGATGGTTTGGGGGTGAGGGGCTTCATGGCAGGAGCACAGAAGGGTCACGGTGGTTTCAAGTTAACCAGCAACAATCAGATCCACTGACTAGGATTTAGCATTGCTGTGTTGTACTCAAAAATGTGCACATAACCCACACGTACACAAGCCAACACACACAGCCGGATGTGAGGGGGAAAAGTAGCCTCATCTCTCCATCCACACGGATGAGTCATGTGACCACTATCCACCTGCTCGACATAACTAGGGTTGGGTATAAAGAATGTTCCAAATCTGTAAGAACGATAAGAAATGTGCTTTTCGATTCCACTTATCGTTGTCCTGAAAGCAAAGTTTGGACCTACCACACTTTCCTTTTCATTGCCGGTCACATGTGTATCAAAGCATGTGCATAATGTTTACAGCATGACGGACTGGAGCTAGCTTTCTACTTCGGTAAAGACAGTAAAGATGCAGTGAATTGTAATCACTGCATGAAAATGAATACATGCAACTGGAAAAAAGTCCGTCTGATGTGACAACCCATTTACTACAGAATGGTATAAGACTGCAGCATATTTCATGTCCTGTATCATGACCTAATGAATTTAAATGTTGAAACGTTTTAATAGCTCAAATAACTAGATCTGAATGTCTGTTTTTGGTTAATCCGCTGAATAAATACAGGACAAATCAAGGTACTTCATCACATTGATGCAAAAGTCTAGAAAATCAATGATGCCATAAAGCAGCCAATATTGCCTAATAGAAAAATATAATTAGGCTTTAATGACTCAGAAAGTTAAACTTTAGCACATCAGAGAATATTTATATTTGTCTTTTGTTTTTTGACCAAAAACACATGACAAAAAACATCATTTATTAAATGTTTATGAAAATAAATGTGGTTTTTCTTTCAACACACGTTGGTTTCTTTTCTCACTCAGGACTCGATTTGAATGGGAATCATTAAGCAGATTGGAATCGATTTTAAAAATAAACCCAACCCTAAAAATAACCTCATCAACTCAAACTGAAACACTTTCACAAATTGCAGGGATTTTTTCACATTTTCTGTCATAATCTGCACATTCATCATCAGCCAAAACTCCTCTGTTTTCTTGTGGTTAATTTGTAAATTATTTTTGTGCTCTTCAGTACCATTTCTTCACCATGAGTAGCACAATATTGTGATGTTAGGTAGCGAGGCAGTGGCTAGAAGTCTTTTAGCTTTTTTTTTCTCCTTTTAGCTTTGCTGATTGTGACACATTCCTTCATTTTTATTGCATTAGTAATGAGGCGATTTGTCAATATTTTTTTGTATATCCAATTTAATTATAGATCAAATATTAATTTTGCCAGAAAGTGGATCAAACTTCACTGTAAAGGAGCTGTTTGCATGCCATCTTTAAGTCTAGATCAGTTATCATCCTTATGCTGACACATAATATACAGTAGTATTATGTCTAATACTGATGCAAATGTAAATAAGCTTCAAGCGTTTTAATGTAGAAAACTGGTAATGCTACTAGCAGCAGAATTAATACATGTGATGAATTGTAGTCCTTATATTAGGGGTGACAGTATATGCTTGATAGGATGGCATTGCCTGTGAGTGTCGGTGTGTATGTGTTTTTATTTACATTTTTGTTAGCGACAGAACTGGGAAAAGTGTGTATGTGATGGTATCAAAATTCTTTGGGGGAGGGGGGGAAATATGACATGAGTTAAGCTTGACTTTCAGCCAGCTGCCTTTAAAGTAAAAGCGTTCACCACACTCATCAGAGGCGTGGAGCCTGATGGCAGAACGCATATCAGGATCAGGTGTGACAAGGGTTTCTTTATATGGGTTGAGTTTTGGCAGCAGATAAATTCTCACATGTATCATTGGGGGGAAAAAATCCTGTTACAATTATTTGTACTGGAATCAAAGCTAATAACCAGTAGACCTTTACTGAGGAGGACATTTTGACTTGTCAAATCAGCAACAGCGCAGGTGCAACTAATAAAGCTAGCTATGGCTCTGTTCTATGTAGGTGTGTCATTTAATCGGCAGGCACAATATCAGGGGCAGTCACTTGTAAACAGGACGCGGCCATTGATGTTATTAGTAACACCTGTGTTTGACAGCTCAAAATGTCGTCTGATGAAGAAATGTTACTATGCTGTAAAAATGGGGCTTTTTTGAAGGTCCAGTGTGGAGGATGTAGGGGTATCTGTTGGCAAAAATGGAATATAATATTCCTAATTATGTTTTCATGAGAGTATAATCACCTGAAACAAAGAATCATGTTTTTCCTTAGAATGAGCCTTTTATATCTACAGAGTGAGCTGATCCTTTATCATGGAGACAAACCATGGATCCAATAAGGGAAAATCTGGATACAGCAATGGAGGCAGAGCCCCATTCATTCCTATAAAAATCACTCATTGAAACCAAACGACATTCAACTTCCTGAGTGTAAAATTATCCAGATCATCCACTTAGCTTCCGTACTGTGCGGCCCATAGAGCGTGCACACTAGGCCACCACGTGAAATTGGCTCTAAAGCTCGGCGCTGTTCCTTGGGGTTTGACTCTGCTGTGATGCAACTATGTTTCTGCAGTAGCCCAGAACAGACAGACCAAACACTGGCTCTAAAGAGGGGCCTTAGCATTTTAAGCAGCCACCATTGCAGAGGCTGAGACGAGGGGTGTTCAGTTGGTTGCATCTACAAACACAATGCTGGATGCCACTAAATCCTTCACACGGGACCTTCAAGAACCAGTTCAGTCCTTTAAAGAAAACCGGCACCTAAATACTCCTCTAAGCCAAAAAGTTTGATAATCCTCATGTATTTCAGGAATCATCACTAACTGAATCAAGCATTCCTCAAGTAATTCAGATGTTTAAAATCTATTCAAGTACATTCAGAGTCCAGGTCTGTTTCTAGAGAGGTTGAATCTTTTTTTTCTTTCTTCTGTGTTTCCACACTGTTTTTTGTCCAGCTCATGGACATCTTCCTTTATCTCAGAGAACAACACTTCTTCAGGAAAATCTGAAAGCCTTAAACTATGTCATAACTACTTTGCACCATGTTTACAGTTTGATCATTGTATAGGTGTGTAACGCCCGCTCATGGGCTCATTACAGATACTCATTATGCAATATGGCACTTTTTTCTTACAGGTGTATTTGGCTGAATAGTGTAATGGCTTGCACTGTTACTATGCTTCTTCAAGCGAGCACTGTGGAACTTTGCTAGTGTGTTGATAGCCAATGGTTTGTAAAACTGCCTTTTTGTCCAAGTGCTTTAGAACGTGTGATAAAAGAACTGGGTAGTTATTTTTATTTCTAATTTTTGTGTGTGTGTGTGTGTGTGTGTTTGCTTAGTAATTCAGGCCATCTCTTGTTGTGGGATTTTTTATTTTCTTCATTTGTATTTTGAGATCTGTTGTCTCCTCCACACTAAAATCAGAGAGGAAGGACTTCAGACGTCTTCCTCATTCATCTGTCAAACCATCTCCATATACCGTTTTACTGTTGATCTCATTTTAATGGGAGCCGCACTCATCTGAGTGAAATTTTGTACACATTTCTTCTTAAAAGGTTCGATCTGTCGACAGTTTTTGGTTGCTGCTGGCAGTAGCCTCGAACGCATGGACTGCTTAACAAAAGAACACACACATTGTTCTTGTTTTCTACGTCTTCAAATGGACATACTCCCTCCCGTCTCTCCTCACAGATGGGAGTGTCTTCTCACACAGACTCTGTCCGGGTCTCAAAGCTATAATATCACAAGAAGAACATACCTCACAGATTTATTTTTTATTTTTTATTTGGTGTCTGTACAATTCCATCCAACCTGTCTTTCAGAAATTCCTCTAAAGCCACTGAGCCTTGGATTTCAGAAATGTGTTTATATCAGCTAGATGGTCTGTTGTGTAGGCTTTGTCCTCATCTTGTCTTTATATGCAACATCACTACTTCCTGTGTAGCAGCAGAGTTTCCTTTATCCCTGCCTCGATGAACTTCTGTTGTTCATGGACAGTAGCAGATGAACCTACTGGATAAATCCTGCACCGACCCCCCTGTCATTAGAGCCCAGCAGGAGTTTTAGTCACCAAGGGAAAGACTCACTGCTGGCTCGGACAGAGGCTTAAAAGAGGTATTAAAATGTAAAAGAAAATAATACCTGTAAACTGTCACTTCACTGCAGATTTCAATTGTAAGAGCTCTAGTCCAAATCTATTTGTTCATATCACTGAATGTGGCTTGATGACAAACGAGCATTATCCACTTTGGATTTCAGTTTTGCTGCGCTGCCTCACTGAGAAAAAGACAAAAACAAATTAATAATGCGATAATTTCTCTTGTCACCACACTAATTCAGATATGCACATTGTACAGAAACAGATGTTTTTTAAATTGATGCCTAATTTTTACATTAATGTAATTTTTTAAAAATCCTCTTCTCAAAGCTTTAGTTAAAGAGGAACTGTGGAACTAAATAATTGCTGCAACACGCTGTTTTGATATTTATATTCTCAGGTGTCTTCAATTTTGAGCATTGGAGTTTCAATATTTCCTGTTCAACACCTAAGTACAAGCATGTTTTATTTCTTTTTTGTTATGCCGATTAATTTATTTCCAAAAAGAATTGTATCATTTGTGTGGTTTAATTATTCTTTTCATAACTCATTTTGTGATATGGAACAGTACTAATATTAAGTGGTTCCATTGTTTGCTTGACATGAGAATACCAGTGCTTTTTTTAAAAATAAAAATCCTTAAGTTGACTGCTGTGTTTGTGTGTTGTTTCCTCTGCTCAGTGAAGTTGTCCCATAAGCACATAGCAGCCTCAATATAAAAAAAAAACATGAGTTTATTTGAAGTAAACATGAAAGGCGGTGCCTGGCCAGTTTACTATTTAATAAAGCCCATGATGTTGGAAGGCAGTCTCTGATTATAATAAAAACCCTTGGGTGGATCGACTGCGTTTGGACACGCAAAGATCAGGGCATGAGATTATTTGAACAAAGTACAAAGTGGCCTGGCTGGGTCTTAATTACAGGTCATAAACCCAAATAAATATTGAAAGACAAAGTAACGAGAGATTTTTTCATTCAGATTCATGCATTATTCCCTGAAATATTAATAGAAATGTAGAGAAATGCTCTCAGTTTCACAATGTTAAAGGCAGTGAGAAAAAAATCCTGGATCCGTGCAAATTGCAAGTGCAATTCATCAGATCAGCACCAAAAGTTAATGGTTTCTATTCTGGGCCGAGACCCATCCTCCACCCGAGTTTGGTGGAAATCCGTTTGGTGGTTTTTGTTTAATCCTGCTGACAAACCAACAAGCAGACAAATGGACGCAGATGAAATTGGTAGATGAAGTTATGAGGCCCATTATTTGACAAATTATCCTGTTAAAATTACATATATATGTGAAAAAAGTAGTATAAAGCCTTTTGTAGCTCCAGAGGAAGCTGCATGTAGTCTGATGATGAAGTGGCATTGTGGGTAATGTAGGCAGCAGGTTTTGAAAAGGAAGAAGATATCCCTGATTCTGCTGTATTGATTGATCATTTGTCTTAAAACTGTGCATAATGAGTTCAACAGGGTTATAGGAGCGCAATGCTAGACCACAATGCAACTAAGCTGCTGAGTGACATCACTGGAGGTAATTTATTAGAGGAGCCACTAATGCCTTTATACTACTTTTTCACCACTACCCTTTAATGTTGAACATTTATTACATGGCATCTACTTCCCCTGCGGAAATGTGAAGTCTTGGTCTCGACAAGTGATCTTGATATGTGGAAGGCTGGATCACCAACAAAGCAGAGTGGGACGCTCCAGGGGCCCCAAACGCTCCAAACTTGTTAGCTGGCTTGTGCTGATTTAATTGAAGATTAGTTTGAAATATGCTCCACTAAAGCCCGATATAAACTGATATGATTGGGACTTTGTGGTGGGTCCTGCAGAGTGTCCTTGTGCTAAAATGTAGTTCTTATACCTTCATTATTTCAGCCTTATCACATGTTGTGTGAGTTTTATCAAACAAACATACAGTTTTTATTCATTCCACAGAGAAGGTGAGGAATACAATTAAGTCAGGGCCCAGCAGCTAATTTGTGCCCCTCCAGGATGTTCAGCTGACCCTAACGACATGACATCAGTCCCCCTCAGAGTTCATCTCTGTTTCCACTGGCAGAGAAGCGGGGAACTCCACCACGAGCAGAACGGGGAGCCACAGTTTCCTTCTCACTTCTCCGCCTGGCTTTGTCTCTGTCCCAGTCCGTGTCTGCAGCCTCGTCGTCCCAGATGGTCGAGGTCTCCGTGTCGCTGATGTAGCCTGGCTCTCCGGTGTAGTGTGTGGGGAAGAGCAGCAGAGGCTCCACTGAAAGCACTTTCAGGTCCCTCTGCTCAAAATACTGCATGTACTCGTCTCTGAAGGGACAGGGAGGAGGACAGAAGGACTTTAGACTGAGTAAATATGGTTTAAAGGTGCAATACGTAAGAATACCTCGTCCATACTTTTATATATAAACAGTAACTGAGGCTCACTTGGGGTGCTTGTTGAACATGACAGGCAGGAACTCATCAACCGGCAGCATTTTGTTCAGGGGATTTGCCTTGAGGAGCTTCTTGGCCCCGTTCAGTGACAGGACGTAACCCAGGGTCCAGTAGGAGTAGTGCGGGTGAACGAGGTTCCTGACTCCCTTCACCCACTGCTCCGGCTCCTTCACCTGCAGCCGCTTACGGCCCACATAACTGTGTGAGGACACAGAGGTGAGTGACACTACAGAGGCACAATGTGGATTTATTATCAAAGGTATTCAAGTGATGAAAAATGGGACAAAAACTGCAGTGATTTACTCACATGAGGTCCCACTCAAGTCCCACTCTCTGTACATTTTCCATGATAGTCTCCAGCCTGCTGCCAAAACTGGGCTCAAATCTGACATCATCTTCCAGCAGGAGCACCTGCTGCAGTTCCTGCTGCACCACCTTAGGGGGCGACACATAACAGCAGGAAACACCAAACACTTCTAACCTCCTCATACTGCCACATCAGCTTCAGACCAGTCACAGAGTATAAGGCTGTACCTGTTTCCAGATGTTGTAGTGGCTGAGGAAGCAGCCAATCTCCCCTCTAGTCAGCACACGTCCTGAATATGGGTCTTTGTACCCGGGCAGCATGTCTACGCCCATGGCCTGCAGCTGAGAGGAGTTCAAGGCTCTGTGGACAGCGCAAGCAAACAGGTGAAGATTCAATTTCTGCAACAATAACGAGCCAACCATTAAAACTGTCCAATCACAGCATTGAAGGTACTCGAATTAATATATAAAAAAAGTGACATCAATTGAAAACAGTACAAAGACAATATATTTTACGTTCCCAACTTTTTTTGGAATCGGTGTCGTAGAATAAGCGCACAGAACTCAGCAGTTCATTCTTGACCTGTAAACATCAGCTTTCAACCATATCAGACGCTCTCCTTGTCAGCATTGAGTTTGCTCAGTTGCTATTGAATTGCATACGTCTGAGCTCCTCTGCGAGTTTTCATTTATGTTGATATAAACCTGATAATCGCACTTTTGAGAACAATTTGAAATGGTCGAAAGCTCTGGAGCAAGCAAGCAAGTGGACAGTGAGTTGCATTCTTTTGCCAGCTAGTTAAAGTAATCCATTAATGACATAAAACATCTCTCTGTGACAGTTTACACTTGGGTACACATAGCAGCTATTAACTACTTGCTTATTAGCATGCATATTGGGTAAGTGTCAAAGCACTACTGCATTAGCTATGAGCAAGACCTCACTTTAGTAGAGTTAGAAAAACTTTATATGGAGTTTAAACCATGTTAACACTAGTTTTGTATTTTATTACACAATAATTAACCATAAAATAACCATATTTAGAAATGTTATTCAGGGAGAAAGACTTTTGGTGGCACTTCCACCTTATAAAGGCCCAAACTGAGTGAAGCCTATTAAGATAAATAATTGTAGTTATTGTTGTAAATGTAAATGTAATTCATATAAAACAACTTACTATCTACAAGCAGTAATTAGGAGGTTACGGAGAGAAAAGGCTCAACCTGGTAGTTGAAGAATATTGTCATGCAGAATAAGGCATTAATACATTACATTGTGGTAATACTATTTTAGTAAAGTATCTTAGGAAGTGAGTAAAGTATCTGATCATTGCATCACCACTGTATAATGAGAACTGTTACTGTATGTCATACGTGCCATCCACGGCTTCTGTCAGTGTTGCGTTGATGCCGAGGACGGCCAAAGTACTCAACATCCTGTCCCGCCGGTCTGATCGGCGCTTCAGATTGATCAGAAAGATCTAAAAGTGAAGGAGAATGAAGTGACTGTTCAGTTAAACAGCCCTCCATAACTGCGAAATATCTCTACAGCTTATAAATGTATCCGTACCTCATCAAATCCCATCTTCCCTGGTTCTTTAGGCACAGTGTGCACGTACTGTGAGGGCTCCACGGGGAAGGCAACTGGGAAAGTAAGGTCATACATTCACATTTCACATAAAGCCAGTCTTTTGGTATCAAGAGAATTTCTAACATCAGTTTAACATCTAACTGATGTAGAATTGAGCGGGAGAAAGGTGAATGAGAGGCAGTGGGCTTTAACAGAGGAGTGAGACATGTGTCAGGACTGTGAGAGGAAAAAAGACCAAATGTGCTCATACAGGCCAAGGAAACGGTGAGCAGAGACTGAAGACAGAGAGCCCTTAAACTGTCAGTTATAGAGTCAACTTTACTATATGCATAATTAGAGGAAGTGCTTACTGAGAGCCTCTGTCAGTGTGTGGGTAAAACTCTCCTCTTCTTCCTCCAGAGGCTGGTCTTGGTTGAGGGGCACTGGTAAATATCCATAATGGTCCTTGTTGCACACGTACATCTGAACTCCTGCAGACAAACAGACGGATCAGGCCTCAATGCAAACGTCTTTTCATTATTTGAAATGCAGAGACAGATAGAATACATAGATAGACACATTAAAGCACATTATGCCTCTTTCTACATGTAGTGTAGTTTGATTTTTAGCAGTTTTTCTAGAAAGGCACTAAACAGACAATAAAAGTATTTTAGTATTTTTTTAGTATAGAGTTTATTAACTCAATACATAATATAACTCAAAAGTGATTCCAATCCCTAATTATTTGTATACAGCTTACTAAAGCTTTGATATTTTAATATTTTAAGTCTTCCTACCTGATAAGAAAACAACATCACATTACATTTCTGCCAGAAATCCCCCTAAATCCTACACACTGGACCTTTAAACCAGCACACGGTTATCAAGGTTCTGACCTGCTTGCCGTGCAGAGAAAGCGAAGGCCATGATGTCATCTACATCGTGGGGGTAGTCGGGGTGAGGAGGGTGGAAGGCTAACGCTCGGCTGGCTGTGCGCCTCAGGTCCAGCAGGTAGGTGGAGTGGACCATGGGGACTGCAAAGCAGCCCTGCCTCTTCCATTTACGGATGGGAATATACTCTGGGGTTCGTCTGTAGTAGCCCTGAGAAAACCCAGAACAAGTTTTTGTGAATGATCTGTACAGGAATATTCAGTTTTGGTCTCTAGAAGAATCTTACCTGTGGAGTCACGCCACACCAGAAGTTGGAATAAAGACCTTTTGACTCCAACATGGGTGCTACAACTGTCAGATTCTCTGCTATCATGTCAGATAGCACCTGGCTGTTTGTCAGCAAGTTGTCACTGTCCACAAACTGAGAGAGAAGAAACATTAGTGGATGACAGAATGGTGACATACTTTGTGCTTTATGGTCTTTTTCTGTCTCACCAATATGTAGTCTGTCCACAGACGTCTGGCAGCTCTGAGTGCTGCCTGCTTTAACTTCATCACATGGGTGAAGCGGGAGACGGACCAGTGTTTGGGACCCTGCTCGTCTGCATAGAAGCTGAAAGACATATCAGGTTTACCAAGACTATTACGTCTGTGATTAAACAGTCTCGAGATGGTGGGTAATAATTGTGATGCTGCCCTAGACAGAGTGTTTTATGTATTAGTAGTGATTCACCTCGGTTGCTCCGCGGGCCTCCACTCCACTGAGTGGTACAGGTGCTGAACTCCTCTGAGCCACTCCTGAAGCAGGGCTGTGCTGTTGTCCACACTGTGGTCAGAGGCTGCCCTGAGATCACAGAAACATTACTGAACTTCACCTTTCTGTAGTTTTCTCATTTGTCCGAGAATGACTTGTTTACTGCTGAACAGCGCTGCTGAATGTGAAGAATGACACTCACACAGTGCAGTCAAACTCACAAAAAAGGTGAACTTTTGCTCATTTTTTTTGTGTTCACTCTCTATCAAACCAGAACATTTTCATTTGTAGCTCTGATTCTTATCAAAAAATTCTTCTTTAGACCAAAACAGAGATGTAGCACATTTCAATTAAAAATGTACTGCAGTAAATAGACAGAATTTTACCAGAGGGCAATGAGTTCCTTTGGATAGTCCAGCCTCTCGATGCATCCCAAGAAGTATGGGAGGCTGTGTTGTGCGTTGCGTGCGAGGATGGTGATCAGAACTGTGGGCTTCAGCAGAGAGGACTCCCACTGGGCTTGGTGTTGGAGGAGATGATCAGCTGGAAGCTCCTCTGTGCTGCTGTGCAGGAAGAGCTGTCCTGCTAAAATCACAAAATATGATCCCACAAGTCCAAGAGGCATATTTCCACCGGCGGACCTTGATGTCTCTGTGGTCTCAGACTGCTGCAACTGAGACAGAACGAGAAACTCTCACACACTCATGATAACACACGCACACACACACACACACACACACACATACACACACACAGGAAGAGAGAGGTAGTCAGAGAGATTGAAGAAAGCCTGCACAGATATGAGAAAAGTCATTATTAATATATTTTTTTTTTTTTAATTATTATTATTAAGTAGTTGTAGTAGAAGTCTAATAATAATAATTATAATAATAATAGTTCATGGGTATGGCAAAATCATATCAATGTATATATGTTTATTCTATTTTTTAAAATCTTGCTTTTTAATGCCTACATTTATTTAAAGGTGCAATATTTAAGAACTGGCCTTTTGTTGAATTCATACTCCAAACAAACAGGGGGCAGCACATTGCCAGAGTAACCACTAACTACAGCTAACTAAGTTCGGTGCTCGGAGCACCGTGGAAGTGTTGGTGTTGTTTACGTTCGAACTATCACCTTTTGAGGTATGAATTTCCATTGTGTGTAATAATTTTGTATTGTGTATTCTATTATAGTAAATTCTATATTCTAATATATTCTAGTACATATAAAGTATTTCTGATTCTGATATTTTATTATATTATATATCTATTCTATTATACTATATTATATTACATTACATTACATTACATTACATTATATTATATTATATTATATTATATTATATTATATTATATTATATTATATTATATTGACTTGGCTCACTGGGTTTTTTCTGCCCTAAGAAGTGTCTCTAAGGCTGCCTCCTGTCTGCCACGCGGAAAACAAGAATGAGTAACATTTTCCGCCCGGACGACTGAGACTGTAGCACGCTGGCAAAACTTAAAACATAAGTCACGCACGCCGTGACAGCAGCACTCTGTCCTGACATTACACAGTGTGTAATGAGAGTGTTCTGAGTCATTAGACACGTTAAATAATTAACATGTCGGAGGCGTCAGACACAGCGGACCTGAGGGAGAAGCCTCCACCTCCGCCCTGGATCCTGCACCATCCGACCGTGAGTGTCAGAGGAGAGCCCTGCTGCGTTCACTGCTCTGGTGCTAAATCATGTTGTAAATATTTCATGTTTTTTTTAAATCTTGTTTTAGTATCAGCTAATGAAGAGTCTGGAGGTTGAGGACAGCGAACAGCTTCACACAGCCTTCCTCGTCTACATGGATCTTTGTGAGGGTGAGTGTGAGAAGAGGTGAGCAGGAGCCAGGACTGTTTGTTGGTTTGTGTGTTTGTTTGTGTGTTTGTTTATGTGTGTGTCCTGCAGAGACATGGGTGCTCATCTGACAGGGTGATGGTCCAGGATCTCAACTTAAACTCCCACATGTTGCCCCTTTTAAATGTTTTTGTCAATACTTTCACCACACTTCATTAATAATTAGACTTCAATAAATATGTTCAGGGCTTAAAGTAAGACAATGAGTATTTATTATCCATTGTGTGTAGTTTGTGTGTTTTGTATAATGTAAACTCCTCCTCTGCTTATTAAAACTCCCTCAAACAGTACTTATTTCACATGTGAATACGGTGTCTCTAATGTTGGCTACAGTCCTGCTCAATGCTGTACATCCACAGGAGATTAATTTTACTGTATGAGTTTGCATGAAAAGAGCATTACAGGTGAGGCATTTTAAAGAAGGAAACAAAGGGTTAGCTAAAGCTCTTACTGATATAATGAAAAATGACATTTTATATATTAAAGGGGCAATACGTAGAATTTGAGTTGAATCAGTCAAAAATGTACTATAATTGTCGACAGGATGTGAAGAAATAGCAGTGCTGACATTATGACGTTTCTGTCGGTGTCAGAGATGTCTGCTGAAGTTAGCATGCTAAACAGCTAGCCCTGATCCATGCCGCTCCAAAAATCCTGTGTTAGCGCTGTTAACACCAACACTTCCCTGGTCCCCCAAGCTCTCTGTCCAAACCACTATCTGCACTGCTAACTGAGCTAACTAGCTAATGGCAGCCACAGTTAGCCGTTTTTCTGCTGCCTTTTTTTGTTTTGAGTTTGAATTCGACAGGTGTCCAATTTTTACATATTGCACCTTTTAAAATAGGTTGTGTCTTCAGTTACATATAAATTGTATTTACCTGTACAACCTCTAATTGTTGTCGAGCTCATTCAGAGTAACATAAAACTATAAAAACATGTTCTAAATGAGTGGGGGAAGGGTGAATCAGTGTTTAGTGTTGACGGAGGAAAGGCCTCTCTTATAACAAATGACATCCTGGCTGTAATGACCTTTGGAGGAGCCACTACAGTTCGCCGTAGACTGATTAGGCATTTGTCCTCCGCAGTGCGTCACTGGAAAGAGGTGTCTTGTGTCAAGAGTCCTGAGCTGCAGCTGGTTTTGCTGGAAGCGAGGGAGAAGGAAGGAGGACCCGTCCAAACTGTTCTTCCACTGCCTGTTCACCGATCTCTGAGCCACAAAAGGTAATTGGACACCTTTTTCTTTTCATTTAAAGACTTTTACTGTCACAAGTTGTCTACACAAATTTCCCAAACTCACAGCTTCCTCTTCTGCCGTGCAGCATACGTCACGTGCTGGACAGAGGCTTCCCCATGCTATTGTGTGCTGTAGCTGCTGACTCCACCCTTGTCTACCAGAGGATGACTGACGGTTTGGTGACACCTGATCCCCCTGTAGGACCCTTCCAGGATTTGGGACGCCGGCAGCATCGGAAGAGACGGCAGCAGCGCTGAGCTGTGAGAAGTCATGAAGGTGTTGATGATGAACCATAGGAGAGCAGAATGAGGCAGGCAGGCGGTTGGTTGGTTTGTCAGTCTGCAAAAGCTGCTCCTAAAAAAGGTCAAAGGTTTACTGACAACATGGCAGCAGGTGCTAATGGAATGAACCACTGTGCCCTGTGAGGTGTAAGATACAACCGGCTACATCCAACCAGAACAAAACTTTTTGGCTATTGACCCCTTAAAACTTTTGACCCATTGTCTTTGGTTGCACAGGTCTATGGGTTGTGAAAAGGTCAACCAGAGAGTGAGATTTTTTTCCAAATATGCAGTATTTAACAAGAGACATTCATGTGTTAAAATGCTTGTACTCATCTCGTGATCCCTCTCATGCTGACCTCTGGGAATCACTGGTCTGGTTCATTACTTTGACAAAACATAGGTCGGTTCCCATGAGGTCACAGGCCTTCCTTAAAACCTTCGAGCTAGACCAGATGAGTTGGATCCTAGTGCTTTCACCAAACATTTAGAGTGCATTACTTCTGCTGATACTGCATTTTTGAGGCTCGTACATACATTAACGTAAATTGATCATAAAGAAATATCTTTTTTTACCGAAGACCTAACAATAAAATTTTTGATGAGGATCCCTTCAATTGTGACTTTTGCCTTTTTATTTTTTGTTCCAGACCACTGACCAATGTGCAGTTAGCAATAACTAAGGATAACAGGGAGAGAGTAATTTAAATGATCTCTGATTGAAAGTGTCAATCAGAACAAGCTGGTAATAACGCGACGGGTCATCTGGAGATACAATATTAATATTATTATTTCCTGCTTTTGTTTGTTTACTTCTCTGTTATCTCTCACATTAGACACAAAAAGGGACCATCATGTAAAGCTGTAATGCTTCAGTGCATAGTCATGTACTGAGCTGGACATTTCAGAGTTGGAATATAAATATATCAGTGCTCTCTGGTGGACAAACTACATTAGTGGCGACAGTTTTTAAATGACATCCGTTGCATCTTGAGCATTTCTGTACTGTAATTTCTAGTTAATTTATGGCCAATATGACTTTCTCTATATGCTAACATTGCCTAAAAATATCAGCCATAACAATATATCAGTTGGGCTGTAATTTAGGCATGAGGAGTGATGATTGGTTAGGGTTAGGTTGAGAATATCAGGGCAGACCAATCAGGGGCAGAGTGGGGTTGGTCATGCCTTCACCTTAGTAGGCTTCGTAAAATCGCTTCCGGCTCTGAAACGAACAACCTTAAACCTACATTCCTTCTAAGGCCAGCAGGGTTGCAGCACTGGTTTCAAAACAAGTCTGATTGCACATAAGCTTATCAGAAAATGACCCTGCTTCTCACTTATTACCTGACTACACAGTTTCTTAATGAGTTTATGTTGTCAGTCGCTAGTTTCAAGTCTTCTTCAACAAAGCATGATATTCATGTTTGTAAATTATGGTCCTGTTCACAGCAAAATAGACAATCAAGTTATGCTTGAGGGCGTCGCTACCTTGTGATTGAAAAGTCATAATTACGGCTCGTTCTTCAGGTTCCCAGTGATATTCAGGATTTCGTGAGCCACAGTGCTTTCCATTTGCTTATCTAGTATTAGTAGGCGATTCATTTAAATAATACCGACCATGCAGGCTGTTCAGGAGGCTGCACTTCCTGTTTTCTTTCACATACCACAACACTGTCAGCTGTGTGGTTAAGTTACTGAAAACATTTTTTATTTTTCTAGAAAAACAAAACAAAAAAAACAAAACATAAAACTGAACACAACAACATAACACTGGTGAGGGGAATACATAATGAGACTTGACTGTGATTTTGCAGTGTCCACCATTAACATGGAGCAGATACTGAAGCAGGGGACATCAATAACCCTGCTGTGTGAGTGCATGAGTGTCTTTTTAATGGTGCAGTAGTGTCTAAATGAGAGGAAGGACTTGACCACATGAGACAAAGATTACAACACTTCAACCCTGAGCCTTATTCAACATAAATACTCTACATCATCGCAGAAAACAGACATGGACAGACAAACACACTGTACTGGCCAACGTGCTGTAGAAAAGAGGTTCAGACTGTGTCTTGGAATGCAGAAAGTGTCCTTGACTTTTTCAGGGAGGCGTTCAAGGATGAAATATTCAAAAATGATGCTGATAGAGACATTATCTTCACTCGGAGTCAGCGTCCACAAGGGCACTGGTCGCTTCTGCTGTTGGAAATTTATATTTGAAAGAGTCCTATGGTTGACAGCCATGTATATCGGCCTTCCAGCACTTATCCAAGCAGGGAAAGAAAAGCAGATTAAAATCCAAAGATCTCGGTCATCCTGTAATGGCTTCATTGAGGAAGTAAACCTCGAAAACATGTATAAATACTGAACCATCTTTGATTTCGGTGGTCGTTTCTCGCTGGGTTAAGCAGGAACTAAGGATGTGAGCAGGAAGGTAAAAAGGTGCTTGATTCAAGTCAGTAATCCATTTTTCTCAGGCGTGTACATACAAGGGACAGTCCCCCCCCGGACATGGTAACACATGGTTCGGTCCATCCGTAACACTGGAGTGACAGGTCCTTCATACTGAGACTGATGGACACACGGCCACAGTGCTATGTCATGTCCTCCTCCTCTGAGCAGTAGTCCCGGCCCTGGAAACAAACACAGAGAGATTCATGTATATTACATTTTACACACTGTTAACAGAGTTGGGACCAACCTGATTCAGTATCAGGTGCCAATACTGACGTGATTCAATTATCGGACCGTGGTCACCGATCCATGTACTGATCCAGATTCCACAGTCCGAGTCACAGTCAAAACATTAAAGGGTTTTGTAAATATTTAAAATATTACTGAGGTCATAATACAAACTCAGGAATATTTATCTTTTCCATAACTGAATAAACAAGCTGTTCTCAGAGGAAAATAAGGTCCCAGAACACTGTCTGAGGCTAGAAAGGTGGCAGGGTCCGCCACATATAAACAAAGTAAAACAGAATGAAATTGTCCTTTAAAGGTCAGTTTGTTTATTCAGTCATGAAAACACAGACAATTTGTATTTTTAGACTTAGGATTAGAGTTTCTTCCCCAAAACTACGTAGTGCTCCTTTAAAGAAGTTGCCCAAACAATTTCTTCTCCTACGCGGTTGATACGGTGGTAATACTCATTTATCACCCAAACATACTTGATTAGGCAACATCGTCTTCAGATATTTGCAGCACAGTAAGTACGATAAAGGAAAAAGTTTTCAGAATCAAATGCTTAGGATCAATTGTTTTAGCATGGATGATTTAAAATTACTAGAGAGAGGACATTAAATCACACACAGCTTCCTAGACCTTCTTTCTAGACCCACCACGCTACACAGAGGTTGAACATACAGGGACAAATTATTCTCCATCAGCAGCCTCAAAGGACAAAACGCTGCTGCAGAAACACACTGGCTGAAACGTCCCTTCATTACATTGAACCCAGGGCACTGTAGTTTATTTATGGTCTATGCCACATACACTGTTCTGGCAGAAATACTCACTAGTGCACCAGATGTGTGTTTATCCTCCATTCAAAATAGTCCCCAACAATAGTGCACTACTGTTTTAGAAAAGTTTGCTAAAAATGACAGTAGCCAGCTGTTCAGGGACATTGTTTAGACTATTTTCCACTTATTTTTGAAGATTTATATTTTTAGAAGGAACAAAAACGTTCTTGGTTGCAACAGACTGGGTGGGGAACTCAAAGTACTGAGCAACAGATTAATCAAATTAAACAGACCAGCAAAACCGGTTTTGTTATATATAAAACAACAGAAGTCTTGTCCTTACTGCTTTTGTTTCTGCATGCACTTTCCTACATCCTCTCATAACCCCTTTTCAACAGCTACTGGAGAATGTTTTTGCATGCATTTTGTTTTGTGTGTGTATGTGTGTGTGTGTGTGTGTGTGTGTGTGTGTGTGTGTGTGTGTGCGCAGATGAAGAAAACAATGATGTGGGTGAGAGCCACATTTCTCTTTAGCTAGAAGTGAATTGATAGACAACAATAGAGCTTTCTGTCACACTGGAATAAGTTATATCAGACAGGGTGTGGCTATTGTGGTTGCACAGGCACTTTCTTCAAGTGCGACTAAACATTTTCCCTGGTCTCAACTGAAATCTTTGCAGTTTCTGTTTTTAAACAACTGAGGTAATTACATTTTCTTGCTGAATCCAATTTATGTGTTGAAAGTTAAATTAAAATGTACAATTTGGTCCACCTGAATGATGTGCTGGTGCACCTTAATGACAAAGTGAGGTGCACCAGTGCAGCTAATGTGAGAAGTTAGAGCCCTGTCAGACTTTAGATACAGTTATTAGAAGAGGAAATGAATTGTTTGTTTTGTCTTTTTTTCCCTTTGTTAACAATGAAAAGAATAAAGAATGATGCCGTCTACTTCGATATGATTTAACTTCCCCTTGTACTATAAAACAATGAAAACACAGTTTGAACACATGGAGTCACACTGCAGCAGTCAGTTAAGCATGTTGTCAACGGTACTTCTTTAAATAACCTCACTGGTGGGGCGGACATGACAGATTGAGGCTGTTTTGAGGTAGCATGTTGTCATCTGCTGTGTCCTCACTTGCCACAGATTTGCTGCAGTGACAGGATTAACCTCCATTATGTCATTTAGCAGGAGCTTTTTGTAAAAACATCAAGCGATGCTCCACTGATGGGCTGTTATTCCTTACTTTCTCGATTTTCTCGTCCAGCATCCTGAAGAATTCTTGCTGACTCTCTGAGGAGTGGATGCTCCTGCAGGGACAAAGCGTGCAGCAGGTTAGAGCCTGGCGGTGTAACCGTTCTCACCCTTTTATAACTGAAGGTTCACTTCTGATCGTTTAAACATTTCCGGGGATCACGTTCCCAAGCACATGACAAACAAAACAGGAGCAAAAAATAAATACACTGCAACACAGTTTTCAGCTCAGCATCACTGCCTGTCATTGTGAATCCAAAATTAACGTCAGGGTTGAATTTCCTCGCCACCAAACTCATGTAGTCACGGAAAAGCAATTCAGTCAGTGATACTTACAGAATCTTTCCATTCCCGTTGGACCCTGTTTCATCCATGTGTTGACCTTTACCAAGCAGAGCACATTTCTCCTGCGGGGCAAACAAGCACACACACACACACACACACACACACACACACCTGATCAAAAAGTTGTCTTATGTTCTGTCATTCAGCAGAAAGCAAAATTTAAAACACACATGTAACTAAGAAGTTTCCTTATGTTGTTTTGTATTTATATTTCAAACAGACTTTTAAATAATGAAACTTTAATATATATGATATCAGGCAGTATTTATATGTGAAAGTACATCACATAGTAAATGTGTGGTATTAACCAAAACTATTATCTTGTAGCATTGTTGTGTTAAATCACTTTTTCCTCATTAGTATGCAGATGTATGCAGCCTGTCTGAACACTAAGTTTCTGTCATGACACATTTTGATTACAAAGGGACAGAAGCCATCATATCATACAGTGAAGTCCCCATTACAGACGTATATTGGAAGACAAAGTGTAGAATAGAGTCACGCACTGTGCTGTCCTGGCCGTCCACTCCTCCCTCGTCTCCACTCATGTACTTGACTTTCTCCACTCCTTTCATCTTGTACTCATCTGTGACAAAGTGGGAGACAGAGAGGCAGAGAGGAGCACATCTCCTCTGATTAATACACGACAGCAGACGCCGGCGGCCGGCGAGCAGAGGACGACCCACTCACAGCCGCTCTCATCAGCGCAATCCTCCGGGTTAATAGTTCTCACAGCTCAGTTCTTGGCAAAGTAATTCTGTGCCTGTATTCTCTCACGCTCCGCACTAAATCCCCTGCTAACAATGGCTGGCAAGCGGCGAACACATGAGCTGTCAGCCTGATTCTCCTCTTTCTCTCTGCCTCTCCATCTTTTGCACAACCCCACCCCCCCAAACCTGCTCCACCATCTCACTCCCACGCTTTTAGGAAAATGAAAATACAGTTACGGTGCATAGTAACGATGGCCTGACGGACACATAGTCATAACACATCAGATTGATGCTGAGCAAGTTATTGTTGTCGCTCACTGATCATTTTAGTTTTATAATCATCCGCAGCAGCTTTAACAACTATGACATGCTGCATGCTGGCCTACATTTGTGCTGTTAGACATCTGTTATAGACGTGATGTTAGCACCATGTATGTACAGGTGGGACTGTTCTTATTTAAAGGACAACTCCTCTGTTTTTACACTGTGTGCTTACAGGTCTTGGTGAGTACTACTGCATATGTAAAAAAAAAAGAAAAAAAAGTAGTATAAAGCCTTTTGTGTCTCCAGAGGAAGCTGCATGTAATCTGATAAGCTGCCTCCAGTGACGTCAATCAGCTGCTAAATTGCATTGTGGGTAATGTAGGCAGCAGGTTTTGAAAAGGAAGAAGACTATCTCTGGTTCTGCTGTATTGATTTTCATCATTTGATTTTAAACTGTCCATACTGAGACCAACAGCGTTACAGGAGCGATGCTAGACCAGTTGATGGTTTTTCAAACCTGATGCCTACATTACCCACAGTGCAACTAAGGCATTGACATCGATGGAGATTTATCAGATTACATGCAGCTTCCTCTGAAACCACAAAAGGCTTTATATTACTTGTACTTTCTGTGTTTGAAAAAATGCAAAACATATACATTGTTTTTAGATATTCATGTATTTATAAAGAGGGCTGAAATTATTTGACTGAAATTGAAGTTAAACAGCTGCACGTTTGGTAATAAATAGTTTCAGGAGGTCTCCGAGCAAAAATGCCACGTTTGTTGGTTCCAGCTTGTCCAGAGTGAGAATGAGAGGCCTTTTTAAGTGTAAAGTGAATATCTTTAGGTTTTAGTCTCTTGGTGCGATAAAGCTAAAACTTTGTAGATCTCATCTTGTTGGCTCATGGCTCTGACTGTTCGACCTTTCATGTGCACCCTTGTTTAATAAAGCACTAATTAAGGGTTTCATTAGGATCTTACAGTGCATCAGTTTACAAGTGTTTAAAGGTCCAGCCCAGCACTTCACTGCTAACTGTTCTCAAAACTCTTAATCAAGGTTGGATTTCCACAGTGTGTTTTCATTTTTTAAACACAACCTTTCTGTCCCATTTGACCTTCAGCTTATACGACAACTGAACATCGAACTGGTGAAAAATGTGTTATCTTGAACATCGCAGCAGTGATGTGTGCATTTTAACCTATATAAATATTGGTTTTTAAAAATAGAGAACATATATATTGTATTTGTAGATATACGTATTTATAAAGAGAGCTGAAAAGTTTTAAGTTGAGGAATCAACTAAACTTGACAGTTTTGATTGACTGTTTTTGAAAGCAACAATGCCAAATAATTACTGGTTCTAGTTCTTCAGTGAGATGATTAGAGGCTTTTTAACACAGGTGTTAACTGAATATCTTGAGGTTTAAGACTCTTGATCAGATCTAACAAGAAATTTCAAGCTGTCATCTTTGGCTCTGTGAAATCATATCATGAGTTTTTTTTTCACAATCTTTAACATTTTATAGACCAAACAATTACCAAAAACACTCCAGCCCAAAAGTATTGACGGTGAAATTAACTGTTAGTTGTTGGCTCATGGCTCTTACTTTAACCTTTCATGTGCTAATAAAGCACTAATTAAGGGATCATCATCAATACCAAAGTTGAACAAGTCTATCCAAGCACTTTTCAAAACTGCTAACAAAACTCTTAAAAAACATGAAAGTATCATGCGCTATTTTTATTTAAATACCCATATCAATACTAATGTGACCTAATCTGTGAAAATCCAGGTATTGCATCAGAAATGAACTTCCACATGAGCAATGAATGACAATAACAAATGGTGGCTATATATAAGTGAACAGACTGACCGGAGAGGAGGTCCCCGTTGCTGTAGGCTTTATTCTGGCCCTCCTCACCGTTGGGCACGGCAGACACCTGCTTGGCGGAGGTGCAGCCCATCTCCTCCTCCTCAGCTGCTCTCCTCCTCACTCCTGAGCATTACAGACACACCTGGGGGCAGGTAGGAGGGAGCGACAGACTGTGGTAAGTAAGAGAGAGTAAGAAGTACAGAAAAGTCCTACAACAGTAAAGGATAGGTGTTAAAATATTACTTTGATAAAAATTCACCCATATGAATAGTACTTGAGTAAAATTATCTGATCTTAAAGGTGCAATATGTAAGAATTGGCCACCTGTCAAATGAATACTCAAAACAAATAGGGGGCAGCATTTCGCTGGAGTAACCGCTAACTGCTGCGAACTTAGCTGCCTTTAGCTAGTTAGCTCACTTAGCCGTGCAGCTAGCAGGTCAGACTGGGAGTTCCGAGAACACTGGGGAGTGTTGGTGTTGACATCAGCAGCACAGGAGCTTTAGACTGGGATGTGTCGGGGCTAGCTGGTTAGGATGCTAACTTAAATCTTTGGAAGAAGCTACATAGATGTCAGAACTGTTATTTACATTCTGCTGATCATTTTAGTATTTAAGTTAGTGTTTGTATACTTTTAACTAAAATGATACATGTTGAACCCGTAAGAATCAAAAGTAATATTCTGGCAATAAATATAAAAAGTACAAGTAAAAGCTAAATATACAGTATATGTACGCAGCATGCAGTTGTCAAAGTAACTAGTAACTAAAGTTATCACATAAATGTAGTAGAGTAAAAAAGTCAAATATTTGCCTCTAAAAATAAAAAAAATACTCATGTTAAGTACATTTACATCAAAATCATAGCCTACTTAGGCACAGTACTTGAGTAAATGTACTCAGTTACATTCCATCACTGCGGGTAGATGTGTGTAAATAAGGACCACACACTTATTTGGTGAGCAGAGACCGAGCAGAGATCACAGGCAGGCCTCTTAATAGATGCTTTGTCTCTGGGGAAATCATCTGAGTAGCGTCTGTCCATGTGAGACACATCCAGAGGAGAGTGCGCCCACTGCGACCCTCCGAACCGAACCGAACCTCTCAGAGGAAATGAGCTCAACCAGACTGCATTTGGCAGAGGAAGGAATCCCTCAACTCCTTGGCTTGGGGAATCAATAATTTGTCATAATCAATTAGTCATGACGCGCCCCGCCCCGGAATTAAAACATATTATCTAAAGGGACAATAAACTAGACGGTTTCGCAGGACTGAGATTCACGCACACGCCGGTCTGGGAACACACCAATGAGAAGGTGCGCGCGGCGGTGCCAGCTGCACCGCAACAATAAGGCCTTTCAAGCTGTTAAGGATGCCACTGTGCCAAGCAGCCGGGTCATTTCAGTCAGTGAATGGGGGTGTTCAGAGGATTAATCTGAGGCTGCGGACAAGTGCTCCCATCTCCGCCGTTATATCTGCGTGTAGCAGCCGCAGCAATATGGCCAACATAACATAACATAACATAACATAACATAACGGTGTGTCGGACCCAAAGAGCAGGCTGTGGAGGATGATTGATCCCTGTATGGTTCGGCTGCAGTCAGCTGGTCTGCACACATCACACCCCCCTGACTTGTTGGCTTATATCCTATATTAATACATTTAAAAGCGGCGGCTGCAGATCATAAGCGGTGCATCGCTGCGCGGATATTTCATACAATTATAGGCGAGCAAATAATAAACAAGAGAGGAATTCCGTGCAAAGCTGCAAAATATCAAACGTCGTCTCATTTCACGACATCGGAGCATGATCGGGGTTCATTAAAACAATCAATAACAAAAGAAAATGAGGAAAAAGAGCAGCCATTCCACGGCCAGAAGGAAACGCCGAGACCGAATCGCCAGGACTAAACCAAATAAACACACAATAGGCTGCAAAATTAAAGCACAGCGATGCTGCAGTGTTACCTTTCTGGTTTGTCCATGGTTAGCGGGTCCTTCCTCTGGTTTTAATGCAGAGAGGCTTCACTCCAGACGGAGCAACCAGACAGACCGCATCTGCACCTCTCGGCTCAGCAGTGGAGATGCAGTCAGTCCGTCTGCCAGCTGTCTGGTCGGACTGCTGGCTCTCATGGCCTGCCCGATACTCTGTTAAAGTGGTGAAATAGCGCCTGCTGGTTAGAGAATAAACAAGCGAGTCAAACTACAACTGATGCGAATTTCGAAAATACATTTTCTACGAAGGAATGACACAAAAAATCCACGTAGTTTTCCACACGGTTTAACAAGCGTCCTACCTCTTTATGCGATGGAAATTTGACTACGAAGTTGCATTTTCATCAGTTTCCACTCGGGCCCTATTCACCGACGCACCGTCAACTTCCGTCCAGCTCATTCCCTCTGCATCATCAAAGTTGACAGCGAAAACATACAAAGTTTCTGAAGTTCACTGTGTGAGACCAAACCGACAGTGGACGCCGCCGATTTTCACCTCCGTCGACATGATTTCACTGACAATAATCGCTCGTGTGGCGGACGGACTGCCGCTCGCTGCGTCCATACAGGAGGATGAACAGGTATGAATGAAAGCTAGCTTCCTCTGTTTGAAGGGATCTTACTCGCCAAACTCCATTCAAAAATAGTGATATTTAAGGACTGCTCACGTACCCTCAAAGCTAGACCTCTCAAATACAAAGACAAGGGCTTTATTTACTCTCGGTACTATATTGGGAAAGTACACGTAATCCACTGAGACGTTAATTTAATCAAACTGTAACTTAATTTTTATTGTACAGGTCAGTTAACAACAACGTACGCAACTACAGTTATGTCCCAACCCTAACCATGTGTTAAGTATGTTATGTTCAATACCGAGTTAGTTTTAGGTTGGACATTAGACAGACATTCACTCTGGGGACACCCAGCGGCGCCTCTTACTCAGTTTCCCCCAGTGTTGGCAGCAGGAGGGCGGTTAGCTCACCTCCCAGAACCTCGCGCTGCGCTGGAGGCTGACGTAGGGACATCAATACATTGCAGTATTGTTTGTTTGATGTACACAAAAACAATGTCTCTTCATGCTGACTTGATAAAATTATAGAAAATAATGATTTAAAAAATAAATACATGATTAATAATTAGTTTAAAAAATCAGCATTTCTTTTCAATAGCTTCCATGTGATGTGGCCCAGTGACTCCAAACCAATGCCAAATTGTATTACTGAACGGGACAAATAAGACACACCTCTTTTTATTGGATTTTACTGCTTCTTCTATTTTATATCAATATTTTTTATCAAAAATCAGCATTTCTTTTCAATAGCTTCCATGTCATTTGACCCAGTGACTCCAAACCAATGCCAAATTGAATTACTACACAGGCCACATAGGACACATCCCTTTTTATTGGATTTCCTCGTTCTGATTACAGCATGTTTATGCTTATCTTTGTCAGTCAGGAAGAGACCTCCAGCAGTACCAGAGCCAAGCCAAGCAGCTGTGCCGTAAACTGAACGCTCAGAGTCCAGACCGCTGCACGCTGGAGGCCGGGGACATGAACTTTCAGTAAGTTCGTTTGTTGACTTGCTGTGTATTCTCAAAGGGGCCTTAAACATAATCAACACGTCAATTCTGTAGGTTTACTTCAATACATATATTATCAGGCATCAAAATCATAATAAATAACCCTTGATTTGGACTCAATTTATGTTTCTTGTTTCCAGCTATTTAATAGCACAGGGTGTGTGCTACCTGTCCCTCTGCGAGGCCTCATTTCCCAGAAAGATAGCGTTTGCATACCTTGAAGACCTCCACAGTGAATTCTATGACCAGTATGGAAGAAGAGTACCCACAGTGACGAGGCCGTACTCTTTCATTGAGTTTGGTAAGACTGTTTGTGATCTGCTACATTCAACAAACGCAGTGTGTTTCACTATGTGCAGAAAGAACAAAATCATTGACCAAACTCATATCATACATTCATTGTTCCAGACACATACATCCAGAAAACAAAGAAGACATACGTCGACAGCAGGGCCAGGAGGAACTTGGGCAGTATTAACACAGAGCTGCAGGATGTCCAGAGAATCATGGTGGCAAATATTGAGGAAGTTCTGCAAAGAGGAGAATCTCTTTCTGGTAAGTATACAGTAATACAACTAGAATGGCACACAGTAGAGCGTATACCTCAGCCTGGGCCCCAGAGTCCCCTTTTGTACTCATAGATGCCAGCCACCTGAATACGCCTTCAATAGTTTTTGCGTAATCCTGCAGTCACAAGTGGAAACAACCTCCTTAGTAGTTAAACACAAGGGACAAAATACCAAGAACACCTGATGATATAAGTTGAAGTTCAATTGTGCTCTTCTGAATGCATTTGTGAATATGTGGCGCTGCACTGATAAGTCGATTAATTTAGTCGGTTGAAAGAAAATAAATCGACAACTATTTTGATAATTTATCAGTAGTTTGTCATCTTTCAAGCAAGACGTTTGCTGTTTACAGCTTCTTAAATGTTAGGAATTGCTGCTTTTTGTGTCACTTATGAGGTTAAAGAGTCTTTGGCTTATTCATTGCTAAGAAAATGTCATCTCATCCAAATACTTCTGTTTCCTTCAGCTCTAGACACAAAAGCCATCAATCTGTCCACCATGTCGAAGAAGTACCGCAGCGATGCCAAATACCTCAACACCCGCTCGACGTATGCCAAGGTGGCGGCTGTGTCAGTGTTCTTCATCACGCTCATCATCTATGCGCGCTTCTGGTGGCTCTGACAGATTCAACAAGGGAGAAGCTGTTGCATTTCTGTTATATACCAGGGTGCCTTAAAGGGGTCAATACAGTCTCATCTATCAGATGAAGATAGAAATGCTTTCTATGCTTTATCTTTGAGAGACCTGATGTATACAATATAGACTGAGCCATAAGTCGGATGAAAAACAAATGCTTCATGTACCTGTGTTTACTGGAATATTAAAAGCAGGGTGTTGGTAAATTAACATTACACACTGGTGTAAGGGTTTCCTCCAGAGTTTCAACATTATGGGGAAACAGGTTTTGTAAAAAGTCTTAATAACTGTGATAAAAGTGTTTATTGTTCGCAAAGTTTACATTGTAACAAAGTCTTATTGAAAAAAATAAATATTTATCAAATTGTTCAAATGTTTCCATTTTAAAGTTATTCTGAAGGTGCCATATTGTAGAAAGTGAGATTACATGTCTTTTGTGATTATAAAACAGACTGAAGAGTTGTATAAATACTATGAAAGAATCAAAACGCTCAATCCATGGAGAAATACACAGCCTGTATTCAGAAACTGCATCTTCAAATGAGCCATCAGCACTGACGTAAGGTTGTGGTGTCACAACCGTTTAGTCTGGGGGCGTGGCTGAACGGATGTGGAAACATGGTGGGGCAGTGCCTGCTCAGGCTTGTGAGAGGAGTGTTGGGTTTTGCAGGAGGGGGACCTTAAAGAGAGGCACTAAAATGGAGCATTCAGAAAGAATGAACAGAGGTGCTGCAGCAATAAACAGTATGAGAAAATAATGTCTTTGAACATAAGAGCACGTAAAAAAAAAAAAATACTAGTGGACAACTAAAATGAAAGTACAAACCTGAAAATATGTATAATATTGGACCTTTAATATGAAAACATTACAGTGACAGTCCCCTTTATGGTGCATTCACACCTATGAACCAGCATTTTCATGCTCACATACATGCTGACCCTGTGAAGCCAGCTGATGTTCACGCAGATGTTACGCACAATATGCAGAGAGAAGGAACAGTCACACAACTCTGGACGCTGCTCTGAACAACCAGTGTGATGTTGTCCAGTGTTCAAAAAAAGAGGAGGAAACGACTGAGACTGTGCTCAGCTACCGCATTCTGAGCGGGTATAGAGTCCACAGTCAAATGGTGTTATTGACGAATACAGAGTCACCAGCCCTGCAGAGTCAGATAGTTTGGATGGATGATCAACTGTCAATAGATTGTAGTTCAGTGAAGACTGAAAGTGTGCCCCTTTTGTCCTTGCTCAGACAAAACTGGTTTTGTATGGATTTGATTTTCTTCCAACAAATTCAAAGTCGATATGAGAGTCAGACGGTTCACTCCCGGGTTGTAGAGTTATCCACTCCACAGTTAAAGGAGCAGATGTCTTGTCCCTTCCCTGTCCTCCAGGGTGAAACAGACTTATGCCAACAGATCAAAGTCATCCCTCTGTAAAAGAAACAGTGGTCAATTGCAGAATATCTGTATTATGCTTTATCCTAGAAAAATGACCAGTGACACTCATAGCTTTTATGACTTGACTTAGATTTGCTTAAAAACTAAACAATCCCGGCATTTTTACTTCAACAACTGTCAGATAAAATATGTAAGATCCTGAAAACTCAACTCACCTCATCATTATAATTCAGGACATGCTGCCTGATCTTGGAGGAGTCCACCCAAGTGACAAAATCTTCCATGTTCCTAAAAAAGAGACAGTAATTGTTGCAGTATTTGATCACTTCAAAGCTGTTGCATATGCACCTATACCATGAAATTATTCTGTTTTTGCAGGACAGACAGTTTGAGAAAGTGGTGCAATAAAAAGAACAAGAAAAAAAGTGGAGACTAACCTTGTGACTAAAAACGCTGGGTCTGTGACGATGTCTGGGCCAACGCGCACATCTGAGACTGAGTGAAGGACGCTACCAGAAAACTATTTCTATTTCTTACAATACAAGTCTTTTGTGAGCATAAACTTATAAATATGAAGTATTAAAGGATACGTCCCTGTTCAATGAAGGTGATGGCTGTCTTCAGGCTCTGAGCCATACGTAGACTCAGCATGATAGAGGGCAGCCTCCTCCTGCAGGAGTCACACAGGTGAAAACAGACTACTGACACATGATCGCATCTAAGGACTAAATGACAGTATAAACATGTTTGTGGGAAGATTTACCTGCAGAATGAGGAGGCTGTGACTTTCTCTGTGAGGGACAGATTCTGTTTGGTGGGGGTGAGACCGATGCTGTACCTGATGTGAAGAAACAATAAAATCATCAGTCTGAGATCGTGACTTTAAGAATAGTTAAAACCAAGACTGTCCAAAACGACAAATGGAAACAAACACCACTGTATGTCAGCACAGGAGCCTGTACCATGAAAGTGAGTTCAACTTAGCCTAACTCTCTTTGGGTTACCTGAAGTTTTATCTACTACTAAATCTTCTACTACTGAAGTTTCATAGAATTGTGTTATTTTTGGGTCAACTCCTCCTGTAAACCCGGACATATGTAATCCAGGATAAGCACCTTTAAAAAGCCCGTTATCAATCTGGGTTTTCCTTTCCTGCTATCAGCACATTCTACAAGGTGGCTGTATAAAATGTATAAAACATAATCACATGACTAGAAGAGAATAAGAAGCTGCAGATTTTAGAATATTAAAAAAGTAAGGCTGTACCCTTCCTGCTTTATGACCAAAGGCGTAACAAGGATGCTGGTGAGTTTGGACCGAGGCCAGTTTCAACAAGGTAGTTTTTGTCGCTCCATTCTCGTTCTTGTTCTCACTGGACTTGTTGCATTTGTTTTCCTGTAGACTGGCAGCTGACAATGAGCTGATTGGTGTGTTTAGGGGATGTGACAGATGGTGAGGACGCTAAAGAGAAGGAGGTGGGCGCAGCAGCTGGTGAAGTGGAGGAGGTGGGAACACCAGTGCAGGAAGAAGAGGTGGGCACAGCTGCTGCACTGGGCACGAGCTCTACTATCTAGACACTGCTCCATGTAAAAAATTGTATTATTCACTCATCACCATCATCTTCTTACAATCACCCAGACGCAAATTTAAAAAATGCACTACAGAATTATTTACAGGGTGTCCTATTCTAATCTAAATGTAACTGCCTGTGTACTGTACATGAACTGTAAGTGTGTGGCATGAAGGGGTTACAATCTTCAATTCTTTGTGCAACCCAGTGTTAATGACAAATAAATGACCTTAATCTTTGATTAAGTTAGATTTAAGATGGATTAACGCAGTTATTAAGAGTTGCAGGGGGCGACCCAGTAGCTCAGTTGGTAGAGCACGCGTACCACGTACAGAGGCTTTGTCCTCGCTGCAGCGGCCCGCAGCTCGAGTCCGGCACTTTTCCTGCATGTCATTCTCCCTCTCTCATACCGTTTCCTGTCCCCACTGAACTGTCCTGTCAATAACACCATGAAGGGCCAAAAAAAATACACTACAAAAATAATAAATAAATAATAAAGAGCCTAACCTAGCTTCAAGAGGCTGACAGCAAGGACTACAATACATATTCACAATGTCAAGTTTTATGAACATGGCAAAACGATGCGCATTGAGGCCAAGTCATTCTGGTCTGAAGGAAAACAAGAGAAGCCACACAAACTTTGTGACACACCGCGCACATATCACATATAAGTTAACATGCAAACGTGAAAGTTGACTGAAGCGTATCCGAGTTCTAAGCTTGCTCAACTGTTACTGGACCACAGGGTCGAAAATGGGCAGCACTTGGGAAGGAGGGTCATTTGCCTGTGTTCCTGAATCTGGGCATAATGTTTTTGGCTGTGACAGCCTTCTTGCGAAGTGAAAAAGTGGCTCTTCCCAACCACCATGTCTCCTCTCACCCGACCCACACGACTGGCCAGGGTGCTGAACACAGCCTCCAGGGGGTTGGATATGCTGATGCCCAGCAGCTGAAACATGTGATCACTGTTTGAGGGAGCAGCAGAATCTCAATTTCCTTAGCTCTGCAGATGTCAATTACATGGCCCCACAGTGTGTTTTGTGCTGGTCCATTATTAGGACAAAGGTGCGTTCTTCGGGGGCACGTTTAATCACACCGTAAGGCCATATCATGAAGAGCTCAGTGGTCATGTATCCTTTATCAGTGCACCCACACATGCCGTTTCTTGAACCATTCATTACACACGCCCCACTGGGAAGACAGCGAGGATAAATGATGAAGGGAGGGACGTTTATACCAGCTGCACAGCCAAGTGTACAGTGATGTGCTCCTGATGGCAGACATGCCTCTTCTCTTTCTAGCACATCACTTTTTCCTGACTAATCTCTGGTTTATCTCCAAACCCAGTTCAGCCACAGTTCCAAATTATGTGAGGTTTGTTGTGGTTGTTTTAATAAAGACTGAAAAACTTCTCTGTTGCTTTAGGGTATGGCAGCAAGGACCCTGGTCCAATTAAGGGAGTCCAGTGTAGCGAGTCTGGAGGGTCACACTTTTGCAGACACTTGCGTATGTGGAACAGAAATGCTTCCTCGCTGGTTTTTTCTTTTTTGAAAGCATTCAATAGTTTTTTAGCATTGTTAGTTTGCAATTGACATGGAGAGAGAAGCCAAGACACAGCAAGTCAGAGAAGGATGACACAGATTTCCAGGAATCATAAAGTTAAAATTAATGTAAGATAGGAAATGTTATCGATGCCTCATATGGTCGATGACCAAATTGTGGCATTTACAATCATGGGAAATTTAAAACAAAATGTTTTTTTTCTGTAAAATAAAAGATAATAAATGGTAACGTTATATTTACAATTATCACAACAAAGTAGCCTCATGTTTTTCCGAGCTGCAGCGAAAAAATAACAGATCTGGACAACCATGTAACAGGCCAAAGATGCTGACTGAAAGTTGTTAGATAGAAGATTATATCGGGGCAAACTCACAGTTTTTCCATTAGCTGATGTGTGCTCTGAGCTCTGAAGCCATCCTTCTCATCCAGGTCTCTGATTTTCTGGGCCAAATCTCTGATGTTACGACTCAGCTTGTTGTACCTGAGACGAAGGAGAAAGAAACCCTGTTAGAACAATGAACAAAACATGTGTTCCTGTGTCAGTATCATTCACTGTTCAGATGACATCCTTAAAATAAGTGGGATTAGACAAATACAACTATCAAACAGGTTGTACTCGTACTAGTACTCAATGGTTTCAGCTACTAGTTAAAGGGCTAGTTCACTCAAAATATACAATTAAATCAAAGGAATCAAAATTAAGACAGTTTAATTCAGGCGTTGGGCTCTATGAGCTCTGATACCCAGTATTTGGATATTGTATGTAAGTTAGTGTAGCTGAAAATGAATAACCACAGAAATATTTTTGTTTTGAGTTTCAACCTGTTTGGTTGTTGACTTCGGACTTTCCTCACAATTAAAACATTGAACGTATTTTCCATCACTGCCTGGTCAAAGTATCCAGACTAAACGCTAGTTTAAACACAGCAGGCAGAGCAATAAGGTTTTGTGGCAGTAGCCAGTGTTAGCCAGTGTTAGCCAGCCACAGACTGTGGTCCTCACTTGGTGTAGTCTTCTCTCTTCTCGATGCGGAACCTCCGCAACACTTTGACCTCGTGCAGGTTGTTGTCCACCTCCCAGTTGATGAAGTCCACCTTCTTCAGCAGCTTCTGTTCATGGTGCTTTAACTTACGAACCATTTTTACACCTTTTAATAACTGAATCCGATATATTTACAGTACAGGGTGCTTCACATGGAGGCTGAGTGGAAACAGGAAGCACGTGTTCTTCTTCTTCGCTCACTAATTATCGTCGACCGTCGCGTTAACGTGAGCTACAGCGCCACCTGCCTTTGACCTTAAACATCTCTCTAGTCAAACCTCTGCTGACATGTTCCCCCCCGTCATTTAAACATTAATACCTTAGTATTCACGGTGCTTTGTTTATTCCCGAATGACTCAAAATATCTTCTTAAAATATCCTAATTGTTTTTTGTCCCCCTAAACTTTATGTATCTCACAAAACATGGGTGGCATGATATGACATGGAGTTAATGTTGTGATTTGTGAGTTTGTTTGTTTGTTTGTTTGTTTGTCTGTCTGTCTTAAATCCCCACAAATTTCAATGAAGTTTGGTGCGAGAGTATGCAAGACTTTAGCTGTGGATCAAGATTTTTAAAGCTTCTTATTTTGGTAGCTTTAGGTTTTTTTCTTTTAAAAAAATAAAAAATAAATTGGTTTCTCATTTTGTTTCCTGTGATACAAACATGTGCTATATGGTTTCTGTAACACAGTTAGGTGCTATTCTGTTGTGTTTTGCTTGTATGAGACCCTGTGTGGTCCTGTGCTCTCCTTCAGAAGGATACAGCGCCCCCTATCGGAGCATATCTGTTGTGCAGTTTTTGATAACCTATAATTGGCACACCTGTGTAGTTTCACTGTCATTTTGCCAGAAAACAATGTGAGGAGGGCTCACGATTAAACAGTTTGATGAGAGTGCTGTCCTTTATCTTTCTTTTCTTTCCTGTATTTTGATGAGAAATTAAAAATAGTGGTGAACATTTTTCTTCTCTCCAGCAGGTGTCACCATACGTTTAAAGCGCTGGTCAGTGCATGTGAGACTCCGTCCCCCTGCTGTAGGTACACTCACAGTATATCTTCATCTTATAGCTGTGAGACTTTACTGGGAGTTGGTCATAGTTTGGCTGTAAGTGACGGTGGGGTTAACTTTATGTGTATGGAAGAGCAGAAAGGAAGAAGATTATCCAGCGACTTGAGTGTCCGGACACTTTCATCCACGTCCTCAGCTCAGATCCAGTCCCGACAGGTAAGTAACTGTGATGGAGAGTTTGAGAAGTGCTTCTTCAGACCATCAGTGCGTTATTACGAGCAGATGAGAGGCTAAATACTCAATAATTAATAAGTATGAGTCTGTATCTCTTGCTACCACTTACTCTGCCATGCCCACTTCAGGGACAGTTTGATCAAATGATACTTTATTATCAGCAGGAAGCAGCTGATCACCACCAGAGGAGCAAATTGATGCGGGCTCGGAGAGAGTTAAAATCATTCACTCTCTCTCTCTCCAGACGGATCCACTTCCTGATGATGCTGTTAAGTTCAATATTTGTTCAAGTCAACTCCCATTAAAACAAACGACTCAAGGTTTCCTGGTGATGGACGTCCACTCAGTTTTGCTCTTACTACCCAGATCCACGTCATCAGCTGCAGCCTGTCACAGCTGAATATTGTTTCACTCTCAGGTCGTGATTCATTCATTCCGATTGTGTTTACAAAATATCACCAGAGGCAAGTTTTACCTGACACATATTTGCAGTTTGACCTGTTAGTCTCTCTAATGTAGCGTTATGTTGTCCTGTGTGCTGAATTGTCAGAGTGAGGGCTATGCTCATATAAGCTATGCTTACATCCCAGGGGGCCACAGGCTCTGCTGTCTGTGTTATCTGATGCTACATCTGCAAAAACAATAAACAACCTGCACCTTGATCTGGATTTTTGTCTTCCATGGAATCCGGTTTGGGAAGATGCTGAAGTACAAAGAAACCAGTTTTGATCGAGCTGAACTGTAATCAATGCCGTCCTCTTTATTTGTGAGAGTAGACACACCTGTGAGTTTGTTTTATTGTCAGACTAAGCGAATGCCTTTAGAGCAACAGTTCTCTCAGGTTTTTTAGAGGGAATGTTGTGATTGAGCGCACTGACAGCAGGACGTCTTCGCCTGAGATGGGGCTCAGCAGCTCATAATAAATGAATAGTCTGGAGGCTCTCAGAACTTCTTCGTGATCAAAGCACAGGGATTTCAAACAAGAAGATCAGACGGCGAACCTGTTGGAGAAAGAGGCTTTAAACTCAGCCAGGTGAGATTGACACATCTGGAAGAAAGCTCTGTGTAACATCTGTGTTAAAGTGCCACACTCATCATGTGTGACAGGTTTAGGGTTGTTGGGCTGGTCAGGGCATTTCTGTTTTTAGTTTCTTCTGTGAAAGTTTGCCAGCAGTATGTGTGTGGAGTTACAGGTATTTGACACACATCCAACTGTTTGGGTCTCTGTTGCATTCAAAGAGAGTTTTTTTTTTTTTTAGTTTGTGCAGTGTGTTATATCGTGATAGCATTGTTCCACTATATAAGATTGCCACTGTTTGGTACTGCGGATAAACTCACCAACCTACACGTGTAATGTGCAGTGGCAGACTGAGGATGTTTGAGGGGCAGGGGCAAACCAAGTAAAAAGGGAACCAGGTACATGTGGTGGGGCACCAGCGTGCAGAAGGGGCACTGGAAGGACAGCCTAGAGGGCCAGTTTTCATGTTTAAATGCCATAGGGGCAGCCAAGAGGACACTTTTGCTGCTTTTTATTTGAACTTGGGGGAAACCCTAGGTTTCTAGTTACCTTGCTACAGATAATATTAAGGATAGTCAACATTTCATTTAAAATTCTATTACTCTTCGATAAATCGCTGAACAATTCAGGTAGAAGATACTTATCAGATCTCCTGATCTAGTATGAGCCTGATGCACCTCTCCGGTCGTCTAGTTCTGGATTTCTGACTGTTCCCAGATTGTAACTAAACACGGTGAAGCTAGAGACAATGTTGACTAATTTCAAATCCAATCTAAAGACTTTTTGTTTTATGTTTGCTTCTATTGTGTGCATCATTAGTTTCTTGGCCTTTTCCCTGTGTAATGTGCAAGCACTTTGGGTATGAAGTTTTTCGCCTTGCCTTGCCAATGTCAATATCGGAAACAAAGAATAATTGTATTTAAGGATCATGGGTCATTTTCTTGAAGTTGGCATAGGTAGGAATGTTTGCCTTCCTTATCGGGGAGTATTTATGGTGGATTATATATTAACTGATAACCTTTTTAGAGACGGTGGTGACTACAGCTGTCCAATAAATGAGGTAAAAAGTCTTTCCCCCTGAAATGTGGTGAGGTAGAAGTATAAAGCAACAGAAATTGGAAATGGTCAAAGACTTCAACCTCACAAATTAAGCCTGACATATCTGCTATCTTTTTGAAAACTTTGGGATCACCATCAGAACTTGTTGTCTCAGGTAAATTTTAGCAAACGATCCTTGGTTTGCTGGCAGCTGAAAATGAAAGTCCATAGTGTTCTTCGAATGTGCCTAAAGAGAGGGGAGGTGAGTTTGTGGGGTGTGCACAAGGACACACACACACAAACAGAGAGCGATTGTGCAGCCATGCCCCTCTGCTAAGCAGAGCTGCCACATAAGGAGGTCAGTGTGTTGAACACACCACACCTCTTGTTCTGTTTACACCTCTTTGGCCTCCGTGGCTTGTTGTACATCCTCTTTCCAGTAGAGCTGGATACTCTCCACAGTAGAAATTATATGACCGTTTTATGTCATAGCTCTGTGGACTTTGTTCCTTAACTTGGCAGTAAAAGTGAAGATGGATAAACCTTTTCCCTTCTACGTCTTTTTCCCCCAGTGTGCTTGAAATTAAACAGTAATGTAGTAATGCAATGCAAACTGGAAGATCTTAGTATGCGATAAGGTGGTAGTGACATACTGGAGGCTAGTGTTTGGAGGAGCTGGTTAATAACCATACAAGACAAACAATCCAGTTCCTCCCTCCGTCGGTAAGGAGCTGTAGCAGACTCTGTAGTGACAGAAGGACGGAAGTTTAGTATGCTTTGCTCTTTTGAATATTCTGCTTTCTGCTCACGTGGATTTTTGCAATTTCGATGCATTTGGATTAAGTGACGAAGTAAAGTGGAAGTGGCGGCACTGACTGTTCAGAGATAAGATGCTTCACTCAGGAAACGGAAAAGAAATGAGTGAAGACTGTCCGTCAGGAAGCCCTCAGGACACCGGAGTTGCAAGAATGGTAATAATTATCTCGCACATCTCACAACCTGAGCATCCATGTGTGATAGGTTGTAAGTAACACTAAACCAAGACAGTGTGCTCTTTTGCTCTTGGTTGTCGAGGGCTAAAAGATGAGACACAAACTGTTTCAGTATTAATGACATCAAACTTATTGGCAACTGATGTAATCAAACCTTGACATATTGTGACCCAGCATGTTTTTGTGTGCCATTGATGGAAGAAGTATTCAGATTCTTTACTTAAGTAAAAGTACAACAATGTTTTTTATTTAAAAAAAAATTGACCTTTTTTTGTAAAATATTAGAATAGTTACTTAGTATACTTTTTGGGCATCAAACAGTTATTCAAATGAAACCGTTTAGAGAAGTTTGGAGAGTTGTTTGTTTGTTTGGTGTGATGGTTGGTGGGTTGGTGGGTTGATGTGTTGGTTGGTGGGTTGGTTGGTTGGTCGACATCTGAAACATGACCATGAATTCCAGCCATTTTTATAAGAGGTTACAAACCAATAAAGGCTGAGACCCATCGGTTTAAACTTGACGAATCATTGTACTTAATGAGCTTATGTGTGTGTGTCTTTTTTAATGTTAAATCTTCATTTTAAAAGTATCTACAAGTAAAGCTGTCAAGTAAATGTAGTGAAGTAAAAGTTTAAAGGAGCATACATTGGAAAACATCAATCGAAGTGTCTAAAAATTGTATTGAATACAGTATTTTAGTTAATGTGCTTTCTACCAGTGTAAGTTCATTGTTACCAGTGGTGTAAAGTACTTGTACTTTACTGGAGTGTTTCCATTTTCTGTTACTTTATACTTCTTCTCCACTGAATTTCAGAAGAGAAAATACTATCAGTCTATGCATTGTTATGGGTAAGATGTTAAATGCAGGAGCTTTACATGTCATTGACTATTTTCACATTTCAGTATTGGTTCCTTAACTTAAGTAAAGGATTTGACTTCCACAGAGTCCTAATCAAATATCATTAAAAAGCAAACACCCATGTTAAATAGAAGCCATGAATATGCAGGGACTGCTTCTACTGCAGGCAGTGTTTGACTATAGCTTTGTTTACATACTAGTTATGAGATACCTTAAGCATGCCTGCCAAAAATTAGGATTCAAACTGTGAGAGATACGCCCACACACCTGTTGTCAAGTTGGCCGTCTACCTGCGCAGAGAACAGCTACTCACACACCCCTTGAATTGTTAAGCATGACGGGTTGCGGTGACAGACGGGTTGATTGTTGTTTTCCAGAAACTCTGGCAACTCGGGTGACATCGTAAAAGCAAGTTACTGGAGGTTCCCTAGAGAAATAAGAAAACAGGAGAGTTCTGGGAGGTGGTGTGTGAGATGTGTGCTGGCAGTAGTGATGTAGTTCAGCTTCAGTGCCTCGGAGGACAAAGCCACCTTCTTAGATGGACACACAACATTAAAATGTGTGGAACTAACTAACTACAAATAAATCATTCACCAGAGAAAAAAAGTGTCATTTAACAGTTATAATCAAGTAATAGTAAAGCACGTTTTCATATAAAAGGAAACTGAAGGTTGTGGTTTTGCTGACAAACTGCTGGTCACATGCAGTTTCATCTTCACCAATGATTAGCCAATCTCTTCTTCCTGAATCAGTACTTTGTTTCTCTGGGTAGAGGACTGACTTCCACACTAAGTACAGACAAGGTGACAGTTTTGAACTGGGTTCACCCTCTGTCCCCATCATTCTCACTGCTGTTCTGATCTCTGTTTTATGTGCTCCAGGACTGCAGGCAGGTCACAGGAATGCCCCGCACTGCCTCAGGCTTGACTTTCTGTTTAACTACCCTTTAACTGCTAACCAGCATTCCTGATCGTTCTGCACTCACTCTCTCCCCTCTCATCTCTTTATGCTCTCTAATGTATGAGAAGTTTACTCTCGCTCTCTATCCCACAAGGACTCTGACTTTTAAAATCCCTTCATAGCTGTTTTCTTAATTTTGTGACATCAAACTGTTTTACTTAAGCATTAGTTGTTTTCTTGCTCGAGGGCACTTGAATCTGCTCCTGAGGTTGGTAGGGGCCAGCGAATGGGGGTGTGTCTCCTTTCTCTGACAGAGCCATGGTTGAACTTTCTCACTGATTCTGTCTCATTTTCTTCCTGTCCATCCCAAAGGCTCCTTCAGGCACAGACAGGGAGCCCTCCACAATGGTCTTTTCCTCATCACACTCCTTGAGGGTGAAGTATATGTCTCTGGGGGTGCTGGTGTTGCAGACCACCTCGCTGGTGCTCACCATGCGCTACTCCCGCACACTGCGGGAAGACGGTCCCCGTTACCTGGCCTCCTCCGCCGTGGTGTCAGCGGAGGTGCTCAAGATCCTGGCCTGCATCGTCCTCGTCTTCAGGGAAAGCAGTAAGTGGCAAGGGCCGGGGGAGGGGAAGTTATCGACCTGGCACTACTGTAGTGTGTACAAGATATCATATAAATGCCCCCCAGTGTTTTTAACACGAGGACGTCTCTGTGTCTCCTCTCCATGGGTGGTCCCTTGGTCAAATTACTGACAACACACTCTCTGTCACCGCCAGATTTCAGTGTGCCGACCATGAACCAGCTGCTGAAGGAGGAGATTGTGAACAAGCCCGCAGAGACCATGAAGTTGGCCATTCCTGCAGGGATCTACACGCTGCAGAACAATCTGCTCTATGTTGCCTTGTCCAACCTGGATGCAGCCACCTATCAGGTGACACATGAATGTGCTGCTTCAAGTTCACTGTTTGTGTGTGTGTATTTCTATAATTAAACAGATTCCTGTACTGTGTAGCCATGAATAAACAGAGCTCAGTAAGTATCAGGGGGGAATTTTTAATTTTTTTTCCAAACCAGTAATTGCGCTGACATTAGAAAAAATTTTCTCAATAGACCGTAATGACAGTAGCAGTGTGTTGGTGTAAATTCAGTTTTCTGCTGTGGTACCTGGAGCTCTTGCACCAGAAGAAGAGCTCATGAACATCAAGAGAATAACTCCAGCAGATGGAAATGAAATGCCAGAAGACAGGGAAACATGCCGGTGTGCTTGTACATCTTTGCTGGTGTGGACTACCGAGAATATTTCTGTCCAACACGAGCTGATTGTACAGCAAACTTGATGATCGTCAGCTTCTCATCAGGAAAAACAGACTTTTCCTCATCTTCCGCAGCTGAAGAAGTTCAACCTGCTAAAGACAGTGATGGTGCACTTCTACACCATCATTACTGAATCCATCCTCACCTTTTTCATCACCTTGTGGTAATGCTGCCACTGCCAAGGACAAGGACTAACAACAACGTATCATTTGCTCCACAAAGGAGATTGGGGCCCCCCAGCAGCTCGATTGGTGGAGCGTGCACCCCATGTACAGAAACTGTGTGCTCGCCGCAGCGGCCCAGTGTTCGCATCTGATCTGTGGCCGTTTGTTACATCTCATTCCCCCTCTCATCCTGTCAATGTAAAGCTATCCTGTCCAATAAAGACATGAAAAGGCCAAAAAAGATGGTGATTGGCTGCAATCTGCCATCTTTCAAGGACCTGGACTTGGACCTGGAAGGATTACAACTGATCCCTCTCAACCTGGACACAAAACCTTTATGCAAAACTCCCCTGTGGTTGGAGGCTGCGGTCCATCAAGACCAAAACAATATTTTCTTTATCTAGTGACCTGATCAACAAGGCCAGAGGCCCGAGCTGACATTGCCACATGTTTAATGTACCTCATGTTCTTCTGTCATATTTGTATACCTAACTGCCTTCCTTTCTGTCACAGGTCACGTACCAGCTGAAGATTCTCACCACAGCCCTGTTTACCGTCTCCATGCTGGGGAAGAGGTTGGGCTCCTACCAGTGGCTCTCGCTGCTCCTCCTCATGGCTGGAGTCACTCTAGTACAGGTACCACACTGCAAAGTCCCCGAGCGATTTACAAATACACAGGTTTAGCTGATTTCTGAACGTGGTTTGTTGCTGTGAGATAAATATGGCTTAATTCACTCATCAGATGTTTCAGTTACATAACATCTGACAGATTTTAAGTCCTCTGCTTGTCCATTTGCATTTACTCTGACCTCCACAGTGGCCCACAGAGTCTGGAGAAGTCTCTGAGCAGAAGGTCCTGTCTGCAGGCTCCCAGTTTGTGGGACTGATGGCTGTGCTGATGGCCTGTGTGTCCAGCGGCTTCGCAGGAGTTTACTTTGAGAAAATCCTCAAGGAGACTAAACAGAGCATATGGCTCCGTAACATACAGCTGGGTGAGTAACTACAGCCTCTGTGTGCTTGCTGGATGAAATGAAATAAAATGAAATGACCCTGATGATGTCAAACAGCCTTAAAGGGGAACTACCGTTTTTTACAACCTGGACCTTATTTCTAGCATAAAATACGATCATTTACTCACCCAGATAACTTTGGTGTCATTTGGCGTCGTTCGGACGAAATTAGATCCAGTCGAGCGCCGCGTACTGTATATCCATATAATGCGAGTGATCCGGGCACCGAAGCGCAGCCTCTATGAGCATTATCTGCCATGAAACTAGTTCATTTCACCAATATTTTGTTACGATACGCTAGTGCTATTCCCCTCTGAGTCCGGGCTCGTCTGCTGTCAACATCCGGGGTCTGTTGGTTGCCCTACTACCTCTGACCTGGAAGATGTCGTCTCTGAGCTGCGCGCGCACCCGCGACAGCCGGCTTGTTTACCTGTAGCTGCTACTGCTAGTTTGACCCCGGATGTTGATAACAGACGAGCCCGGACTCAGAGGGGAATAGCACTAGCGTATCATGACAAAATATTGGTGAAATGAACTAGTTTCGTGGCAGATAATGCGTTATAGAGGCTGCGCTTCCGTGCCCGGATCACTCGCATTATATGGATATATCGGCGCTACACCGGATCTAATTTCGTCCGAACGACTCCAAATGACACCAAAGTTATCTGGGTGAGTAAATGATCATATTTTATGCTAGAAATAAGGCCCAGGTTGTAAAAAACGGTAGTTCCCCTTTAAAAAACATAATTGTGTCACTTTTGCAACATGTCTCTTCTTATCTCTAGGCGCAAGCCTCAGTTGTTTGTTCCTCTTTTGTCATGCCACTTGACTGCAGCGTCAACCCGCGCCATTTCTGCCATTGTGAGTCATGCGGCACAGCTGCGCATCGCTGCAACAGAAGAGGTGGATGCGCTCCTTCAGATCCCTGCAGTTCAAAATGCTCAATCGAGTTGCTGGATAAATGGCCTTTGTCGCTTTCTTGTAAATAGAAATGATGATCCTGGGAAACATTAATCATGATCAACCCCAACTCGAGTCGCAAAGCCTTGACATCACATCAGCATGATTGGTCAGTTGCAATGATAGTCCTGGAACAACATAATTATGGTGTTCAAAGGTCGAAGGTCAAGGTCCCGGTATACGTTCTTAGCTATAACCCAAAAATTAATACGCTTATTATGACAGAAATTCACCCAAATCTCTAACAGGTTAAAATGATGAAGTTCTCCATCAGCCCTCTGTACTCCTGTGTAGAAATAGTCTGAGTGAAAACAACACGTAGAAACGTGTTGTTATGTGAGAACACTGGAAACTTTTCAGTGGAATCGTACGAGATACAGGCCAAGAACTACATTTGCAGCTTTTCGGCCACTGTTAAAGGCTCCTAGAGACAAAACCACAAGAAACCATGGTTATCTGTGTCTGACTGAACTCTGCCGTCGGTTTCAGTGGAATCATAGACTAAACTGAAACTCTCCGATTGAGACATGGAAACTCTTTTTATGGGTCGTACCTAAATTCTACGAATTGTGATGTGAGACGCAATAAAGATATGAATGCGGCTCGTGATGTTCTGATTGGTGAACCCGATACAGACTTGGAGACAAGAGAAGCTTCAAGGCCGAGGATATAAAAGCAGGGATGAGATGAGACTTGCAACTTTCATGTGGTTAATATTAAATTGCTCACTACTGAGAGCAGGTTTTCCCTTAATTTCCTCTCACCAAAGGCTCCACACCTCTTAATATGACCGGTTATTTGAACCTCATGGAAATTAAATGGTTTGCAACATCCTGTAACATATATATTACAAACATATGTTTAAAGAGAGCCGTGTTCATAAAATGAAGGGACAGGACATCAAGAGACATCAATCTAGGTTTCTCGGTGAACAGTTTGTCTAAATGCAGAGGGCCAGAGGTTAACAGACTCTCTTTGACTCCATATGTTGAAACTTTTAAATTCAATGAGCATCATATCCATGATAATGAACAAACAAAGCAATCAGCTGATGTGGAATTAATGTGGATTTCTGGGTATGTCGCTGAGGGAGAGAGGAGGAGTTAAAGGCGGGTTTATAGGAATGGGTAGAGGAACCTGTCAAACTTGACGAAATTAATAGTCTCTCATGTGTGTGTGCGTGTACCAACAAAATCTTTTGTCTGTCCTTGTCTCTCGTAGGTGTTTTTGGCTTTATGTTTGGCTTGGCAGGGATGATAGTGTATGACGGCCAGAGGGTGAGACAGTCTGGAATGTTTCAGGGCTACAACGCTATCACCTACACAGTTGTTGTTTTACAGGTTGGACATTTTATGTTTCTCTATATTCTCACGTAATCACTTGCATTTGTCAAGTGTTATTGAGTGCATCTGTGTGTCATGTCTTCATGTTGTGTGTAAAGTGCTTCTCCAATAGTATTCTGTACCCGCAGGCTCTGGGCGGGTTGGTCGTTGCAGTGGTTATTAAATATGCAGACAACATCCTCAAAGGATTCGCCACCTCTGTGTCCATCATCACGTCTGCAGTCATTTCATATTTCCTGTTGGAGGACTTTAACCCCACTAGGTAAACACATACACGCTCATGCACACTCAGCATGCTCACTCATCTCAGTTTCTGAAAATGAATGCAGACATTCATGGTTTCCAGGTGATGTATCCTACTGACTCGCTCTGATTCCCAAAATTTTCCTCTAGCATACCATGAGGTTGATATTTGTGGTTTTAAATGAAATATCTCTATTGCTAAAACTTTGGTGATCCTTTGACTCAGCATCTAGCAACATCGTCAAACCAGTGACTCTAATATCAACCTACTACATACTCTGTATGCGTTTACGTCACCATAGAATGAGCCTTTTATATTTACAAAGGGAGTGTGTCCTCCTCCATGTGTTGTGCCACCATGTTTCTACAGTAGCCCAGAACAGATGAAACAAACACTGGCTCTAGAGAGGGCCTTTCAAATTGTTCACATTTTTAGGGCCCACCATAGGGAAACATGAGGTGAAGGGTACTTCATTTTTTGCAATCTACAACCTCCAAACTGCAACTAAATCCTACACACTGTACCATTAATGCTAACTTGCAAACATTAGCATACCAACAAGCTGATAAGTTCACCCAAACATTCAAATTCTGTCATTATCTTCTCACCCTCAAGCAGATGGAAAGTCAGGTGAAGTTTCATAGTCCACAAAACATTTCTACTTTCTAATGCTCTTCTCTCTTTCCCCTCCTTTCTCTCAGTCTATTTTTCCTAGGGTCACTGCTGGTTATCGCTGCCACGTTTCTTTACAGCTACAAGCGCAAACCTGTCAGCGTTAGCGCCATCAAAGTATAACTACGTGCCTCTAGTAACCGTGCTACCTGACAGAAGTGACAACCGGCACCCGACACAGACTTGAACAGGGCTCTATGAACTGTGACAGTGAGTTTGGCAGGAATTACATGGAAGAGCTGATAACACAATGATAAGAGCTGTTGCTGCCAAACAGCTGCAGCTGGAGACTGCCGAGACGGGACATGCCCAATCAATCTTCTGGAAAAATGCTATTTTGCACAAAATATGGTGGTTGATGATGTGAATATATCAGTGTATTTTTTAAGGTTTTCTTATAAAATACTAACAGGAGTACCGTTGATCTAACTTAGCATATCAACAAACAATGTTGCAGTGAATCTAACATACTGTATGACTAAATTATCTCATGGAAACGTACCGTGTGTAATTTAAAGGGATCTGGTTGGGATCATGATGAAAGCATGGCCTCAAGGATATTTGGGAGTTGGTATTTTTATAGTTCAGTGTTTTAAATGTGTATTTATATGCTACGGGATGTGAGGAAAATGGGTGTATTTCTAAAACAAAAAGGGCATCAATGGTGAAGAGAGGGTCGGAAAATCCTCGACAGAGCCTCCATCTAGTGGTGGAAAGAGGAGCTAACTTGCTGCAAAGAGGAGGGGTTACCTCTGTTCAAAGATGCTGAATGTCCTTTTTTTCTACGAGATGAGATGAGATGGGATATGACTGCTCTGACCTTGCTGCTCACAGCCTGAGTATTTATATCAAAAGCACTTGTTCAACTGTTATTTAAATGCAAAACGAAGGTCTTTACGGAAGAACAAATGAATAAATTAAAGATCTTTCATGCTGAAACAACCAGCTCTGCCTTGATCTTTTTTTCTTACTTCAAAGTGAAATGAATGGATAAGTGTGTGTGTGTGTGTGTGTGTTTGTGTACACACTCTCACACACTTGCATACACACAGAGCTAGGCACACCCATGAATACTTTGAACTGTTTTCTTTTTTTCCCGTTCCAGTTGCAGTGCACCCAGAAACACCAAACCAGTCTCTATAGCAACAGATGGCTGAATGAGCTGCTGTGCCGTGACATGTGTAGACACACTGAATTAATATAACCTATTTAAACCTCTTTGAGTATTTCACATGGTAGTGACAGCCATTTTTATTCAACAATGTCCCTGACAAATAAAAACAGCATTGAGGCAGATGAATAAAAACAACCCATTGTTCCTATTTTGGCAGTTTTTTTCAGACAGAAAATCTTTGCATAGTTGTGGAGCAAATGAGTATATTTGGGTGGAGATGGTGTGCGTGTGCGTGTGTGTGTGTGTGTGTGTGTGTGTGTGTGTGTGTGTGTGTGTGTGTGTGCGTGTGTGTGTGTGTGTGTGTGTGTGTGTGTGTGTCGTGAGGTGGACAGAAAGGGGAGAAAACAGGCGGGCAGATGGGAAGGTGAGGCGTGAACCTGGAGAGAAGCACAGATGGAGGATGAGTCATGTGACTTGTGCGTGGAGTGGCAGGCAGGGACTTGGACGGAGCCCAGTATGATCCACTGGACAGACCAGAGCCATGACATAGGAAGGTTTATCTGTGGTTATCTGCACAAACCTACTGCTGAATAATATACGTTAAAGGGGCACTATGTAATTTTGGAGAACAAGAATCTTTATATTTATAATATTAATGAGGTAATAACACAAAGTAAACTGAATGAAACATTTTTTTTTTCTCCATTACTGAATAAACAAGCTGTTCTCAGAGGAAATTAAGGTCCCCAGAACACTGTTTGAAGCTAGAAAGGTGGCAGGGTCCGCCACATATAAACGAAGTAAAACAGTATGAAATTGGGTTGTCCTTTAAGGTCAGTTTGTTTAAGCAGTTTATTCAGTCATGAAAACAGAGAGTTTGTTTATTTAGTCCCTTTAGGCATAAAAATCTGTCGATGAAGATCTTTCTCTTCTGATTAAAATGTCTTCCCCAGAACTACATACTGCACCTTTAATGATATGAAGAGAAACTGTGATACGACCTTGTACAAAAATGGCACTGAATCAAATAAATCCTTTTCAAAATGCAGTCTGGTTTAATTCCACACCGAGGAAGCTATTAAGAGTACATTTGAATTCCCTGATTGCAGTTAGATTGATGAAACTTGGTGATGCGACACGGCCTGATTAGTGCCACATCAAATCTACATTAGGTCTGAGTACAATTGGGCCCCGTTCCAACTGCAATATACATGGCCTCGACTGCTATCACCCTTTTGTTTTAAATTAGTTGTATGGCACTGTCCCAAGTCATTTAGACCGCACTTATTAAAAGCATAGCTGATGTTATTTATTTAATGCGGTAACAGGTCCAGCTCATCTCTCTGATAGTTCATCACCCGTCTGGATACAATATCAGCTGCACTACGAGTTGAAAATATGTTGGTGTATTAGCAAAAGTCAAGAGAAAACTACAGCAGGTTTGTTTTTCTTCCAGACTTTTATGCAAGGTGGGTGCTCTTAATACAATCTGATCGATGCATGAGTTAATCTTAAACTAAAAAGATCCATATAATACTTTGTCTCTTTTAAATCTTCTGAATACATCCTTTAACTCTGGTACTGAGTGTGCTGAAAAAGGCCTTTGTTGGCACTGACGAGGTTTAAGCAGCCCGCAGGGGTTTTTTGGCTGACTTTTCAATCAAAATGTCTTCAGGTATCAAGTTATACAAAACAAATGCTATTCTTAAACTTCTCCGGGACAGTTTTTTTGTGTCTCTCTCACTCTCTCATGCAATAAGATCTACATAAGGATGCAGGATGCAGGTCTCGTTGTGGTCTATCACCTCTGTGGTACATCTAAAAAAAAAAAAAAACAGCGTTCCTTCTTCGCTTAAAAGCAGGCAGAACTCTTAAATGCGGTCCAAAACTTGTCAGGGGGCCAAACGAGCCTTGATGCAAGCCGGGCCTTTTGCTCTAGTTCGATGTAGACTTCTATTCTGACACCGTACTGTGTCGGATCCAAGATGTAACATCCACTCTGGCTTGTTCGAAGAGTCCACTTAAATCTTTCAGGGATAATGAGCCACTGGCATCTTGAGCCCAGCGAAACCTTCAGTTTTCTCTTCTCTGACTGGCTTCACGACTTCATCACCTTCATCCCTCCTTTTCTGCAATAGGGAACAATTACATTTTAGTCTGTGCGACAGTTTGACGCTCTTATTTTGGCGGTATGACCACTAGTGGCGCCCCTCTCCGCGGCCTCCACATTAGCACTTGGGCGTCGTTGGCATTCGGCCTCCCCAGCGCGTTGGGAGGAATGGGCTCTTGGTAGTTGAGGATGTGCGGTTGCTCCTGGTAGGGACGACCCACCAACGAGGCCCGAGAGCCCAGCGGCATGTCTGGGTCCACGGCAATGTCCACCCGCATCCGCCACCGCACCGTCTGCAGCACGATACGCTCCTGGAAGGAGGAGGGCAGCATCATGTTAGAATGGTTGATACTGTCTATATGTGTGTGTCTGGTTCAGTCTATTTCAAGTTCATTCAAGTGTTTTGTTGAGTTGATTTTGCATTATGACCTCCACTGCTGATAGATGTGTAGTTAATGTGCAGCCTAATAAACAGTGTATCACTTTTTGACCCATGTCCATTAGTTGATTGGTTGGTTTATGAGCAGGATTACACAAAAACTACTGAACGGATTTCCACGAAACTTGGATGGAGGATGGGTCTCGGCCCAGAATAGACCCTGTTAACTTTTGGTTCAGATCTGGATAAACAATTTGATGTGGATCCTAGATCTGGTGAGCTTAAATTATGGTGGTTTAACATTTTGAGTGATACAAAGCTATGGAGATTTTTATTAGATTAGGCTTGATTGAATTAAAGGTGCAGTATGTAAGAAATAATAGTTTTGTCATGATGACGTCTATATATTGCCTTGCAGAGATATCTACTTAAGTTGGCATGCTAACCAGCAAGCCTCAGCTCATCCTGGTCCAAAGCTCCTGTGCTAGTGGTGTAAACACCAACACTTCCCCAGTGCTCTGAGCTACCAGTCGGGACTGCTAGCTGAAAAGCTAACGGCAGCTACAGTTAGCAGCAGTTTGCAGTCACTCTGGTGAGATGCTGCTCACTATTTTTTCTGAGGATGAGTTTGACGGGTGGCCAATTCTTACATATTGCACCTTTAAAGGGGACTGTTTGACCAGTCATTCTAGTTAAATATAGTTTTATCTTAAAGGTGCCGTGTGTACGATTTAGTGGCGTTATGCTGTGAGGTTGCAGATTACAAACAACTGAACATCCCTACGCTCTTCCAAGCGTGTAGGAGAGCTACGATGGCGGTACAGTAAAAACATTTTAATGCCACACGCTGGACCTTTAACAAATGTACAAGAAGGTTTGGCTAACACATCAACATTTAATGTCAGTTTTCTGTTCTTCTACCAACAATGAAGAAAACCAGCCTGACACCTCTCGCTGTAAGAGCCTAAAAAAGAATCAAACTCTTCCACAAACACAAGACTGCTGTGCTGACTCCTGATGGGTGATGCAGGGGCTTTATTCAGGGGGAAAGCGATGATGAGGTACTTTGTAACTTAACACCAGGAAGGAAAAGTGCAGGGGGAGATGATTACATCACAGTCAGTCTGTGTGTGTAATGCAGGAGCAGTTTCTAAAGATTCACAGTCGGCGTTGTTCATTTAAACTGGTCAAAACATTTCCCAGAAAAATAATAATGTGATTTATTAAGAGGTGAGTTTGATGCATGTGGGAACAAACTTGTCAGACCTCTCTCTCTGTTACTGCCCTACCTTAGTGACAGAGTTCATGGCCACCAGCCATGTGATGAAGCTCTGGTCCCTGGTGATGTGGGTCAGCATGGGCGTGTTGCTGTTGCTGATGGGCACGGCCCAGGTCACGCTGGGGTAGAAGTTGTCGTTCATGCTGACCGTCAGACGGGACGGTTTGGACGTGGGTCCGGTCAGGGTGACTGTTTCGGTGGTGTTGCCGTACCAGGGGTAGCTGACGCCATCTGAGTCGCTGATGGCCTTGACCCGACCCTCTCGCAGCTCTGGTAACTCCCAGCTGGACCTGCGGTAGTGGACAGAGGAGGAGAGTGAGAGACTTTTTTGGGCACTGGCAGGTGAGGGTGTCCTGAGTGTGTGTGAGAGAAGAGAGGTGTACACATCCAAACACAATATACAACCTAAACACACACACACTGAGCTCATCCAGTGGCAAAAAGTTCACATCTGATGGGGTCTGCTGTGCACTTACATGCCAATATCACCATAGGTGTTGTAGAACTCCATCTGGGTGCAAGCCTGGATCCAGCCCACCACCCAGGTTTCATTCCGGGGCACTGGTGGCATCACAACCCCGGCCGAGGCCCTGAAGTAAGGCGTCTTGTAACGGAGCACAATCGGTGAGTTCTCCTCAATGATGGTGGGACACTGGTCAATGGAGGCTGACACCTCATACACCACAATGTTCTCCCGTCTGATGCGGGGCTTGCATGCGATGCTCTGAATACAGCCCATAGTGCAGGCGGCGACAAGCAAAATGAGCAAAACCAGAGAAGAAGGGAGCAAATGATACCTGGCCAGTATGCACATCGGTCCCCTCTGGGTTCCACCCTTTCCTGAAGAGCAGATCTAATCTCTTACTTGCCAATCATCACTGATTGTTTGGGAAGGGGGGGGAAAGGAGAGGAAATAATGGGGAGGATCACAGTCAACATTGATCAAACCTAAAAGCATCCAGCATCATATGATGTGGAGGTGAGAGCGCAGTGGGGCCTGGGGGGGAAGTATCACAGATCTCCGCAGCCTCCTCCCCCCGGTCTGCCTGCTGACTGCCGCACTGCCCTTGGCGCTCGTCCCCAGAAACTGCAATCCGGCCTCCCCTGGGCTGCTGCTGCTTCTCCGCCGTGTGTCCGGAGGCTCCCCTGATCCTTGTCGAGTCCACACGTCCGGCCGCACGTCGGTGCCCCTTGATCCTGCTGCTCTGCTCCCGGCTCTGCGCTGTCATGTCAAGTGGCGACAGGGCAGCCAGGTGCGTCAGAGGAGGGGGGCTGGATGCCTTTTGTTTGCTTGGCTCTCCCGTATTAGCCCTACATTCGCGCGGCGCCCTCAAAAGACTAAAATCGGGCTCTTCATCACCTTGACCTACATGAAAAGAAGCTCCATCAAGCGAGCGAGAACGTGTCTTATAAAGGCGAGACAGCGCGGCTATGACAGGCTATTTTCATGTTTTCCTCGCAGTGTGCTTCCATTCTTGGGGATGCATGAATGGTGCATCATGAATGGAGGCAGCGAGGCAGCATAAACGTGCAGAAAGCGGTGACTACACTAAGCGGCTCGAGCGTCTCTCGGTTGGCCGTGCCGTCGCTACGTCTCCTCGAGCCGGTGAGCATCGCGGACCGCAGAGCATCCTTTCCCCAGCCGCGAGTCGCCTTGTTCGGTGTGGAGGTGCTGATGCTGGAGAGGCAGGGGAGGGGCGTCACCCGACCTCTGCATTGAAAAAAAATAACAAGTGCACGCGGGCGGGGCTTCAAGCTGCGTCACTCCGACGTGAAGCGCCATTGGTCAGCGGAGTCAACAGCGGAAGTGGTGTCGTTTGTCTCATCGGCCGATACTGACACGCATTCACCGGCTAGCTCGGCTTATTATTTTTTGTCCCCACCCCGCCGGATCCCGGGTGTAGCTGCCAGTCCTGGTTTATGATCGGCCGCTTGTTTGGTATCGCGTCTCAGAGGGTGCCGAGATTATTTCACCGCTTGTCGCTGATGATGAAGCCGCAGGTTGTGTTCGTGCTGGGCGGGCCTGGCGCCGGCAAAGGGACCCAGTGCTCCAAAATCGTGGAGGTACGATAGATGGCGAGAGAAAAGACAATGAAAAGTTCTGACATTGATGGTTAGAATGAGGCATGTCGTGATGAGAATAGTATTTAGTTAATTTTTGGATGGCTGTGCCTTTTTAATAGCGGGGTTTTCTATCTAGTAATGTCTAAATTACATCGACTTCCGGTTGTCCTCTAAAATGAACCTGTGTTAGCCTGCTAGCTAGTTAGCCACACAGGGTGTATAGTTTATGAGCTATAAGAAGCCTGTGCTAAAGTACCATTTTAATATCTTTATTTCTTCAGAGCTCTGAGTTAAAGCATTAAAAACAATGTATTGTATCCCACTGTTACATGTGTGGTCAAACGCCTGTGAGAATATGCTAACTTTTAGCTAGTAGCTTCACACAGAGAAGAGAGTCAGCAGGAGACAGCCTATTGACATTTGGTACGTGATGCAACCCTATCATTTGACTTATGCATGTAGTTAAGGTTATGTAATGGCCAGTGGAAGTCTGGAGTGCGCTTGGCCACTCCATAATCTTTAAATAAACAGAAACAGCTGGTGACGTGACATTTATTGACTGAGGAACATTAACAACACAACACAATACAATAAGGAAACCTATCTTCTCTAGTCTATTTTAAAGTTCCAGATAAGTAGTCTGCGACTGTCTGCAGAGGCTCATCTGCTGTGTTGTTATTAATAATAGAACATGAATCAAGTCCAGTCTGTGAGCCAGGAAGGGCTATAGAGCATGGTTGATGCCAAGCAGAGCGAAACAATCCAATGATAAAGATTTATTCTGCATTCACTTCTTCCCTTCGTCAGGCATGCGCCAGTCGAAGAAGCAGCAGGAGTTTGACGAAAAGTTATTTTGAACAGGCCACCCAAAGAGTTTGAAAAGCTAGAACTTCTCCCAAGGATGCTGCTTTGATGTATGTCTGAAAGTGAAACTCATGAAAGTTGATGGAGCTGCAGCTCTACTGGGGGCCAGTGTGGATTCTTTGATGTGTGCGTGTGTTAGACTGAGAGGGAGCCTCTATAAGAGAGACTTTATAACTACCTCTGTTCACGGATGTTACTGGGTGTTGGCTGTTGCGCTTCAAGTGTGGCGCGTTTGGTCTGAATGGCAGCTGTGCATAGAGGCTCCTTTCATTCAGTACACAAGCAAAGACCTCTCCCTGGCCTGTGAGTGAGGAAAAATCTCTCTCAGCCTGTCTCTAGAGGCTGTCTGCTCAAATGCAGCTTCAGTGTTGATATAAACTTTTTTTTTTTAACAAGACCAACTGTCCCTTTCGCTTCAAGTGCTTTTCTTTGTTACATAATTTCCATCACATGAGGTAAACACTAAAACTGTTTGTTTTTGTCTCTCAGGGCTTCAGCTACACTCATTTGTCAGCAGGGGACTTGCTGAGGGAAGAGCGCGCTAGAGAGGGATCAGAAGTCGGACAGCTCATTGACACCCACATCAAGGAGGGAAAAATTGTCCCTGTGGAGATCACCATCAAGTTACTCAGGACGGTATGCACCATATACAGGCTGTAAATCAGTTTGTTGTTTGTCCAGTAAGAAAAAAATCCAGATCAGTTAGTGAGGGGTTAACAGCTTCAATCAGCTGTTTGCAATTCATCAAATTCGACTTTTGTTAACGTATACAGGAAAAGGGTTCAACTTAAACTCTGATCACAAATTCATATCATTAGATTTTAATATGTTTTTTGACTGTTGGTCAGACATGATAAATAGAGTGAAGACATCACTTAAGGCTCTGGTAACTTGTGAATGGCATTCATCCTTATTTTTGGGTGTATACAATGAAAAAAATATATCAAAAATTAATAAAGGAGCATTGTGTAAGGTACGGCAAGAATTCTAGTTTAAAACATTCAAAAATGGACTTACATTATCAACAGAGTTTAAAGAAATGTGAAAGACGGCTACGTACTGTGTTTCAGAGATGTCTGCCAAAGTTAGCATGCTAACCAGCTAGCCCCGGCCCGTCCTGTCTCATAATAGCTCAGATAGCCAACGGTATTTCAGCTGGGAGATATATGCCAGCTGTTAGTGTAGTAACTAAACAAAATAAAATTAAAAAAAGGTCAATAAATTAAATACTTGTACTTCTATTTTCCTTATTAATCAGAAATATAGAACCTATGTTTTTGGGTGCTACCTTCAAATTCAGGACAGATTTTTAGAAATAACACCTTAAAAAAAACAGTTGCAACTTTATTTTTGTTTTTGACAAAATTATGTTTTATTATTACGGTGTATTAGGGCTTTTAAAGGTTTAAAAGAAAATTACAGAGCTGGGGAGGGAGTTGATATTCTGAGAAAAAAACTCATTTCCAAGTCAAGTCTGTTTTATTAATATAGTACCAATTCACAACCTCATTACACTTTCCAATTGGAGCAGGTCTAGTCCTTTACAAGATAAAACTTCTCTAGGATTCTAAAGTCACACATTTTCCAGAAATTGTGCCTATACAGAGCAAACTGAGCAGAATCTATGTGTTACTATCTAGTTCAGTTTGGAATCCGGTTCTGATTCATCATTTGAATAAACAGTGATTTCAGTGAATTCACATTCCGAGTAAAATATTTGCCGTTGTTTCTGTTTTGAAAGGCCATGGAAGACACCATGCAGAAAGACGAGAAGAAGTTCCGCTTCCTCATAGACGGTTTCCCTCGCAATGAGGACAACCTTCAGGGCTGGAACACTGTCATGGAGGGCCAAGCAGATGTCAAATTTGTGCTTTTCTTTGACTGCAGCAATGAGGTACGTCATGGAAACCACAAAGCGTGCTGTTTTATGATACACAGAGAACTGAGCAGATATCCTGCGAGACATTTTACATTGAGCATGAGTTCTTTGTCTTTTTTGTCCACAGGTTTGCATCCAAAGATGTCTAGAAAGGGGAAAGAGCAGTGGACGCACAGATGACAACAGAGAGAGTTTGGAGAAAAGGTTCAGTCCTTCAGCACAAACAAAAAACTTTGGACTTTGACAGTGTTGAAACCAAGATTGTAGAATGTACTGTAATTAGTGTTGTTTCTGCATGTTGCTTTTTTACCATTCATTGATTTCAGATACTGATTTCTGTCCTTTCGTAACAAAGTACAACAAGCACATCTGATCAGTATAGATCTGTCTGACCCATTTAACTGACTGGTGGATACCTGCATGTGTGATTTTGACCTAATTTGTGTCTCCTCTGAGTCCCTTGTGTCATCTGACCCCAATAACCAGGCATGTTTTCCTTTGATGCAGAATCCAAACCTACCTGCAGTCTACACGACCAATCGTTGATCAGTACGCGAAACTTGGCAAGGTGCGCACTGTAGATGCCTCTCGTTGTGTGGATGAGGTGAGTAACATCTATTGGCACCACCCACGTAGGGTCTTTCCATCTGCACCGTTGGCCGCACTGAATCAAACCATGCCGTGGTTGTTTGCACTTCCATTACCAGTTTGAGCAAGCCAAGTTATACCGAGTCGCACCGAGATGGACCGTCCATCGAGTCTCATGAAATAGCGCCTGACACCACAAAGCAAGTTATGGTGGCTTTAGATGGGCTCTTTCAACACTTCTACATCAGTTTCATCACCCCCTCTCCTTTTTTGTGCAATAGTAACTGGCACTGATGAGAACACTGCTTTCAAATGTCATGCTGTCGGGACAAGCCTGTCATCAGTTAACGACAGCTACACCAACACGTGTGCTCTTAAGGGGACATGTGAGGGTTTTCCCACCACTGCCCACAGTCTAATAATTGTTTTTTTGTTCTGTTCTAGTGATAAGTGTGGGAATTGAATGAACTGCAGCTTAAGGCACTTCAACATTGACTTGAACACTGGTGTGTGGGGGATTTTTAGACAACATAGTAAACAACAAAAAAACATGGGAAGGCAAAGCTTCTCCAGATGTTGTTCTGTTGAAGCCAAAGGGGAAATGCCTTAAGATGAAGTTCATCTGATGGCCACTAGATGTGCTTTAAAAACAACAGGAAAACATGTCTTTGGATTTTGTAAGTCCACCAAGTGACCGATATGAAAGGACGCAGTATCATTTCCATAATCATTCCTTCAGAAACATGGTGACGTTACAGACTTGAAGTCTAAGATGTTGCACCCACTCGATCCGGCAACAGCTGGCTGACAGTCCAAACTGTTGTTTGCTACAAGTTGTTAGGTGTTATTTTGTGGTTTTGGCCCTCGCTCCTTTCAATTTCTACATAATGTTGCTTTAACCTTCCATAATTAGTCGGTCACGGTACTTCAGATCAGAGCTGAAGAGAATAAGTGTTTAGTAAATCAACAGAAAATAGTTACAGATGCCGACCATCACTGGTTCTGTCTTGTGTCATGGAAAACTCTGTATATTTGTGTTTTTTTGACTGTTTGCCAAACATAAGAATCATTCAGTCGATGTCACCTTGAGCTTTAGGAAATTGTGGTAGACATTTTTACATTTTTTTACTTTTTCTGAGATTTTATGAACGTAACGATTACTCAATTAAAAGAAATAATCCGTACTTGTTGCCCTGCCTCAGACAATATCCCTCATTTGATGTAAAACCTTACTGGTGTTTTTGGCCTGTTGGACTCCACTATAAACGTGTTTGTGACAGTGTCTCTTCATCTCCAAAACTCTGCAATGAAGTTAATAAGTAAAATGTTCCCATAACTGATGAGAATGGTGCCCAAATTGTCAAGTTTGACATACACTCTTTGTTTATGTCAAGTCAGAGTAAACTTTCCTGTATTCTACATTTCTGTTCCAGGTGTTTGCTGATGTGAAGGCCATCCTAGACAAAGAGGGTTGAGCTTCCCCAACTGCCAACGACATTCACTTACTTTTATAGTAGTTTTCTTTTTATCAACTGCAATTACACTATAAGTTTATATGTCAATTCATATGACTTTTTACTTTTGTTTACTCCTTTTTTTTGTTTTCCATCTTTTTTGTAAATGCTGCACTGTTTGTTTGTGAGTGTGTGTACAATATGTATTGTTACAACTGAGAAGTAGAGGTGCCTAGCAGCTACTTTCATCATAGTTTGAGGCCTTTGCATAGGAACAAAACAGATCATTAGCTTAGAGGGGCACTCGCTTGTCAATCATAGACACTTCTAGTACTGGAAATCGCCACAAAAAATGGTATACTGTATATCACTAATGTCTTCAGAATATCATGTCACTGGAAGCAGCCGTAATGCTTCAGACCAAATAGTTGTTGAACCTGATGATGACATACTTGACAAAACGGCCAATAGCCTCTGAATAAAATGCATAAAACATGTGTCTCGTGCTTAATCCACAGCACTTCAAGGGCATGGTTAGTTGCATCTGTGCCATGTACTGTAACAGGGTAGATGATTCAGTGATAGACGGCCCATTCTTTGATAAATACTTCAATCTGTACCGGAAAACCTCAATGTGCTTCATCACAGCTATGAGATTTGGGCATAGTCAATGAGAAAACTTGAAGAAAAAAATGAACATGTTCTTAAATCTGTACTGTATCTGCTTGAAGGAGGGAGGGGGGGGGCAAGACTGACAAGTAAAAATTTGTTTTCCCTTTGTTTTTCTCAATTAATGAAGAGGGGGTACCTATTTGTACATTTTGTCCTTTATTTTTGTACATATTTAACTATCAGTATAGTGCTGTGGTCCATCAATTTGTTATTAGTTATTAAGTTATTAACTACTACACTAGCTTTTACAGACCGTATGCACTTTTTCCAGCTTTCATCTGAATCAGCCAGTAGGGGGTGCCTGACATCAGTAATTTGAACAGGTGTACCTGAGTATTTGATTGTCTTTTATTTTTATCATTCACTTTCAATAAGATATTATATGACAAACTTGAATCGATCATTCATCATTAAATGAGTGCCAAAATCAATGTTTTGACTTTATAGTAAATATTTGCTAAAATACATACTGCGTACATAATGCATTTGTATTTTTTTCTTATATTTCTACATGTCAGCTTATTTAGACAGCCTCCTGCTTATTTCAGCATTCATTTATATATGTAAAGCTTCATATTTTTGTTTGTATTATTGATGAACAGGTCATTTCTTGTCCTCTGTAAAATCAATTCATTTAAAGCAACACTGCAACTATTTCCAGAAAGATAGTTGATTATTGAGTCTCTCGCCATGTTTCATCTGGATTGCAGGGGGCTAGACCTGAGCCAAGCTAACATCAACCACTCCACTGTCCACCTCACCACTGTCCGGACCAGATTGTCAAATACCAATTAAAATCAAATACCGTATCAGGTCTTTGGCATCTGACCCCAACCATTAACCCAAAGTGTTGGTGTTTGACGATCTGGGAATGAGATTCAACTATTAGACTATTTTTCTCTGGAATAACATTAAAAGTCACATAGTGTCGTTTCAAGCTACTTCATACATATCGAGGTTAATTGATTGGATAACTAAAATCTAAAAGTGTGCACTTCTCCAAATGCTCCACTTGAGTCAGTTTCAATCTGTGTCTGAGAATTAATGATGGCCCATAGGTGTGAACACCAGAGATTTGTATAATAATACAACAAAATTCAGTAAAATACTTAAGTTTCAATTAAGTATTTGCTCAAACCAGCTTATTTGAAAATAATGAAGACGACTGATGCAACACGTGCTACGTAATGTACATTTTATTTTCATGTCATATATATATTTCATATATATATCTGCAGTTACAAAGACATTGGCTTACATTTTACTAATATTCCTGAGCATTTTTTTTTTTAGCTTGAGGCCTGGTGTATCTGCATTTTAAGAGCTACACACAACAGATTATTTCCAAAATTTCCAGTACCTGACATGCATACACATGACAACAGGGCAACGTACCAAATGTGAAATGCATCAAAAAGAAAAGAAGTTATTAACTACCGGGGCTTTCATATAGTCAAACTTCTGACGTGTTAGTAGTCTGAGAAAGTAGCCAATAGAAATGTGTGAATGTAAGGCACTATGAATGTACTGGTTCATATGAGTGCACTATGATGCATATGGTTAGATAAAATACCATCAAACTTTAATGATCCCGCTTGGGAAAATGGATCATTGCAGCACCCAAAGTGTGATACAATACAGCAAAGAACAGTTAGAACATAAATAAGAATATAGCAAGTGCTGGGGTGCACGGGATCTAACGAACAACTTCAACATGTTAAGAACATTTTAAGTAGAAATATTTGAATGAAAAATATGAAAATATATGAATTACAGCATTGTAAGTATGTGCAAAATACCAACAGAGGCTAGAAAAGAAAAGAAAATAAGAACACAGCAATTTTTTAAGAGTGTCAATCTGTACATATTACAATACGTACCTCAAGCTATGATATGGCAAAATAACAAGCCCTTGTGTTATTGACAGTCAGTGACGCTCACTGGACATAAAAAACAAAACTTTAACGTAAATATATTCGTACTCTGCCAGCAGATGGCAATCTGAAAATATATATTATCTTATTTACAAACACAATCTAAACAAAAATAACTGCATAAACTGTGACCACGCTACCAGGTAAATTCATACCAGCATCTAAAGCAAAACTGTAACAGCAATTCTCAATCCAAATGAGAAAGAGGACTGTCCTTCAACGCTGACATTCTGTTCAGTATTTTTGCTAAATAGAGAAATACCAGCTCAAATTCACATTCAAAATGTACATTCTGTTGTTAGACATTCACAACAAAAGCATTAACTTCTACAATCTTTGCAATACCAAAGAGCTTACATAAGGTAATGTGCATCATATATAAATGCATAAAGGGCATATATGTAATATTTCTGTCTGTGAAAAATAAAACTCTTTTGACAACATGGCAGCCGATACAAAATGAAAACACAAAAGATGACGCGGGGCAGGACGGCGGCGGCCTCAGCAGGAGCTGACCAGGCCGGCGATGATGTTGCTGGGAGTCCTGCGATACTGAGCCTTGGTGTTGGTGACGGCGCCGTGCTTCTGTCGCAGGTGAAGCCGCAGCTGACTCTTGTGTCTGAAGTGGAGGTCGCATTTTTCACACTGAGGAAAAGAAAAGCATCGTTTAGAATCACTTTTTCAAACGGACTGTTAGAATCTCCCAACCCCCACAGCTATACTTCATAGCTCTCAAGGATTACCACTCAGGATTTATAACTATTGATAGGCACATGGATCACGGGGGAGAGAGGATTACTCTCCTTTTAGCCAACACACACAGTGGATAAGGAGGATGGGTGGGGGGAGAAGCTTACATGATAAGGCTTCTCTCCGGTATGAATGCGCATGTGGCTCTTGAGCGTCTGAAGGTGGCGGAAGTGCGTTCCACAGATCTCACAAGGGTACGGCTTCTCTCCTGTGTGAATTAACACGTGGGCGCGAAGATGGGCCACCTGGAGGCAAGCGACAACATGAATTAAAAACTTACACCTGAGCAATTGTTCGACACCTGCGAAAGCTTTCCCGAAGATGCGGCTAATTTTCTTTTCTCACCTGGACAAATCTGGAGCCACACGTCTCACACTTGTATGGCTTCTCTCCAGAGTGGATGCGGGTGTGCGTCTTGAGGTTGGCTGGTCGGTTGAACTGGGCGCCACAGATGTTGCAGTGGTACGGCTTCGCACCTGGAAGTTAAGATCAGCAGGTGGTGCAATGAAGGAAAGAGTCACATCCATTTAGTCAAGTTGATGGTACTTATAGGAATGATTCTTACCAGTGTGAACGGTCTTGTGGCTGGCAAGGTTGCCCTTGTAGCGGAAGGCGGCCTGGCAGCAGTCACACTTGTATGGCTTGTCACTGTGGACCTGGACCATGTGGTCTTTCAGGGAATCTTCCTCTATAAACTTGGAGTCACACCCGTTGCAGAAGTAGGTGTTGTTTTCTGTTGAAAGAAGCGATAAAATCAGTTTTACACTTCAGAGGTTTTGTTTTAAATAATCCTGCCAAATCATTGTGACTTGAGTGAGTCCACTTACCACAGCTGGAGGAGGAGTACTCTGAGTGTAGTTTGGTGGTGTCGTCTCTGCTGTATGAGTCTGGAGAAAGGTGACCCATTTCCATGCACTGAGGGCTGTCGCAGCCACAGGAGGAGCATCTGCTGTGGCTGCACATAGAAAGACGACCACAGAGTTAATTAAGTTCTCCTCTTTAAGAGATTTATATAAGCTGTCGTCACAGTGAGCTGGACTTTTACCTGATGCTGCTACAGGTGCTGCTGCTGCAGCTGTCCACACTCTGAGGCATAAGCATTTCATCTGTGTGGTCACTGGCTCCCTCTTCTGCCTGGACCTCACCGTGTCCACCTGCTGCACCACCCCTGCAGGGGCTCGTCGTTGGGGACATGGCCGGACCTTCATCACCGCCTCCCTGAGTCGCTTGGTTCAGAACGATCAGCTTGTACTTCTTCCAGTTGCGTGCTGCGGAATAGTCTGAGGGCTGTTTGAGACTCAGCGTGGCGTTCTTGCTGCTGTTGGACTCGGTGGGCGAGTTGGGCTGGCAGTCAGATCTAAGGGGGCTTTGAGGGCTACAAATCACACCTTTGATAAAACCTGGAGATAATCTTAGGCAGCTGGTCTGTGGATGCTGAATACTGTCTTCCTCCATGGGAGTGCCAGGCCTTTGAAGGCTCCCATGAGCTCCTGCTGGTCGGGTGGTAGTGGTGGGGAAACTGGGGTTGCATGGCACTGGGTGGGAGATGATGGTAGTGGACTCATTGTGAGCCATGTTGGTGCTGGGTTCCTGCGAGCATCGCTTCTTATGGGAGCCTTCCTGCTTCCCAGCAGGGACGTGGTGGTCCCCATAGACATGATAGGAGCCAGAAGTGTTGATCCCCCTGAAAACATTGGGCATGTAGAGGGAGGATGAGGCTGTTGTGTGGTTGCTCTGAAAGTCTGACTCTTTCTCATTGCCAAGCCTTGAAGGGGGGATCTCCTTAGCCAGGTGTAGTGAGTTGATCTGTAGCTCTTCAGTATTCACAGACAGATGCCTGCAGGAACATAATCATAAACAAGTTATTGCCTCAGATCGCCTCCATTTTAACCAAGACATGACAGTGGTCAAATTTTCTCCGTTACCTTACCTGGACTTGATGAACCTGTGGCAGGTGTCGGCCACATGTTCCATCTGGAGGTAGATGGCTGTGTTCATGGTGACCAGGACCAGACTGTCCTTGAGGTCCAGACAGGACGTGTACATAAAGTCCAGCAGGATGGAGAAACCCTTGGGGTCCACTTTGGGGTCCAAGCTGATGGCACTAAGGTTTGCGTTCTCGGGGTCCATGAACACAGAATAAAAGAAGCCACTGGAAGAGAACAGATGAGAGTCATTAACTGCTGACAATTAATTTATTTGGGATGAGATATGAAAATTAGATGGTGCGGCTGAGTCAGGGGCAGTAATTCACTGATGTAAAAAATATTAAATATGGTCCCAGAAATAGCGTCTCTTCATTAGGTGCAGTGAATAAATAAGAAAGTCCAAAGGTACTGTGTCAGATATTATGAAGGTGCGTACCTGCAGGCCACCAGGATGGCCTTGTGAGCGTGAAACTGCTGTCCATCCACCTGTATGGTGACGTCAGTCAGGATGTTCCTGCTGCGGAGGCGGTTGAAGTTGAGCAGGACGTCACCTGCATGGCGTGTGAATTGAATGCAGCCATCGGCAGTCGTGGCCATGCTGTCGAAATCTGAGCAAGGGCAGAAATAATACATTTGAGAAAATTGGTTCATTATTAGTCACTCAAAAAGAGGCACACAAGAGTTATGCATTAGAGCTGCCACGATTGATTCATAGATTGATCAATCAATTAGCCTCAATTAGTTATCAACTCTTAAATTAATTGTCAGTAATTTTTTTGTCAGTAATTTTTTAAGAAAAATAGTCAAAATTGTCTGATCGATCCACTGTTGCGGACAAACTACACATTTGAGGATGTCATCTTGGGCTTTGGGAAACACTGATCGTCATTTTTCATAATGTTATAGACCAATCAACTAATCGATTAATTGAAAAAAAGAATCGACAGATTAATACAAAATAATCTCTAGTCGCAGCCATGGTACACATACTGCAGGCTGGGTAAAAAATAACATTATGGGATATTACTGGCACCAGTATCTGCTCAAATAAACCATATTTTCAGAAAAATAAATTAAGCCTGAGTTACATTGCTTTACTACTAAATAATAACACGTTTAATGCAACAACAATGCAGGTAAACGTTATGTTGAAGCATAGATGGGATAGGTCAAGTAAAATCACACTACAGACCACAAATACCTAAACTCTAATAAAACATAATTAGTAAATGATACATAAATCAACACTGATTATACAAGGTAATGAGCAGTCTTATTACATTACATGCCCTCCGGCTCACACTCTTTCTATGAGCTAGTACAAGCCACCTGCCTTCAGGGTTTATAATCAAAACAAGCTCTGCAGCCAACAAGTGTCTTGACTGTGTTTTATCGAGAGGCGGCGTCATTGCAAAGAGAAAAGTAAAAGGTAGGCTCACTAAATCTTCCCGATCCATGCCTCACTTCTTACTGGGCCGCAATCACGGTGTTATAACATAGGATATGATCGATACTCTGGCATTATTATCGAAAACAGTGAATTTTCTTAACAGCCGATCGACCTCCACATGACTTAGAATAAAGTTGGTCATCATTTTGAGGGCGAGAACAAATCCTAAGCCGAGACAATAAACGTATACGCAAACACGATGACATGTAGCCGCCCTCTGAAGTTAAAATCAGAGTATTATGTGTGTGATTCGTGTCCTCGTCTCTTGCAGTTTGTTCCCAGCGTGTGAAGCGAGCAGGCTGAAGTGCTGGCAGCCTGCAGGTTGTAAACGTGTTTGACGTTGAGCACATTCCGTCCTCGCTGCTCAGATTAGGTTGCCAGTACACAGAGAGGTTTCCTGTTCCCCGACATAAGTAGAACTCATCTCATTTAGCCCATTAACATGTTCTCCCCTCCTGCTAAACTAATCTCTCGACTTATTTCCAGACCGTAAAAAAAAAAATAATAATAATATTAGACCCAAGTGAGATATCATGATTTCGAAGGATGCGATTTCAAGGAGTGGTTAGCAGTGACTGCGAGCCACGCCGAGCAAGCCAGCACAAGTCCGTTCAAGTTTAGATAAAGTGTTAATTTGTCATGTCTGGGGACCGTCCTGTGGCTTATTTACGTTTACGAAGTGCTCGCTCTTATAACAACTAATGGCGGGAAGGCTTCGGCGCTGCGTTGGAGACGTTTAGCGGAGTGAAAATATTTTTGTTTGTCGACAGCAGAAATGTGCGCAGAGAAGAAAACAAGATGTGACCGATCCTGTTGCGCCACTTTTGCACGAGCCTCTAACTTCTAGGCAGGTGGTTTATCAAATTCATCATCAACAACAACAACAACATGAAGTGAAACAAAACGTCTGTAGCTAAACATGCCTGCTGCCACGGGTAAAGGTTAAAAAAAGCTCTAACGGCAGCCATAAAAGCCTACTTAAACCACCAAGTGGTGACATGACATCCACGCACAGCCTTAAAAGTCACACTTCCGTTTTAAAACACAGTCAAAGACCGTGCAGCTGTCAAAGTCAACCCTCATACTTCACAAATATCTTAGTTCACTTTTAGCTAAAAGAAAAGCATGAAAACATTCAAACAATCCAGCCCCGGAGAAGCCGAGGCAGCCACACGAGCATCTGCTACTTCACTACACATCTGACCTAATGCTGAGAAAATAGGAAGGGAAAAAAAGTCACCTTGTAAAAGTTTCCTCGAAACTCTGTGCATCACCAGTTCTGAGAATCCAGTTCTAAGAAACACAGCAGCTCAATTCTCGGAATTTCAACACAGGGCCGTACCATTATCTGCGGGGCGGGGGAGCTGCTCAGCGCCGTCTGCGTCATTTCAGCCACGTACGTACGGTAAACATTCGCCAGCTCGATTAAAACTGTTCTTACACGTGCCAGCGAGATTGTTGTGGGATATGTCTAGGTTTTTAATTCAGTTAATTATCAGTTAATTAGCTCGTCTCGTTCGGAGTTGCTCTCCCCGTGTAGTGGATCGGCCCAAGTGCAAGGTCAGCTGACCGAGTTATAAATACCGTGGGGAATATGAGAGCATGTTGTCGCTGTAAACCTGCCTGAGATGCCCCCGAGGAGTGAAGAAGAGTCACTTACTTTTTATCCTAATACACACTTGAATATTACACCCCCCTCTTTAAGTTTAATTTTACATTTGCCCACCACATGTGTCAGTCATATGTTTGTTTTCACATCAAATCTGCATTTTAGCAGCAAATTAAAGCTGCAATGCTAATTAAACTGTGACATTTGTGCTTCATCTTCGTAAATTAATTCAAGACACTTTTGACACAGTTGTGTCAGTGTATTTATGTGAATACTGAAGTTCTGTGGTTTCCTTAAGCTCATTTTAGTTTCTTTCGTTTACTGTGAATATCTGAATATTGTGACAAAATTGATCTCACATATGAGAGAAAGGGTGTGTGGCCTTTCTTAATGCCATAACTGCAACAAACCCCTATTTTGAATGCCACAAGTAGACTACAGAAAGTGTGCGTAAAGTCCTCAACTCTCCAAAAGGCTCAGTTGCATTCATCTGTGTTCCCACCACTTCCTGTCTGTGCCTCTGCAGCTGTATATTAATCTGAGTGACACAAAACCCTGAGTACTTACCAATAAATGAGTCAACAAATCAGGAACTAACTGCTCTTAAATGAAAAACTGAGAAATTCCCAAGCAACCCTGAATCAAGAACTGCTGCATGTTGTTAATTATATACAATTATATTATATAATGATATATAATAACTTAAATATAAGTTATTATATTATATAATAATATAATTAAGAACAGGCTGCTTTAGTTTACTATGTTAAAGAACCAGTGAATAATAACATGTTCCTGCTTATCTTACCCCAAAACGTATTTATATCTTGGCAGGCGTTTTCTTTAACTTTGTGCTCGTGATCACAAATTTTCTTTGTGTTCAATTCTGGCACACTATACGAGCACAGACATCATGATCATTTCCCCCTATTTCCCTTCAAGATTTAGACGAATCTAATGTTGAGAAGCAACATGAGCTTTCTATGTTTTTTTAAGCTTGTTTATGAATATATAGGATTACCATCTGTTGGCATTACCTTTCACTCTCACCAGTGAGCTGCAGCAAGGCTTCACTAAACAAACATCAAGGCAGGTTAGACCAGTGGGAGATTAAAAAAAAAAACAGAACTACAGTGATTGAGATCTGGAGATTTTAAAGGTGCAATATGTAGGAATTTTAGTTTGAAACATTCAAAAATGTACCAAAATAATCAACAGTGTGAATAAATAAATTACAGTGTTGACGATATGTCAAAGGCATCTATGTATCATGTTGTGGAGATATCTACTGAAGCTAGTATGCTAACAAGCCAGTCCAGGCCTGTTCTACCACTTTGTAGAGGATAGTTTGATAGCATAGTTCAGCCCTCTAGAGATTGATGCTGACTCTCTCCTGCATTACACCTCATTCGTCCCCACCTGAACCCGCCACGTCACTGGTGTCAGAAGCCTAGTTGGCACCACTGTTAATCACCTCTGTATTGCACTTGTGGTCAAACCCTCCTCCTGGAGGTCCAAAGCTACTATTCTAGTGGTGTAAACAACACCAACACTTTCCCAGCGCTCTGAGCTCCCAGTCCGGACAGATTCAGCTAATAGGATCCCAGCTGCACGGCTAACTGGACTGACTAGCTAACAGTAGCTACATCAGTGAGCAGTTACTTTGTTGACATGCTGCCACCATTTTGTTGAGACAGGAGGAAGAAGAATTCTTACATACTGCACCTTTAATTGAGACTTTACTGAACATGTTTGTCATTAATAAAAATATTAAGACTTGTAGACGGTGGACTTGATCTGTGTTTATTTTGTATACATATAGTCAATATTACATTATGCCCATTATCAACAGCGATCTTGTGCATGCATATGTTCAGCTGCTCGTATTGGTACTGTGTCTTTATTTTTAAACAATTTTAAACTAGCTTCCATTAAACACAAATTATATTCAATTGTTAGCAGAAGTAATCGAATAGACTGACAATAACACCCTTCCTTCCACCCACGCATAAAAACTGTGCAAAAAAAAGCATTTAGGAGAGAAACAACAAAGTTTCCTGTCATTATTATGTGTTGCAGGAAAGATCAACTCTCAGACTGAATCTTTCTCCATGAAATAAATGTGCAGAGCAGTTCAACAGGTCTAAATTACAGCTGTTCAGGTGGCTATGGCAACAAAGAGGTCTATTTCTAGTTAATGTTTTCACTCAGATGTTTTTCCCCTGCGGTTATCTTTAGTGGCCCAGGTTCCTGTGGGTTGTTCACATCCTTTTGAAAGCAGCGATATTTTCTTGTCTGAATGAGAAGAGACAAAACTTGTTCAGTCAGTATGACAGCCCTGGCAGAAAATAAAAATCTGATTTCCTGGTTTAGTTGTTTATTTGCAGGCATAGATTTGATCAGTCAGCCCTTTTCCTCGCTTATATCAGTGCAGCATCTTTAACGTCACATTACGGGTTTTGCTGCAGTGCAATAACAGATAAGCCAGAGCAGATCTGGAACACACAAACTGCTGCGTTTGGTCGATATCACACATTTAAGAGTCTAATCAACTTAATCACACAAACATGGTGCTTCTGGTTGGTTCTGCAGATTAACTGTCTGACAGTCTACTTTGTTTTCCATGCAGGGGCTTGATTTTGCTGCACTACAAAATAAGACATCACCTCACTCTGCTTAAAGCAGTAAAATATATCTCTGGATTAAAGATACAGTTCAAACCATTATCAAAATACAAATTTTTCTTCTTGCCTGTAGTGCTATTTTATCTATCTAGATTTTTGTGGTGTGAGTTGCAGCATTTTGGAGATATCGGCCATAGAAAGGTCTGCCTTTTCTTGAATATAATGCAGCTAGATGGACCTACAGTATATTCTGTCGACCTAACTACAACCACTAACTGTATCATCAAGAAGAAGGAAGCGTGCATTTACTCATGGACAACAGGCTTGTGCTTGTGAAAGCACAGGATGTAAACATTAATGGCGTCCTCCTCTGCTGAGCTGTAATGTTAGCTAGCTTAGTTAGCGTGCCTCCGGTCCATGAGAAGATGCATGCTTCCGTCTGCACGGTTGTTGGCAGATGTAGTTTGGTACAAAGAAAATAGTTCCACCATGAAACACAACAAGGTCTGTGGATTATGTTGAGTAACTGGGTTATGGTTTCTGGAAAGAGATGCTGCTGTTGAGTTTTTCAAATGTATATTTTGGCACTTTGAGCACCACAAGCCAAGTGTCATCTAGCTCCAGCATACTCAAAAGAAAGCAGACAACTCATCAGTCAATATCTCCTAAATTTGACAAGTCACACCCAAGTAATCTAAATGGATAAACAGCGCTACAGGTAATAGGTAAAACATGTATTTTTGATTTGTAGGTGAACTGTCTCTTGCACTTCCACAATGGCGCTGGGCTTTCAAGAGACAGCTTTAAAAAGAGTGGTCACAATCAAAGCAGAGCGATATCAAGACTTTTAATCTCAAGCATATTCTGAAAATACAGAATCCTACATTTCCTATGATGCAACTTGATAGCATCTGTCCTACACGCCAGGTAAATTCTCACTCCTTTCAAAGTCCACTCATGTAGTCTCCAAAGTAGCCCTGATGACATCACTCTGACATAATGAGGATTATTTTCAAAAACTTTAGAAAGCTGAAAACCATAGAAGATATTGATACTTACTGGTAGCACTGACCATTATGAAAACATCGATATCAGTCAGAAATGGTGGACTTCCTTTTTAAAAAGAGTTTTAGAAACAACAAGCATTTTAGTTTCTGATTATGTGTGCCTGACTCCGATACATCAAACCGTCCCCCTTGTTGATTTTCATCAGGGCTCATGTGAAGAATGAAAAACAACACTGCCTGGGATTTTGCCAGCCAATGCTGGAACAAATTTCTTGCTGTTCCTCTCCCCCTCTCCCCAGCCTCTCGTGAACTCTGCTGACCCGGGGACCTAGACGCAGACGGATATCAATGTGCCTGTCCCAAAACATGACCCAGGCACATGGTTGCCTGACAGGGATCAAAGGTCACATCAGTAAAACATGAGTCCAAAACTAGCTCAGTCTTCACCGACACGTAGCCTTAGGGGGAGAGAGGGGATCAGTCATGTCGGTTCAACCAGAAATATGCACTTGAATTTGTGGAGCAGCAAAAAAATCGTACAAGATGTTGAAAGTGTTGTTTTACATGCAATAAAACTGAAACAGAAAGGCAACACAACAAATAACACAAAGCTTGTTTATGATAAAAACGAATGAAAAATCAACATGTATGGAAATACCCAAAGCTTTTATTTTAAGCACAAAGTTCAGAGTCATTTCTCAGCAGCTGTTCATGAAGTATACACTGCACACGACACGTGAAACACTGAATATGGAAAGTGCATATGAGCTAAACATAGTGAACTTTGAACTACTTTCATGCAGTCTGTGTGCAGCGTACAGAGCAGTATATATTTAAACTGCAGGTGGTATGCAGTCTTTGTGTAATAATTGTTGAACTTAAGGTGACCTGATGCAGAGAATACTCTGTGGTGTCAAACTGCCAATAAAGTGTTGTGCCGCACAGATAAGGCTGGGTCAGCAAGAGTAGCTTGAAGTATGCGTTGTTGTCTGACTATAAATTGTTTGTGCTCTCAGATCTTAAACTGGACTATTGAAAACATTGGCTTTAAGAAACTGGAACTAGCATTTTAACTAAGATCTAACAGATAAGACACTGTAAAACTGGCTTAAACTTACAACACTAAGTCAAACATGTTTTAAGATGGACTTTTGTCAAGTGTCTGTCAATATTTTCAGAGCATATTTTTTTATCTGTATATCTTCTAATGTGGCGTTTAGGGTTAGAGAAGTTTCATATCAGAGTAAAGAAAAGTAAAGTTTGCTCCTTTGACATCAAACAGGAACCCTGCTCTTCATTACTTTCATATCTGTGGTTTCCACAGACGGGCTCAGTACCAGAGAAGAGGACGTGCTTCTGCTAAGTTTCATATTAACCTGTTGAGTTTCCTGTCAGCACTTGTGATATGAATCTTAGAAAAATCCTGTGTTTTGTATTACTATTTTGTATCGGTATGTTTTGGAGTTTGTTTGTTTGTTTTTTTGTTGTTGTTGCTGCAGGTGCACAGAGAATTTTAGTATTGGAAGGAATTCAGAGCACTGCAGTCACATCATGGTTCACATTGAGCACAAAATCATAACAGCAATTAAAGGGGCACTATGTAGATATGGAGAATACATTAAATAATTGTAATATTTACATTATTATTGAAGTAATAATACAAACTTAGAAATAGAGATTTTGTTTTCCATAACTGAATAAACAAGCTGTTCTCAGAGGAAAATAAGGTCCCAGAACACTGTTTGAAGCTAGAAAGGTGGCAGGATCAGTATGAAACTGTGTTGTCCTTTAAGGTCAGTTTGTTTAATCAGTTTACTCAGTCATGAAAACAAAGAGAGTTTGTTTATTTAGTTTGTCTTAGGCATAAAAGATCAATCAATGAAGATCTTTCTCTTCTGGTTAAAGTTTCTTCCTCAAAACTCCACAGTGCTCCTTTAATAAACTGGAGCAAAAGTTAGTGAAAAATGTTACGGACAAATTCAGAAGACAGTTACACGTCATTGAACACTCATTTAGATTCAACATTTCCACTGTGCAGTGATTTCCTGAGAGGGTCTGCTGAAGCAAAAAACGGGCCAGTTTGTAATGTTCTCCAACACCGACCAAAGTATAAATCACAATATTAGTTCATCTCCACTGGCTGCAGTTCATCAGGGGACAACGACTCATGTCCTCGTGGTCCAACCTCGAATTAAATGCTTAGAGGGGATGCATGAATGGTGGCTTTGTTGCACCAAAGCAAAGAATGCATCCTCAGTTGTGAGAGGCTAAGTGGATTGTACATGCAGCGATAAAATGAACTCTACATGCCGCTCTGTGTATACAGACATACGGAAAGTGACGTGTCACTGTCTGGGGCTTGTGAGGACAACACACTCTGGAGGAAGCTATTGAAGACATATTAATGGAGAAACATTTATCACTATAAGGGTCACCTTTTATGGTCTTTAAATTCATTTGCCATTTGGTATTTTTTTCCTTTTAGATCTTTATTTTATTTGCTTTCATTTTTACTATTTGATTCTGTGTGCTGTATAAAGATTATCATCATGTCAACAAGAGTGGAAAAGTTCCTGATGTTCATCAGCAGCTAATTCATACTCAAAGAACAAAACAGCTCCACTGAAGGAGGAACTGCGTCTACTTTTACTATATCGAATGTGAGGAATAAGTCAATATATCACATATTGCAACACTCCCACTTCATGTTATCTGTGGAAAAGTACCAGGGTACGTCGTGTCACTATGGCGGATTCCCCTGTTGTTTTATGGCAAAGCCTCAGGGAGGAGGATGGGGGAGGTGCAGGGCTGCACAGAAACAAGAGGTGTGTGTGTGTGTGTATGAGTATGTTTGTGTGTGTATGCCTGTGAGAGAATGAGGGAAGTTATTAAACTGATCCTGGGTGCCTCTCCAGTGGGTTAGCTTAGGAAATTTACCTTCACACGAAAGCAGCTGGGAAAATTTGGACGAGGAAAATGACTGAAGGATGATGTGTTTCACCTCAACAACTCCCGTCAGTGTCCTGAAAGCAGCGCAGCCACTGACGAGGCAGCAGAAGAAGACTGTTGCTGCACTGGGCAGCTCCCAGGGGTCAAACTGGAAGTGTGTGGAAATGGGGTGCAGTCTTCAATAATTAAGTTCTTTAAAGGAGAGTCAAACCAATTGCCAGAATGAATGTTGCCAAAAAACATTTCTGTAAAACCACAGATAAAACTTTAGGTTTCTTTATGTTGCAACTTTACATATCGTTAGGTTCAGTTTTCAAGTTCTCTCTTGTCACAACACTGTGCTTATGCTCTGGTTAGGTTTATTCACTTGGTTAGGGTTAGCAATACATCATGTTTTGGTTTGTAATACCTGTTTTGGTTGCCACAAACACGCTGGAAATGTCCCAGTGTCTCGTAAAAAACACCCGGTTTCGTTGCCGCGAACACAGCTGGAGATGTCCCGAGGTCTAGTTTAAAACACCATGTTTTGGCACCACAAACACAGCTGGGGATGTCTTGAAGTCTCATTAAAAACACCCAGTTTTGACGCAATAAACAAGGCTGGAAAAGTCCCGGGATCTTCAATTCATTGCAATTAAAAAAACTTTATTTGTCCCCGGGGGGCAATTAAAGGCACGTGGAGTAGTTGTACATAGACACGAACAAGTCAGCACGTTAAGTGCACGATCAACACGTTAGTTACACAGACACAAACAAGTCAGATAGAATAAAAAAGACTAAATTAACTCAGTTTCATTTTCACAAACAATTCTGGAGACGTCTTGAGGTCTTAGTGAAACACCCGGTTTTGCCAAAAACACACATCCAGTGGTTTGTTGCCTCTAACTCAACCACCGTCCTCTCCACCCACTGACATGAAAGTCAGGTAGTAAACATGTACTGTGAACCTCATATGACACGCTTTGTAGACGGTTCAGTATTGCACGTAGCCTATGACCCAAACAAATGTGAAGGTATCTGTGGATTGTGAAAACGTTATCTGCTAACATTTTGTCCTGGTGACTTGGCTGGTAGTGCCAGCAGTGTGTGGATATCTGCAATTATTGTCAGCAGCCAACCAGCCAATCACGTGCACATTCATTGGTCAGCATCTTGATCAATTTCAGAAGATATGTTCCTGTAGAGAGAAGGAAATCAACAATTTCAGACGTTATGATCACTATCTCTAATTTGTGTCTTGTCTCATTGCAGTCACGTTTTCCTGTTTCTTTGTTTCCTCAACAATCTGCTGTTTTGCTCATTGACATGGCCGAAACCTGTTTGGTTTGACCTCTTCTTCCCAGAGATAAAACACAACACAAACTGAAGTGGGAAGTTTTGTGAATGTCACTGAAATATAAACAGTGGCTCAGAGTGATGTTGGAAGGCAGCCTGCTGGTTGTTGCGCATACTTGCTCACTATTTTATAAATGAGAGACTGAATATTAATTATATTAATGATGGAATTTAGACAAAGGCACTGAACATGGTGTTTACCACAGAGAAATATGATATCAGACGATGTTGCTGATCATGAGCCCATAGTTTGTGATTTCATATTGTATTTTAATGCATTTTATTCTAAATGATATGAAAGGAACCAGAGCAAGCGACAACCCAAACCTCAAAAACCCCTGAATCTATAAAAGAACCAAAGATCTGACATTTAGTCCAGTTGTAAAAGGTAACCAAAACTCATATTGGAGTAAAAGTAAAGATAATGTGTTAAAATATTACTTTGGTAAAAGTAGAAGTCACCCGGAATGGTGCCTGAGAAAAAGTCTTAAAGTATCTGATATTAAATATAATTAAGTATCAAGAGTAAAAGTAAAAGTAAATTATACATTTAGTTACATGTATGTTTATATGTATACGGTGGGTTGACCAATTATCGGCCTGGCAGATCCCATATTTAGCTTTTTTCAGATTACCGGAGTCTGTGTTTTAAATCTGATTGGCAATCAAATAAATACATTTAAAAATATGCCACTTTGTTTCTGATGCAGCATGCAGTCTCCACAGTAATTAGTCCACATAAATGTAGTGGAGTAAACGAACAATATTTGGCTCAAAAATGTTGTTAAGTGGCAGTACAAGTACCTGAAAACTGTAGTTAAGCACAGTACTTGAGTAAATGTACTTAGTTACATTCCATCACTGGTAATAGTAAACTTATTTTCAGTCATTGAATGTAACTTGTCGTAAATGTGAAACTACTTGACTTGAGTATGTTCATTTTCTGCTACTTTATAAATATTGTAAATTTTACTCCTTACCATTTTTTTGGCAACTCAAGTTACTAGTTACTTTGCTGATTGCATGCTGCATCAGAGCCATTTTAAAATTGATTTATTTTATCTGCAACGAGATCTTAAAATATACTGATTCTGATAATCAGAAAATGTATCGGATTATCTGATCATTGGTGCACAGTATATACACACATGTAAATATATGTGTTAATTACTTTTACTTTCATTTAAACATACATACATACATATTCAAAGTCATACTTTTTACATGATATCTTGGCTTTTGGATAAGTTGTGATTTCTTCAGACGGCTCCACTCTAAGCGAATAGGATCAAACCTGCAAATGTCAGGTAAATTGCTGATTGTACCTTTGAGATTGGGCATATAGAGAGCAGGGACCTAATGCTATTAGTTGTAGTCTGGCTGCCAGTTGCGGCCTCTTAGGGAATCGTCATATGACCAACATGCTCATTAGCAGCTAATTCAGATATGATGTGTATATTACATAACCCCGGTGAACTCTAAAGGAGCTGGTGGTTCATCTCGTCCCATGCCTGTGAGTAAGTGAAAAAATACTGTCTCACAGACGACAATCCAAACGAGGCTGGCAGCAGGAGGATTCGACTGAAGAAGCCAGATGTCTGCATACCAAAGGAGAGTCAAGAGGGAACAGGGTGCTCAGAGGAGAGGTAGACGTTGTTGCTGGATTTACTCATCTTATACAACAGATATTTCACTATCATACTGGTATAGTATAATTATTTTGCATTAAACCCAAAACTGTGCAAAGCATTTAAGACTCCAATTTAAAACCCAATATTAAATTAAAGGGGCTCAGTGAAAGCCGGTCGCTAGTTAGCGGACTCAAACTAATATTCACTACTGACACGAAACATCTGCCCTTGAAAAACAGGTGAGAGAAACACTGACACTGACATGAGTTTTTTGCAAAGAAATCCACAGTCCAGCAGCATTAAACAACCTGTCCACAGGCTTGTGTAGGCAGCCGAGAGAGAAGAGAGAGGGAAGGTCTCATTTCTCGTGTCACGTTGCATCCGCTCACATGTGGCCAATAAATAACCGATTAATACATGTACATTTCTACAAATTGGTACATAGAGCACTTTCATAGTGTAATCATTTCCACATGGTTGTCGACCACACAAAAAAAAATGGAATTTACGAAAGCCAAAGTTAGAGCAAACATCGCAAATTATGTTTATTGAATTTTCCAGCCATTCTGTAATTCTGAACCAAGAGCTCCTGTTGTAAAGCTGCTGCGAGGAAGTGTCCTCTCTGTTGATTCTGGCGGACCCTGCAGATGATGCCGAAACAAAGTAAACTTGTTTTAGTGTCGTACCACCTGACTGCAGAGCCGCTTCTTTCCTCAGGCTGTGAGACCCCTCAGTTCATCCTCAGCACTCAGCCATGAAAATAAGTTTCAGTTTTATGACTTGTCCAACCAGGATAAGTTGGAGTCTGTCCTGGTGACAAGCATTAAAAATACCAATAACAACTGTACAGTACAGAAACAACCAATCTTCTCGCTGATGATCTCGTTTGCTTACATTGGTCATATAAAGGTACCAGTGTTAGTCAGTGCATTATGTAATAATTTTCCATTAATTAGATTTATAATGAAAACAAATAGGGGTTAGCATATTACCAGAGGAACTGCTGACTTTAGCTGCTGTTAGCTAGTTAGATCAGTTAGCCGTGCAGTTCGTGGTCATGTCATTGATACTGTATAAACTCTGCCCGGCCTGGCAGCTGGAAGCGCTGAGGGAGTATTTGTGTTGTTAACACCACTAACACAGACGCTTTGCACCACTGAGCGGAAAACTTTTCAGGCCTGCACGGACCATAGATGTCTTTGATATGTTATTTATTTACATTCTGTTTGATTCTGATTTGACTTAATGTTTCAACATTTTAATTGACAATTCTTTCATATTCCAACTTTAAACTTTCATTGTAGTACGTATAACATATTTATATTTCATAGTAGTTCTGCCTAGTTCTTCCTCTTAAGAAGCAGAATTAACTGAAGGTGGGCGCTGCTGTATGATATTCAAACCTTCTCTCTCCTCAAAAAAGCATAGACGACCTCCCTGCAGCAAAAATAAAAAATAAAAATACATAACCCACCCCCTTTCCTGTCCCTAACTTAAAGTTAAAGAAACCTTGCACTCTGCTCTATAAAAAGTGAATGTATAAGACGAGGTAGATATACTTAAGGGTTGCACAAATAATAAATGTAGGAACCTGGCGATTGCAGACCATGACAAGGAAATTACAATAACCATAATCATCAAGTGCTGCTTCATTTGAAATGCTGTGAAGAGGAGAAAAAAAATTTAATTACATTGTAACCATAGTAATCCTTCACCCAGTGCTTCCTCTGTGTGATGTCTGACATTTTCCACTTTGAATGTCGTCTTGCTGAACCATCTCCTCAGTTCTGCTTGTGTGTGGAAATCGCTGTCAGGCTCAGCTGCCTGCTGGTAAACCAGGAGGAAAACATTCCATGCATGTTCTTCCACAGATCTGCACTCGACCCGAAGCGTGGGGTCACTGACGCATGAGCCATACATCACTGAATGCTGGTAATGTACAATGTCATTGGATTTTTCCAGGAGACCAGCTGAACAGCATGCTAATGGTGCATCATTAGGTCTGTCTCTTAGGTCTGTTATCCCTGTTGATGTCTATCACTGTGTAACCTGAGTGTTGGGTACAGAACAAAAACAAGTCAGCAAAATAGTTGCATGAAAATTTAGTTAAGGAGAAGAAATACATGTTTGGGTTATACTGTCATGATACGTATGTTGTGATTACCAAGCAACATTTGACATATTTCTTTGAAATAACCTTCAAGTTATCACAATAATTACCCCCAAAAATATAAGAAATTACATCATCGTTATTTAATAAAAACATTCTAATATTTTTCAATAAGCAGTTCATAAATAAATGGTATTTTTGTTAGGAAACTTTCAACTGGTTTCTGCTGACATTTTCATTTCCTACTAGTTTCTGTCCAACTTCCCCACAGAAGTGAGTTTCTGCAGTTTAACTTCCAACTAGTTTATGGCTAACGGCTGTTATTAATTTATTTGCTGATTTATTTCTGTCTCAAAATTTAACTCGAGGCATGATGTTTCAATCAAAGATGTTGGACACCGACATGCCATCACATCTGCAGACCTGTCAAATGAAATGTTTCCCATCTTTCTGTTTTTTCAACATCCGAATTCATTAAAACTCATTAAAACTCACATTTCTACTGTGATGGGGGTGAAATAATCTATTTTCTAAAACATAATTTATTTTCTCTCACAGTAGCTGTAGCGTTTCTAAAGCCCTTGTTTCTCTCTCTGTTAGCACCTGAGAGAAAAGCTGTGGAGTGAACCGACGAGACGGTGCACTATCCTCTCACTAAAGCATGATTTCAATATGAGTGTTGTTTGGTCTTCAACCCCTTTGCTCGCTCCAACAACTACTGATTTATTGCGCTCTCTAAAAGGGAAACATCTGCCCTCGAAAAAAACAGGTGAGGGAACAAACAGAGTGTGACGCAGCTTCTGCAGTGGAGGTATTTGAAAAGCGGGTTAATGTGTAACCTGTTAACATCACACAGATGGGTATTTTTAAATTTTAAACTGCTGCTCAGAAAATATGATGTCTCCTAGCAGCAGATGTTTGCTCCTCTCTCTGCAGGGTTTTGTATGGGAGATTCACGTGGCTTGTGTTGTTGCCTGACAGTCATAATATATGTGCTTTTAGTTTCAGGAATGCTGGTGCAACATGGAAAAGAGGGAGTGTCACTCAGCAGCAGATGTTGTGCTTTTAATCATCCATATTGGACTGAAGCTTTTGATGTTTTAGTACTTGGATTCTTCCTTGCACAGCATGTGCTATTGTAATTCTAATATACTTAACTTGTAGAGGAAACTGAGTGCAGTTTGCTCTGCATAAAAATACACTTAATTTAACAATAAAATATCAGATTACTGTGGTTGTAATGGGAAGGTCACGCTGGTGTTTGGCTTCATATGTGTTCATATTTTTTTCTGGTCTTTTGCACAAACTTCTTGACGTACCATCTCATCTAAAATATTGAAATAAAACTGCTTTCTTGCAATTTGTTCAACATTTATTTAATTTGTCATAACAGACCATATTCACATGGCGGCCATTTTTCTCTGACATCACACTCAGGGTGGGAAGCTCAAATCTGATACTTCTGCGTTCTGGGGTGCAAGTCATATAAACATAGGCAATCTGACAAATAGTTATCATTTCACTGCTTCCTGATTGATTAGCTACGGAAGCCCTAAAGGGCCATGCATTCATACATTTTATTTCCTCCGTTTTCCCGTGATAACGAGTTTATTTCATTTGTTGTATATATATATACAACAATATATATATGTGTATATATATATATATATAGATATATTGTTGTGTATATTATCTGTAATAGCAAGGCATAATGCTATTTCAGCCTGTGTCAGGCCTTGATTGAAAAGATATGTGACGCGGTGATCGATATGCTCCTGCTCCTTTGACATTGCTACACTGAATGATGTTTCCTGCAATGATTTAATATACTACACTATCGTTTTGTTTTCTCAAGATCTCTAATTAATCGTTATCTCGGGAAAACAAAGTTTCGTTATCTCGAGATCTCGAGAAAATTATCCCGTTATCTCTGTAAAACTGCATTTGTTATTTTGAGATAATAACGCGAGATCTCGAGAAAACAAATGAAATTAACTCGTTATCACGGGAAAACGGAGGAAATAAAATGTATGAATGCATGGCCCTTTAGGGCTTCCGTAATTAGCAGCTGTAAAGATAATGTATAGTTTAATCCGGAGGAACGTCGGACCATATTTCAAGGTAAAAAACAGGTCCGATAACCGATAGACAAACAACAGCTAACGTCAGCATTCAACCACATTCTAGATAACATTACTGTTTTTTTTAGCTGGCCGTCCCAGTCCAAAGCTCCAAAGCTAGCAGTGTAAGCACCCTTGGTGCTCCAAGCTCATAGTCCAGACCACTAGCTGCATGACTAAATGAGCTAACTAGCTAATAGTTAGCAGCAATTAGTGGTAGGTGTGTTCATATGATGCCCCCTGTTTGTTTTAGATTCGACACTAGCTAATTCTTATGTATTGCACCTTTAAACAAAAGCAATATAATGTATTAATTGCATTAGAGATGGTGTTGTGCAAACTGTGCTACCTTAGTACAGAAGCAGACTTGCTGTTTCTAGGTCTTTATGCCAAGTTAACCAACATGAGAGAGGCATCAATCTCCTCTTCTAAACTCTCCCCGAAAAGGCAGAAAGAAATGTTGAGCTGTTTCTTTAAACATGATGTATTTTGAGGCCCGTTTAAACCCAACATTCAGCAATTTCTATATTTTAACACCACAATCGACACATTAATTTTTCAGCAAACTATCATCAGAGTTCCAGGCTTGAAGTTGTTTTGCATTGATGTGGTGAGTTCACTGTTTCTGAAAGCCAAAATAACAATCATGTCAGCGTGAAGAAAAACTAGGGGAGGTCCAGAAGATCTATGGAAATGTGAAAAGAGCGAAGCCATGGATAACAACACAGCACTTTGAGGAATTGGATCCCAGCGACCGAAAACCTCAATGGAGCCAAACTTGACCAAAAAAATTCAACTTGCGCAGCCTGCAGGCCGGGGTTCAATGCTGTGGATGAGGAGACACGGCCCATTAAGTTATTGTTTCGTGTGACATCAAATTGAATTTCAGTTCAAGTCAAGTCTACCACAGGTTGCATTGGAAATCAATGATACACAGCGAATTTAAATCAGATTAACAAATATTTATTGTTGCATCAGTGCTGTCTGGCAGTGAGGTAGTTTGACCTTGAGTCCTTTAACATGTTGTTCTGATCGCTCTGTAACGCAGAGTGGCTCCTGAACACACTGACACAAATAAAGTCTATTTGGATTGCTCTGTGAAGCAACTGGGAGGTGCTATTATTGTCACTTTTACTGTTGTGCTCATTAGAATTCACAAATGATGCTCTGTTGTCTATTCACATTATGTAACAAGCTGTTTATGCAACAGTTACAACCCTTTGCTCTGTTTCTGAACGATACGCACTTTGTTTGCCTTGAGTCAACTATGGTCCACATTCCCACCATTCAAGGTCAGTCTATACACTGAGATGGTAAATCCAGTTTGAGGACTCTGACCTGAAATGTGATATTGTGTGCGACGTGCAGCTGTGTTTAGTCCTGGAGTGTTGAATGGAGGATTTCTGTCTTAATTACATAGCTGCTTATGGTCTTGAATATTGCTAATTCTACTTCTGTCTTCTATCTTTCTGGCCTGTAAATAGTTTCAACCACTTGTTATGTTAAATGTTATTATTTATTTCATCATTATTATTTTTATTTAAGTGTTAAAGAAAGAAAGAAAGAAAGAAAGAAAGAAAGAAAGAAAGAAAGAACCCAATCATGTGAGTGCAGCCTCGTCACAAGCCTCTCACACAGGGGTCAAAGGATAGAATTTCAGGTCATCTCTTCGGTTTCACAAGACCCGCCAAGGCACAACCACAAGTGTAACTCGAGCTAGAGGTAAACAACTGCTCCACACAGGAGCGACAAGGAGGTGTGAAAGAGGGCAGGGCTGTACATGAGACGAATCATCGGGGTTATTTGGGTACCAGCCACGTCGTAGGAGGGACCGCTGTCTCGGCCCCACATTTGACACCTGCAGGTGACAGATTTCCAGGACTAGTCATTGTCGGCTGGCTGGATCAGTTTGCTGCGAGGTGCAGTAACACGTACAAGAGACAAGAGAGGAAACATAATAACATCACACTTGTGCTGGAGACACTGCCCCCCTGGCTGTTATCCACACTGTCCACCTCTGTATCCACAGCTCGGTTACGAAATGAATGAAGGCATCACAGACGCTGATATTTTCTGGTGTTAATCCATTATTTCCTGCCTGCCAATTGATTAAAAGTATGTATTTAAGTATGCAGAAATGTATTTAAAAGGCATTTTATTCTCAGAGCAATTAGAGATGTTCCAATACCATTTTTTCCTTCTCATAAAGTTTGGGGAGAGCAGTTTCGTCGTGCTCTTTCGCGTGATGCGTCTTCACATGCTTTATAAGGTTGCTGGTGTTGAAATTGGCAACACTCGATGCTAGCTCCGTCTGACTCACGTGAAATCAACTTCTTCTTCGCCACTTTAAGAACAGTAGTTGCCAGTCGAAGTAGCAGGGTCTTGTTTCCCGGTACTTGCCGATACCAATACCTGCATTTTCAGCAGTATTGGCAGCATTTCCAATATTGGTATCAGAATCAGAACAACTCTGAAGAACAATGATGGGGTGAATACATTCATCAAGTGGACCTGAGTCCTGGGAGACCTGTGATCCTCATCCAGGTCAAGCGGTTCACACACAGTTCACAGTCTGCAAACAGGAGATCCGGGTGGATTGAGAGATCACATTCCTGTGCCAGGACACAGGAGAGGATGGAGACCGTCACATATAGCCCTGCTTTGTTCGACAGGGGGGTTTAAAACACACTTTAATTATACTGGCATTTATGCTGGCTGTATATGTAATGTAAAACTATCTCAGGGCTATGTTACTGCAAGAAATTATTTCGGTATTGCTCCCCACTTGTGGAGATAGGGAGAGAGGGGAGAGGTGTTTTGGGAGTCAGACTCTGGGAAGAATCAACGTTATCAAGATGACTAGTATGACTGGAGTCAAAATGTACTTAACAAGCAGATCCAGAGAAATAGGTCTGCTGTTGACTCACAGGGTCATTACTAAGGTGAAGTATGTAGGAATGGGCCCCCTGTCAAAGTCATACTCCCAACAAACCTGTTCAAGCAGCTCAAGTACCTGCCGCAAACTTGAGCTGCCATTCGCTAGTTAGTTTTGTTAGCGGGGCAGCTAGCAGTCCAAACTGGGAGCTCTGACCACCAGTGGTCAGGTTGTTGTTCACACAGCTAGCACAGGAGCTTCAGACCACTAGCAGGGGGAGGTTCTCAGGCCAAGGAACTGCTTGGGAACCTGGCTGGGAATGCTGGCAGGGAGTGGCTCCCTAACATGATGTCAAACCTGTTATTTCTTCATAATTTAAGTCACTTTTTCAAGGTTGTAAACTTGAAATGGTTCACCTTTCCTCACCCTTCCATGGATGAATTATTAAATCACAATGTAAGGTATTTATTTATGTTTCTCTCAAAGAAGTGAATAACCATAGATGTCCACTGCAGTGGGTACTATGCATCAACTGTTTAAAGAGTCATTTAGGTACAAATGTTCTGTTTAACTGTTAAAATCCTTTTTATCTAAAAAAAAAAAACTAAAAAAAAAAAACTAATTAAGGGGTTAGAAAAACTTTTATCCAGAATTGAAAGATGTCTTTCTTTTATACCTTTTTTCTGAGACTGAAAATAAATGTCTCTCTGGTGGACGTTATGCACCAAAGGTTATATTCGAGCCTATATTTACATAAAATGGGCCTACAATCTGAGTACTATTTAAAGCAGACATAATATTGTCATTTTTAGGTACATAATTTTATTTTGGGTTACCACTACAAAAGTTTTACATACTTTAATGCTTCAAAAACACATCAGCTTTCTCATACGGTCTGCTGCTGCAGCACTGTATTCCCCCTCTGTCTGAAACGCTCTGTTTTAGCTCCGGTCTCTTTAAGGCCCGCCCTCCTGAATACCTTGTCTGCTCTGATTGGTCACCTCACACATGCCTGACCCAGCACTGCTCCCTGTTTCTGGTCGACTCTGTCATTTTTCCAGCTTCCAGTTATCTTCACTTCTACTGTGAGTATAGACATCAATCATGCAAATGTGTGACATGGTGACGTAGTGTGATGTCACGTAACTAAAGGCGGGACTACTGACGAGACACTTCAGGAGCAGGGTTTTCTGTGGGAGAGAGGAGCTTCTATTGGCGTTCACTTTGGGCTTTTTAACTTTCAAGACTTTTATATGCACAAGAACCTATACAACACAATGAAGGAAAGGTAGAAGACGAAAAAGGTCTCCTTTAATATTGCTGTTTATAGATTCAAGTGTAAATTATATCCAAATTTTAGATCAAACATACAAAATAAGGCAGAATCTAAATAAGCAGGATACGCCCTTTAGTGGAAAGCGTCCACCGGAGTGGACAGATGTACTTCAGTCACCAAAGAAGGTGTATCAGAAAAATGGGATTCAAATCTTGAAGTGCTGTATTTCTGACAACTTACTGAGTTGAAAAATACTGGTTTTGGATACGTACCCTTCTCTGCCTGAACCCCACCTTGGTAGGATCAGAAAGCCACAAGTTGCTGATCTTGTCGCCTCAGAGCTGATCTGTGCACACACCCTGAAGCCGCAGCGCCATCCAGACCTTGTGTTCCTCCTGTGTGAAGTCGTTGAGCACCAGATTAGAGAGCATTTTTACTTAAAAAGAGACAAATAAAGTTTGCTTATAAAACAGTCAGTATTCAGCCTTAAACCCCCAGTATAGTGCCATTCTTAAAGTTGCTCATTTCCAGTTAATCACCCCTCGAAGTGAACGGTTTGCTATATAACCCCAAGTGGTTTGCAAAGCGGGTATTGCTTTGCACAAGTCCGATCCCCATCATCAATGTGTCATGCTGAGTGTGTGTGGTCTCTTAATGCGATATCTCCACTGGCTTTGCAGAGCCAGCACGCGAGACTGCCAGCACAGCAGCAACCGCTTTGATTTTTCCACAGAAGGATGAATCACCCTCGAATGAACATTTAGTGACCCATGGCTTGAAGGCCAAGATTAGTCCTAGCAACCGAAGCTCTCTGGGGTCCATAATCGATGCCGGGGGCTGAACATCCTGCTGTTTACCTGAGCTCTCTCCCCTGGTCGCCCTATCCAAATCACAGCGGGGTCAAAGTAACCACTGACCAACACAAATCGGAAGAGTCAGATGAGCTCATCCAAAGACATTAAAGGAGCAATTAGGCTTTTTAGGAGCGAGAAGAATACACTTGTTCACTTTTTTGCTGAGAGTTAGATAAGAGGATCGAGAACATCATTACACTCACATCTGTATTCTCATAATGAAGCTATTGACACCTGATTGTTAGTTCAATAAGCTTAAAGAAAAACTGAAAATGCAACATGCATTTATTTAGTTATACTGATAACATTTTTATGTTACTTTTCTAACAAACAGGACCTTTAAGGACTTTTTTAAGTACAGCCTAAAAGCAGCATTGGAGAAAGATAAACAATGAATCTCATCAGTCCTCTCTCCCTGTTTCTTTAGCTGGTAGAATAAACTGTCAAGATGAACATCTTGTCTTGATTTTTCCTTTTCAAAAAACATTTGTTTTATAAAAAAAAGGGTATATTGTAAATAATCTGATTAAAGCAATTCATCTTTTATCTGGAATAAAAACCATCCCAACATTTGGGAAATCAATAACCAAGGAAACCAAATGCAGGCGGTGTATTGGCATCGGTGAATTTCCAGCATTGGTCTTCCAACATTTGCAAAGTTGTTTATTGGGTATCAAATTTTTACCATGGTACTGGACCAGTTAGGGCTGAGATGGAGCAGTCAATACTCTGTGCACCTTTTTCTCCCAGCGAGAACGTCTGGAAGCCTTTTCCACCTAATTCAAACTCCAAACCTTGAACATGGATTCCCCCAAAACTCATTTCCTCACTTTGTTGTTCTGTTTTTTCCTCTTTCTCACTGTGTGTGAGCACTTATTTGTGCAATGAGTTAATGGTTTATTCTGTATATGGAAGCTAAAGTGTTGCGATCGAATTCATAGAATGAAAAAAGTTGTATCCATCTTCTCATTTAACTCTCCGCAAAGAAAAAGCAAATAAGTGCATCTCCCAAAATGTTTTCTCTAATGGTTTCTAAAAAAAAAGTTGTCTCCCCACAAAGACACATATACAGTATATACTATACTACATATACTAATGTGTCCCCGAGGCACATTGGGGGTGGTGGAGGTCAAATCAAAGCTTAAGATACAGAAACGACATTTTGGCCAATTGCAGACTGAAATAACAGCAGCTGTGCGCTCACAGCTTCCTGTTGTCATCTTCCTGTACTCTTGTGGTTGTCCCCTGAGTGACACTCACATGTTCCTTGTAAATTGAATCAGAGGGAACACTGCGTACACACCGTGCCAAGCTTGAGTCTAGATGCTATGAGCTTCCCATGACTACTTCAGAACTAATTGTAATCGTCTACAGTGTTCTTTTCATTTGCAGCAGCCTTGTTAGAGTGTGTGTGTTCACAGACGGACATCAAATCTTTCCACTGCTTGACTCTCCAGGAAGGATTGATTCAAACATGTATGCTACATCATGGATGTATATCAGCTTTACTATGTAATTTGCTCAATTTTCTGCAGGATTTCAGCACAATATGATTTGTGTGTTGAGGCGACCTCTCTCTGAATGTGACCATTCGTCCCGTGAGCGGGAATTCAGAAATGTCGTTATAATGGTTTGTTTTAAAATCTTAATGTTAATGTTGCTAATGATCGCTAATTCTTATGTCGCTAACGCTAGCTAGCTAACTTTGGGCAGTGCAGTATCTGGGATACTGTAGAAATCAGCCATTCCCATTTTTAAATGATTAATTCACAATCATGATAATGTTTTTAAGGAAAAGAGATACTTTTATTCTGCACCTTTCAACAAGCTCTGTAGATGTTTAATTTACATAAAAAGGTTTGTCTACATGAAAATGTTCAGTCAATATGACCTTTAACTCAATAATTATAAGTATTGCATTAACATATAAGCAGCACTTTGATGTTGTGGCAGCATGAGGTGAAACTTGTTTATATACTGCAGATTATTAACAGATAATAGAGTAGAGTTTCCCTCAGTAAGTATTTTTGACATGTGGGAATTCTAATATACATGTGTACATTCCTTATGTTGATATTTTCATTCACATGAGAAAATAGCAAATCACTCATGAAGACGTCCATTTGACGTACAGTAGGTCTACTACTACAGGTAGTATAAAATCAGTATACAGTACTCAGTACAATACAGTACTTGAGTAAATGTACATACTTCCCACCACTGGTTTTTAAATAGCTGACCACTAACAGCAAAACAGTTGGTAAAGTGAATGTTTATTGTCTTTTTCACGGGTCCTTTCACAACACGGTGCAGATCTCATCACATGGAGCGAACCTGGTCAAGGTACAGTGAGGTGATAGCACCACTGATGATAAACTTAAGTAAACCCTCATCTTTTTTCTCCTTCGTATTTCAAGACTAAATGACAATGGAGGTTTGCTAGCAAAACCACTTTATACACTTAAATATCTGTTACATCTGAACAAGTGGTTAAAATACATCTCTCAGACTTGACTGAATTCACTTGATTCAGACTCTGGAAACAAAGGAATCCTTCATTTTAGTATTATTATATAACACACTGATATAGCATCTTTTCAATGTGAGCGCCTCAGGGAGTCTCAGCACTGCCCAGAGTGCCATTGAGGAGCGAGGGGACGGCTGTGTCACATGCTTGTCAGATAGCAGGAGGCAAGGCTAGGGGTCAGGCCAAGTCAGAACACACACCATAAATGTCATTGTGAAGTAACCAGGGTTTTTGTGGGATGCAAAAGCAAGTGTTTAACCTAACGACCACAGCTGTTATCATCTTTATAAAAAACGAACAACCAAAGTTACTAAATAAAAATTGTGGGGGTTTTTTCAGTTTCTTAGCCAGATGATTAGATGGAGGGCTGCAATGTTTAAATGTTGGCACAAATTAATGGCACTTAAATGCTTATAAAGTAACATGAAATACACGTAAAACATGTAATCATCATAATTCCAATACCTAATCTCACTAAAGGCAATGAGACCACTGGCACTTGTTTCAAAGGGAAGAATGACTGCACTGAGACAATGAGAAAAAAGTGTAAAATCATGCCTATTTTAGTTAATTAATAATAATGTTATATGTGGTTTCTGAAAAGGAAAATAACATGTATCCTCAACAGAGAGGAATAAATATTAAATTGATTTAAAGAGTAGACCGCCAGTAATTAGGAGACATACTTAGTTCATTTCCGTCCCCAGTGATGCCAGGTATGTCCAGCATAAAAGAATTGGATGAATTAATTATAGACGACTGCATCGAAAATAAAGAAATCTAATTTATTTAATTTGATGCAATTATGGGCATTCCCCCTGTACCACCGTCCACGTCACTACTAACTCTGTCTGTTGGCCTGGTGAGAATGTAGGCAGCCACTCTCCTTCAAGCCATTTTCTCTGAGAACTTCAAAGTTTTTGACTCATTTAAAGCCTCCACAATTTAGTCATCAGTTGGTCCCTTGTGTTTTCAATGGCTTCTGTGTCTTCCAGCCCCCTCTGGCGTAGATATGCTGAAAACTGCTGCTTATTCCTCGTAAAAATGTCTTTTTTGAAAGCAGTGTGAAAAATGTAAAGTAAATGCGCTGTGAAACCAAAAACAAAGAGCTTAAGAGCAACTGAAAAGCTCCATGGAGTCGCAGAGTTTGGGGATATTTTTTTGCCCAGAGCTTCACATTCATACTCCTTAGGTGGGTTTAGCTCATGCAAAGTGCCGAGAAAATAACATAATCCCACGAAGGCTTCCCAGACGTGAATATTTCCATTTATTGTGTCTCGGCTGTGTTTTTCCTGCAGACCACCCATAACAGCAATATGAAAAAAAAACTAACAAAAAACTTAGTTACTATGCATTTCAGCTTACTACAAAATAAATATTGTTTTAAATCCACAGCCGACAGCTCACCAGTGAGAGCAGTAAAGTCGATGTCTGTTTGGAACATTGGAATTATTTCTGGCGGTCCATGTCTCATGATCAGAACCATGTGTTTGCCACGTGAAGGTTCACTCTGGTTCTTCAAGGGTCATGTAGCAACATTTGAATGCCTTTCCAAGGACAAAAGGCCAAGGATTGAGATGAGGTCCAACTCATACTGAGTAAGGAAAAGAGATTAATGGTTGCCCTCAATCATAGATCAAAAATGACAGCGCACAAATGAAAAGGGAAATATTATGAGGGGTTTATTGTGGCGGCAAGAGTAAAAAAAAAACTAAATGTTTCAACAGCTATAGGCATTCATCATACTGAGCAACACTCCATGTCAAAGCGGTAATGATAATGCTACACATGGATGCAAAGATGTCAGTGTCTATGATGCTGTCAGTGTTTATATTTATTACACAGCTTGCATTAAATATGAAGCAAAAATGAAAAGCAGAATATTGATAGAAAACAGGACAAGACAATCATTCTGATTCATTAAATGCACATTATGTAAACTCTGCCGCAGGGGTTTCTCAACTAAATCAAAAGATATTTGTTGACAGTCGTGTGGGGAGGGCCGATGCTCAGCTGCTCCGAGCCGGCCAGCTCTGGCAGAGAGAGTCGAGTGCAGAGCCAGACCTTCTGGAGGAGTAAACAGCCTCAGGCGCCATGGGCTTTGCTCTGATCAGGAGGAGAGCTCAGAGATTCCTTTTCACCTTTAAAAGTGGATCTAGGTCTTGTTAATTAACCCGACTGCAGCAGCGATCTGCGGAGGTGAACATAAGGTCAACATAAGGAATCTCCATTGTCGGGTGTTTGCGTTTTGTAATGTTGAACACTGATTGGAGCTGGAGGGAAAATGTAACATAAACTTACTTACTTCATGAACGTAAAGTCACAGAGAGGGGAGGAGAAAAAAAGAGAGAACCAGAATCACTGGTGAGTGCTGAGTTCAGTGAGAGGCTCAGCTGGATTCAAACACACCACTGGTGCTCACTAACTCAGACTCATGACAGTCGAACTCACGATGGTCAAACTAATGCGAGTATAACAAGGCAAAAAGTTGCTTTACTGGTTGTTAACGCATGATGAAAATCTGACACAACTCAGGTGCCCTCAGTAGCTCAGTTGCTAGAGCGTATGACATATTAACAGGCTCTCCCCTCACTGAGGCCACCCAGGGTTCGAGTCTGACCTGTGGCCCTTTGCTGCATATCACCCCCCCTCTCTCTCATCCAACCTCCTGTCAATAAGGCCTAAAAAAAATACATAAGAAAAAGAAGAAAATCCGACATGACTCAGACAAGGTAATCTTTTAGTTTTACTCGAGTTACTTTTAGTCTCGTTCACCAGGTTTCCTCCTAACTCTCTGACTATATCCCGTCTTAAGAAAACTTGTGGTTTTGAACATTGTTGGAAATATTTGGGTGGTACACAACTCAACAAGATAGAACAAAGTTTGAGTCATTTATAACATTTCAATGCAAAATCTTACATATTATACCGTTAATTGCTCGGATTGGTTATTTAACCGAGCTATCATGAAAATCTTTTATCATTTTAAGCATATTTTTTATTGTTGTTTGACACCAAGAAAAGGAGAAAAAAAGTCACATAGACATCGGCACATTTTATTCCTATTATTTTCTTTTACATGTTTTTGAGAAAATTTCAGTTGTTTATAAATGAGAAGATTCGAATTTTGCTTTGAAACCAAAGCAGTGGGAAATAAATACAGTCCAGATACTTTTGGGGCCTTGAAGGGAAATCATAGTGATGCTTTTTCTGTTGCAGCCACAAAATGATAAATTAATGTGCATCAGAGGCTATTTTTCTTTTTCAACATATTATTCCAGAAACACTTAGTGACCTACTTTGAACTTGTTTCTTGAGGTAGGGTGTGGCTTCACTCAGGAAAGCAGAGGTGAAAGTTTTTGAATTCATTCGCTCTCCTTCAGATGGGAGGAGGCAGGGAGCCACTGCACCAAGGCCTGCCAGAGTCTCCGTGCTTAAATCACTTACATCGACATCTTGGCCGTGCTGTTCTGGATATTTTGGAAACTCCTGCGAGGGATCCATAATCTGCTTCTGCCAGAGCAAGAGAGAATTTGGAAATACTCCTAAATTACAAGGAGAGGGAAGCTTGCTGGGGTTTTTTTTTTTGTGCAGGGGAGAGATTTGTGTGTTGGACTCTGGTGGTGGAATGTGAACTAGAAAAAGGCCTTGAGTTTGTTGTTAATGATTTTAAGGAAGTTGTGTTCCGTCCTTACAACTTCATGGCAGAGGAATGGTATCATTTTTTTTGTATTCATGTTGATTCTTGTCACTGAAAGTTTTAAGATTGTACGTGTTAACTATTTAGTCCAACGTATCTCCTTTGAGGTTTAAAATTCCTAACTGGACTTTTATCAAAATGTTTGCTTTGAGCTGTAGTATCAGCAAACTTTATTGTGCTTAAAGGGGCACTACGTAGTTTTGGAGAAGGAATTTTGATATTTACAATATTAATGAGGTCATAATACAAACTCAGAAATATTTCTTTTTCTGTAACTGAATATACAAGTTGTTCTCAGAGGAAAATAAGGTCCCAGAACACTGTTTGACGCTAGAAAGGTGGCGGGGTTTTAGAAAATTCTTCCCAAAACTACAAAGTGCACTTTTAACATTACACAGACTGTTTCTGACACAAAAATGATAATCTAATCAAGTAAATATGTATCCTTCTCCCTCCGGTTCTCCATGTGGTGTGGTGGATGGAGACGTTTAAAGCACTACTCGTGTTTACTCCTGACAAATATGGAGGAGGAGACCACGGTTCCCATGGAGACACTCATCTGTTTTGTACAGACAGTGATCCAGGTGTTGGAGCAGGTCAGCAGAGTCTGAATGAGTGATAATGAACTGTGGGCTGCACTGCTATGAGATGCAAAGAGAGGTGATTAAGTCGATAGGAAACACACACACACACACACACACACACACACATACACATATGCAGGTTAATCAGCTCACAGACACACAATCATGGTTGCAACCGCAGACACACACATTAACGATTTAGACTTCCTGCCAAGCTGAATGAAAAATCTCGAAGTCAAGCTGATCTAATTAGTTAAGCTTCAAGGATTATCTGGCCCTGTTTGTATATCCATGTCCCTGTGTGCCCCTGTGTGTGTGTGTGTGTGTGTGTGTGTGTGTGTGTGTGTGTGTGTGTGTGTGTTTTATGAGTGTGCCTTTATGCACATCTTTTCAATCAATTTGTCTCTTTTTATTCTGATGAAGTACCAAATTTAAAAAACAACTTTGAGCACATAAGGCTGATGAGGACAATAAATGCACAGGAAACTTCTTCACCGGGAGGTCAGTCTCTTCCACAATGAGCCCCCACGGAGGACTCATATCTAACAGAAAATACACCAAAGTGCAGCAATAATCCTAATAAGTGTGTCAGCGGGCAGGTTGTTTTTCTTTCCGTCTGTTGTATCCAGTGTCAGGACCCCTGAGGTGGACCTCCCATGGAGCACATTAGAGGAGGAGAGGCAGTCCTTTTACAATATTTAATACATGTATGTCAGAGACAGGTCTCAAAGGACCAAATCAATATCATGACATTTCCTCATAATATATATTTAAAAAAAGCAAATGTACACAAAATTGTATATGGACTTAACAATTGCTTTACAAATGCTGTATAAAGCATTTCACTGTCTGTTAACAATGAAATAACTGTTAACTGAAGTTTAATTAAATATACATTTACGATTTATCAATGATGGTTATTTTAAAGTGTGTCTAAGCTCCTGAGTGGATCTGTACATCAGGTTATTTTGATCTGTACAGCTTCCACGGGAGGATCAGTGCACAGACTGAGGCTCAGGATGTCATAATGACAATCTGGGAGTCTGAAATCAGGTGAGAGGGCACCTCTGCTGGTAGGCTGCTGAGAGACCTTTGCTCAAATAAGCAGTGGTGGAAGACGTGTGCAGATCCTTTACTTCAGAGTGGGAACAAAAGTACTCCACTACAAGTAAAAGTCATGCATTTTTGCGTAAGTACAAGTACAGAGGTATTATCAGCAAAATGCTGGAAATATCAAAAGAAAAGTATTTCTTGTGTTACTGTTGCTGAAGCTAATATTAACCGCATTTTACACTGCTGGGTGTTTTAATTTGTAAAAATGTGCCGTACATTTATAAACCTGCATCATATGTTTTCTGCGTAAAATCTGAACCTGCTAATTAACTTGTAACCAAAGCTGTCAAAGTAACTGTAGTAATGTAACAGAAAATGGAAGTAATCTCACGTAATGTTTAGAGTAGTACAGTGCTACAGTTAATGTACTATAAAGAATTTATCACCACTGATAATATACTATGAATATTTATAACAGAACAAGACACATTTAAATGATGGTTCATAAGTTACAGCCAGTGGTTGAAATGGAACTGAACATCTCTGCTCAAGTGCGAGTACAGTTACATTACTAAAATATTACTCAGTTACAAATAAAACTACTGGTATTATAATAATATTTAAGTAAAAGTACAAAGTAATCTTCTCAAACACTACTCAGAGTATTAGTTACTCTGTAACTCTTGATGTTTAATGCATCATCGACAGCAGGCGTTCAATCAAAGAGGTTTCTGTGTCTCCAGATCTTCAGTGTCAGTTACTGAAAACTCCCGATCTGTTCTGCTCAGCGGTCAGTCACCTCTCCAACCCTGCGCCTGCAGCACAGTTTGTTTTCATCGGCTCGTTCTTCATCAGATGACCTAATTTGCTACAAAAATGCGAATGAAAGGTTTAGATATTCATTCAAATTGTACTCATTTAAGTACAAGTACCTGAAAGTTACTTCACTTCAGTAATTTGAGTAAATGTTTCAGTTACTTCCACCCCAAATTAAAAGTCACTTAAAGAAGATGAAAGCAGCTGAATTTGCAGTGTTGTCGAGCCTCAACTAATCCATACATTCACAGCGTGTTCACAATCAAAGGTACTTGTTGAGATTATTTCTAACAGTATTAAAGGACAAGTTCACCCAAAAATGATAATTGTTTCTTCAACATGTATGTAACATGTATATATTAAGATAGCGTCACTGTCTTCGCAGGGAATACCTGCAGAGATATCAGACAAAACACATTTCATGAGACAGATACAATATTAGAGGGTCATAATGGCACAAAACAAAAAACAAGAAATTCCAATTTATCTATTTTATAATCTATAATATTAAGGGAGAGTTTCAAAGTTAGACAGAAGGGATTACGTTTCAGGAACAATTCCTCCAGCAACAACGTGTCTGAATAATCCAGTTAACGCTGCCAAATGTTCAAGAAGTCATTATATCCCTCTCTAAGACTGGTATAATTTCAAGGAGGACACACTAATCAGACTTCACTTCACTGATTTACACTCTCTTCTAACACATGCTGGTGGTGACATTCTCAATGCAATGGTCTGGACATGTCTGATAACTCAAGTCTGTATTTGTGCCGAGTGAGATAAAGCTGCTCTGTAGCCAGCACTGACTGTAGCTGACACACTATGTTAAGACAAGTACAGTACGTCTCAGTGTTCTCAGTTTTGGCATCTATTTCTGATTTAGTCTTTGGATGGACATACTATTAGTATTAGTCACATTTCCTTCCGTTAAAGTTTCAGTCTACTCATCGACAGTTTTGTAACATTCAAGAGGCCACAACCGACTCCAGAGGACAGAAGTGATTTTAGCAACAGTTTAGTTTTCCGTTTGATTTTGTAGCCGCTCATTGATTTTTCTGTGATGTCTGCCAGAGGCACTCTGCTGATTGCAGCAGTTTGAGTTAGCGTCTGGTCCAGCTCCAGATCCAATACTGGACTGAAGAAGGGGGAAGCCCTCGAGTTAAGTGCTGCTCCGTCGATGCACTTCATCAGTCTAAACGCCCAGTTGTTTTATAAAGATCATAAAAAATGCCATTCTGAATGGCTTTTATTGCAGCATATCCTCATATTTTATGGGTTATTTGCTGAAATGCAGGTAATATTTAAAATAGTATTGGTGCTGAGGCTTGACATGCCTTCTGTGCAGTCAGTGCATATGGTAACTTTAAATAGGATTTTGGCAATTGGGTTAGATTGCTTTAAGAAGGCTCTGAGAGCTGCCTGAGGATAAGGTGTGCAGAAGATCAGAGGTCTAATCTGAGTGTGTATTATAGGTCACTGGGGTTTATTCTATGTATGCTTCGACGTTTTTAAGCCCACAACTCAAAGAGTCACAAATATTAAAGATGATCTGAGTCTCTATGCGCTTGTTCTTCTAAATGAATCATGGGTAATGCCTTATATTAACCTACACACATGGAGCACTAACTAGTTGTTTATATGCATATAAGTAGTATATTAGCTCTTTACTTATAATAAAGCACTTAATAATGTCTATTCTTTATGAGCATATTCTTCATATTCATATTCATAATAGTTTTCCCTCAATAGCCTCTGAATTACTGCATACTGATAGTAAGCAACTAATAATTAATAACTATTTTACCAACTTATTTTAGGTAAATGGTGGAAAAGAGTTGTGTTTATGTATTTTCTCATAGGCTCTCACCATCACTTAACTCCATGACCTCATACTCTCTTTATCCATCTGCCAATGTCATCTTCTGTCATTAAGTTCTTGTCTAACAGTTGTGATTGATAGTGTAAATAATAGTCTGATCATTTTAAATCTTAGTGTGAGTGTTAAAGAGTATGAATTTAAACATATTTAATTGATATCCCTGCTTTAATTTGTAGTTACAGGGTTTCAGGGATTGAAACTGATGAAGCCTGGCCCTCTGTTGTCCTCTAGTGGCCACACATTTCTCACACATGGTGCTGTGGAACATCTTCACTTGGCCCATTTTACAGCAGGAGCATAACTTGCTCTTTCAATCATATCTTTGCATTGTGGCAAGTCTTTCTTTCCCCCATCTTTCAATGCTTTTCAGTTCAGTCCTGTATCAGTAGATCCATAACTGTGTAATTTACAGTCGTACGAGTCCAGGTTAGTTCCTGGAAATAAAAGGGGAGAAAAAAAAAATAGACAAACTTCTTCCCATCACTACAGGAACTGAACTTCGAGCACACTTTCTCTTCTCAAATTTCTCTCCCCAATTCAGGAAGTTGACCTGCTGCAACACTGTCTGTGTGGAGTGGAAGAAAGGTCGTGATGATTCATTCACACTTGCTGTAACTTCCGTCCATGTGTTACACAGTGAACATGAGAGTGTCGCTGGGGTCAGCAGTAGGCTGTGTATGTTACAATCCTACTCAAATCCATTTAGAAAAGACAGAAAAAGTCATAGCTGAAGAAAAGGTTAGAGTAAATTTTGGGGAATTTTGTGGTTTTGTACAGCTGGTAGAGGAATTGCATGAAATAAAGAAGAGAGAGACGAAACAAACAAGAGAAATCTTCACCTAATGAGTCAGTTATTGAACTGAAGTGAATTAAATTACACATTCGGTCTAGATGGGGAACTTTGTTGCATGTCTTCCCTCTTCTCTTGTCTCTGTTTCAGTATTTCCTATTACAGTATCTCTGTTGTGTCCTATGTAATTGAGGCAAAAAGTGAATAAATAAATAAAATTGAGGAAGTGCCCAATGTAAAAGACAGATGTGGAGGATGAATACGTCATTTCTAGTTTTTATGTAGGTTGTATCATGTTACATCTTATCACTGCAGTATGCATTTATTAATAACTTTATATCTAGCGGTTTACAAGATCAGCAACAACATAGGACACAAAAAATACAAAAAAGTGCAAAAAAAACCTCATTTGTCTTTTTATGTTTCCTTGTTCAGTGTCTCAAGTATTATATTTGCGTTTTCTGTATGGTATTTTTTCATTTTTTGATAGACAAGCTCAATATAAACATGAATGTTATTGTTTTAAGAGTCCAAATAATGTCTCGCTGCCTTGTGTTTGAGCTGCAGACTCAAGGATTACCAGATGGTGGAGCTCTCTGCTGCAGAGTCGCTGCACACTGCCTCCTGAAAATGCCACAATAGAGATAACAGTGTGTCCATATAGCTGATAAAATAGTTGATACAACCATGTTGTGTGTTTGGTGTGTATGCACTGGTGGAAAAGGGGCATTGAAGTTGTCTGTTAATTTTCCATAAAGTGAAGCAGACTGTGCGATTCAAACAAAGGTGTATAAATTCTTTGGAATTTGGTTTCAATGAACTTTGCTGATGCTCCTGTGAGGAGGCATGTTGGGACAGGAGCTGCTGGTCTGAGGTATGCTTCGCCCTTTGGATTAGTTTTGTCTTCCCTGAGGCGACACACTTCTGGAGCAGCCACCGCTTCATGTTGGATAAAGAAACCCCTCCTTATTTGATTTGAGTTTAACTTTCCATGCTTCTCAAAGATAAGGCAACTAAAAAATTGTTTCGTTCTCTGTTTTGTGTAATATTGTTTGTGCTGCCAGGCTCACATAAGTACTAATCAAACATTTAAGATACATTTACAGATTAAGATACATCCCTCCTGTAAGAAGATGATGATCCTGCTGTGTCTTGGCCTTTGTATTCAGGGATGTGCTGTAATGCATAACTTTGGGAGGAACGGGGGAAGTCGTCGGGGGAGGGTTTTTTTCTTCTTCGCTCCCCCCAACGCACACATACATGCCTGCATACAAAAGCATACACATAGGACATCCTTCACTCAGGTCCCACATGAGGCATGTTATCATCTCCCTATTTAGTTTTTACATACCATAGTGATTATGGTAATTGTTGTATGTGTCCTCTTATTCTCCAGCAGTCGTATGTGTGTATGTCTAAAGCAAGAAGCAATATTTTATATTTCTCTTACCGACAAGCTCCATAAAACGTCCTACCATAAACCCAGCATGATCATTGATTCTACGTACTGACTCCACTGCCAAAGCGTTACACAGTTAATTCATCAGAATGTACGCCTGTTTGGGTTATTTTCTTAAAACGACAGTGCTCAGCTGATTCAGGAGATATCTCAGCCTTTTTAAAATATGAGTCTATATGTCTGCAGTGGTGGAATGTAACTTTGTGCATTTATTCAAATACAGTACTTACCTACAAATTCAATGTACTTGTACTTATAATTCATTTCCAATTTGTAGAACAGTTTTTCATATCCGTCCTGTCAATTGAAAACCACATATCTCTAAACTTGGAGTTTTTTGGGCTTTTCTGTGTTCCTTCTGAAGCTAAATGAACTTCTCTAATGCTGAATATTCTGTCTAACTTTTATACCCATAGATATCCAACAGTTAGAATACATGAATTTGGTTTAGCATCACAAAACAAAACACTGGAGAGTCTTATCCTTTCAAAGTTTACAACTACTGAACTTTTTTCTTAGCTCATGAAATTTAAGAGACACGTGTTTCGAACAGGAGAGCGATTCTACAAACATCTGATGATCTTACAGAATGTAAAAAGTAGTTAAAGGTTTCTCTTTTAATCAGAAGGGAAAGATTTCCATCGACTGAAAATAACACTAGAAAGGCGCATCCCCTCAGTTAACTGAACTTCTCTGAGCTCATGAAAGTTGACTTTTTAGAGATACCTGATTCTACAAACGTATGATGATGTTTCTGTAGACTAAACTAGTCAACAGTAAAATCAGCTCAACCGTGCACATCTACAACAGTAAAATGCTATATACACATTAATGCAGCAGTCAGCATCAGCTATAATAGTAAAACCCTGACTCACTGACACTGAGTGGATCATTTTACTGCATCATCAGTACTTTTACTTATATGTTACGTAAAGTTTGCTGGTAGTTATTTTGAAGGGTTGTATTTTTTTTGGTGTTTGAGTATTTAGACAGTATTTATCCTTGAATGTTTCATTGTTGTGCATGAATAAGTGTAATCGAGTGTGTGTGTGTGTGTGTGTGTGTGTGTGTGTGTGTGTGTGTGTGTGGGGGGGCTGATTTTGACCATCTACATGTATGTAAAACACATCAAACAAACCAAACCTGAGTGCTATGAAAACATACAATAATAAGAAAGTAACAAGGCTTTTATTTTACATGATATAAAAGAATAATGGCTGGACTCCACAAAAAAGCAAATACTAAAAGTCAGTAACACCCTGAGCCGATTTATATGAAATCATAAAATTTTTGATCCAAAGACTGTTGTTGAAAGAAACTCCTGAAATGTTCTGAACATATTTTGGGGCGAAGTCAAGTTTTACAATATTTTTAACATTTCATTTAAAGGGAAATTTACTGTTCATTCAATGTATTATTTTATTAATGTATCCTGATTCAGTACATCTCTTCAATATCCAGTTTGAGGGATCCCAAACCTTTTTTATTGTGGACTGCAAAAGAATGGAGTGTATTTCCCGTTAAATATAAACATACACCAAATATAACACCTGCAAATATACATGTTGCATCAAACAAATCTGAGAGCTGTGTGAAAGACAGTGTTCTCCCATGTGGGCAGAAGGAGTGACTGTCCTAGACGTAATCATTGCCCGGCTGGCCTGCAGAGCGGGACGCTGGGTAGCGTGGTTGTTTCCCTGAGCCGTCGCCGGAGCAGTTGCAGCAGAGGAAGCCCCCGCCTATCATGGTGAGACAGGCAGCTCCCCATCCAACATACAGAGCACTGCCGAATTCATACCTGGGAACGATTCACACATCACACTCAGACTCGTATGGACATTTAGAAAAGACAGGAAAGGATTTTCTTTTCACAAATTTACCAGAATTACAAGTCTAAACACAAACTGATCATGTTATATTCAGTTTGGTTTGATTCAATGATCACAATGTTTGTTAATAATAATAATAATTCAAGCTATTATTGTTGAGTTGAGCTTGAAATTAAAGGGATACTTTGACATTTTGGGAAGTGCACTTATTTATTTTAATTCCTGAAAGTTAGATGAGAAGATTGATGTTTGTTCGGTAAAGGAACAGCCAGTTAGCTTAGCTTAGCTTAGCTTAGCATAAAGACTGGAAACAGGGGGAGACCCGACAGCTAGCCTGACTCTGTCCAAAAAAAACACAGTTGTCACATTGTGGTTTTTCATGTAGGTTTACAGCAGGAGCTTTTCTTGGCCGACTAAATCGACTTCCTGGAGTCTCCACTTGTTGCCTAGCAACCTCACAGTGAGGATAAGACTCCAGGCTAGTTGTTTCTCACTGTGTCCAGCGCTTATGCTAAGCTAAGCTAACCAGCTGCCGGTGGTAGCTTCGTGCTCAGTGAGTATTTTTCAAATAAACTCAGTACATTTACTCGAGTACTGTACTTGAGTACAATTTCGAAGTACTTGTGCTTTACTTGGGAATTTCAATTTTATGCTACTTGATACTTGTACACAACAATATCTCTGTAGCAAATATTGCACTTTTTTACAGTGGTATTGGTACTTTTACTTCAGTAAAGGATGAGTACATGTTCCACCACTGAAAATATCAAACTATTCTTTTAAAAACACAATATGTAATATGTTATGAACACAAAAGGTGTCATTTGTTGTCATCCTGAGGTAGTGTGAGACAATGGTGGACTGTTTGAGGGGCACAGGCAAAAAAAAAGGGCCCTAGCTGTATGTGGTGGGGCACCAGCGCACAGAAAGGGCACCTTCAGTGCACTTTATTACGTTTTCTCCACGTTTTAAGACATTTCAATGTGGAAAAATTATGTATTATTAGTTTAAGTGTGTGATACAAAATGGCAGCATAACAAAAGATAGTTTGGTGAGTGCTTGTCCACTGCGTCATTATACACAGCTACAGTGTTGCCTGATAATTACTGTGAATACCAGACTAAACAACAGAGAAGGATGACCTCACCTGGAATTAGTGGGTGTGAATGGGTTGTAAAAATCCGCTGCTATTCTGTGGCCATACCAAGATGTTCCCGCTAGAGCAAGCAGACCTGGAAAACAAGAGCATGAAAACATTTTAGATGTTTGTATTATACAGGTTAAAACACGCAGGGGTGTATCATCTGTCATCTATCATATTTATGAAGTTTAAAAGAAAAAGAAAAAAAGTGCTGCAAGCCAAATTATGTTCTTGCATTATTGTGGTCAAAGAAAACTGACAGTAGGTTGGTGGGACATCTTTAGGGGAAAACATATCCACCAGGTGATGTTCAAGCAGGGTGTGAGTGACCTGAATGGACTCTGACCTGCAATAATGAAGATAACTCCTCCAGCGAGAGCCACTTTGTCCTTCTGCTCCGGTACTTCTGCCATACAGGTGGTGCACCTCATGCCCACCGTCTCCACCATGATAGCGATGATGCTCAGCACGATGGCGCACAGCATCAGTCCTCGTGTGCCCAGAACAATCCCTGGAGACAACAACATGGCACGGCACCACCAGATTTGAGCAGATCTCACATTTGTGTCAATGTATATATATTATGTATATTATATTATAAGCTATGTATGTATATTTGTATGTGTGTGAGTGTACATAGATGTGTGTGCATGTAGGTATGTACAGTTTATGTACATGTGTTGAGCACATATATGGGTGTGTATGCAAATATATTTATATATAATATGTGATTTATGAATTGTACATATAGTATATCGAATTGTAGATAGATGGGAGCGTACGAAGGTACACGGGTTCAGGAATGGAAGTAAATTGATTATGATTAATTGCTGAGTTGTGGAGAAGAGGTTTTGTTAATTAAGTGTATACTTCTTCCTACTCCTTTTCGGGCATGTCAGTGCTTGTTAATGGAATATACTTTGTAACATGCTTTTCATTTTATTATGCTTATTTGTCGAACTAATTTCACTTTTTGTTTTGTTTTGAGTTGTTTTCACATGTCCAAAATAAATGTGCATTCATTCATTCATTCATTCATTCGTCTGAGTATTTGAGTGTACATCAGGTAGACCTGTTTTCAAATCTCCTGACTCTTTGTCTGTTTTTTAACTGTACAAATTCATATTAATTTCACTTAACTCTATTTCTAATGTCTCTTAAAGGTACAATATGTCTGCCCCCTCAAGTGGTTGCCAGTTTTTGATAGCTAACATTGTTAAAACTAGCTTGTTTATGCTATCTAGCTATCTAACGCTAATGTTGTTAACACTAGCGAACACAAACACTTACATGTACATTAGCTAACGTTAGCATACTTAACATTAACGTAAAGTATGCTGGATGCAAACTCAGCCAGTTTTACATTGTGATTCCAACGCTGTTATACTATTGGTTCACAAATGTTGTTAAAGTTGGAACCAATTGTCAGAATTCATACACAGATATAAACAAAAAAATCATTTTGAACCCGAAAAACATTGTAGAATTATTATTTTACAATCATAATAATGTTTTTTAAGGAAAAGAGGTACTTTTATGCTGCACCTTTCCACAAGCTCTGTAGATGTTTTATTTAAAATAAGAGATTTGTCTACATAAAAATGTTATCAATATGACCTTTGAATAAAAGCTTAAATCTGAGATCAAGATCATCAATCAAGCAGAGTTTTGTATGCAGTTAGTTAGTATCTCTTTATTGAAACTCAGTGTTCCTCTTGTTTAGAACAGGCATAAAACAGGCAGAGTTCAGATGGCATGAGTCACATCCAGCAGAGATCTACTCCGAACATTATTCAAGGATTTCTTGTATCTGATGTAATTGATATCAGCCTTTTCTGATACAGAAAATAAAGACCCATTCATGCAGCTGCATGTAAATTTGAAATCCACCTGTCCACAACTTTTCTTCGTTTTGAATAGAAAGAGAAGTTTCTGTTTGATGAGCCGGCTGCTGGTATTTAACTGACATGTCTCTGCACGCAAGGAGGTCTTACAAAGAGAGACGAGGGCCCTTTCTTAAACCTCCAGGGTCTTCTGAATGACCAGAGAGAATTACACATTCCTGTTTTACAGCATACAGGCCGGTGATTCCTAAACTATCAAGGCATTTCAAAAAATGTACATTTTATTGAAAGAAAATGTTTGAGAAATGCACAGTTAATTGTCCCATGACCCTTTTTCTTTCCACACATATTTTTGTAGAAGAAGAAATTAAGGACACATGATCAGTTGTTTGTCTCACAAAAGGTTTCATGAAAACAAGACATGTAACACAACATTACCTGGCAGCTGGAGGAGTGAATCATACACTTTACACTGAACTTGACCAGTGCTCTGTGATACACAGGTCTTCCACAGCCCCTCATACATCGCCTGAGCTGTGATGATGTTGTCTCCCGCGTAGGACGAAGCTTTCCATTCCACCATGGCTGTGGATGCTATGGAGCCAATGACGCCCAGGAAGGCCAGCGTGAAGCCAAGGAGCTGTATGCCTGCATTGGCCATTGTTTAGTGGGAAAAAGTTCCAGAAAATGGAAAAAAAAGTTCTCAAAACCTTCTTGATGTAGTTCCAGCTGGTTTGGGGTGGTGGATCTGATCCCAAACAGTCTCTCTACCTGTGCATCACCAGGTAAAACCCCAGAGGAGAGGAGAGGGAGGATCCAGGAATGTGCTTACCTCAGGCTGAGGTTAGGAGGAGCAGGAGGACATCTGGTGGAGGTGATGCTCTCCTGCAACTTCACTCCTGAACTTACAGCCTTACAATGAGAATCGGAAATACTTTATTGGCCGCCGGGAGGGAAATTGGGTTTTGTGTTGCTAGAAATATCATAGTGTTATCAGTAGTAGTAGCATTAGGGGTGTTAACCTTAAAAAAACATGAAATGAAAGAATGATTCAGTTGTCACAGGAGAGCACATGTCCTCTGATCTATTTGTTCTGTTTTGGTAAATAGTGACTCATCTCTTACTCAACTCTTTTGCTGAAACCAACATTTAAAAAATGTTGTCTTAATTTAAAATTAAGACAAAATTCCTCTGCTTTTTTCTATATTTTGTAAATTCTAGCAACAATATCAGTCACCTGCATTCTGCTCTGTGAGCTGATTAGCTGGATTACAGGATTTTTCACTCTTTTTGTTGCGAGCAGATGAAGCCATGGCAGAAGCTGGCCACTGACCAAAGGTTTTGTCTTGCCTAATTCAGACTTGTTGTCGGCTGCACTTTGTGTCCACAAGGAAATTTGTTTCAATGCTGCGGGATCGCTGCAAGACGGAGGTTTGTTGAATTTCATTTATCTAAAAAGAAAAGTATACTTTGTTGCTGATTGTTCGTTTTGTGGATACATGGAAGCTAAAGAAAGACAAGCTTGAGTTGTATGCATGTCAGCTTTAATCAGTATCAACTTTGATTTCCTGTTCAGTCATACAAGCTTTCTTCATGTTTTGACAGCAAAACATGGACAAAGAATTGGGCCTGATTGTGATCCTGGTGCTGCTTCTCTGTCCCAAAGGCAACACGGGCTCACAAACCTCTTGTCCATTCAAATGCCACTGTTACACTTCAACCCAAGTGCTGTGTGCTGATGGAGGGCTGTCATATTTACCCAGGAACATGTCCAGGCAGGTCAAGGACTTTATCATAATATCATCCGATCTGCAGTACCTGTTCTCACACACTTTAAACGATAGCCCCCAACTCACCAAGCTAGTCTTCCTAAATAATGCACTGAGAAGCATTCACTCTCAGGCTTTTGAACATCTGGTTGAGCTGCAGGAGCTGGAAGTCAGTGGGAGCCTCTGGCTGGACAAATTATTTAAGGGGACATTTGACAAGCAGGAAAGCTTGACCAAACTGAAGCTTAACTACAACGGGTTGAAGACGGTGCTCCCTGGCATGTTTGACTCTCTTATCCAGCTGGAAACTCTGCAGATGAAGGGCAACGTCATCTCAGATCTGCCTACATTTCTCTTTATGAACCTCCAAAATCTGCGTGTCCTGGATTTGTCCCAAAATAAGCTCGAAAGAGTGACTTTTTCAGGTCTCGCGAGACTGGAGATCCTGAAAATGAACCACAACCTCATCAGCGAGCTTACATCTGACACGTTCCACAATATTTCTCGGCTGACAGAGCTTCATCTGGAGGGGAATAAGATATCAGAGCTCGCTGACGGCGTCTTCTTTGTGTTAACCGAACTGCAGGTGCTGAACCTCCGCGGTAACCTTCTCACAACTTTCAGCGATAAAGTGTTTGGATTCGAGTACTCAAATTTGACGGAACTGAACCTTAAAGGCAACAGACTGACAGAGCTGTCCTCTCTAAGCAGTTTTACATCTCTCTCCGACCTTAACTTGTCGTCTAACCAGCTCTCCAGCCTTCCTGAAGATGTTTTTAGAAATGTTACAGCCCTGGAGAATCTGGACCTGTCTGAAAACCAGCTCGCCTCACTGCCCGAAATGATCTTTAGCAGTCTATTTAACATCGAGACAATCCACCTGAACAAGAACAGCCTGAGCAAAGTGGACGCCAAACTGTTCGAGGACCAGATGCTTATTCAGCAGCTCTACCTCAATGATAACCAGATGGAAACTTTGCCATGGGGCCTTTTAGACTCTTTTGCCATCCCTCACACAGTGAGACTGCATGGAAACCCCTGGAAATGTGACTGCAACATGTGGTATCTGCATGACTGGGTACTGAGAAACAGCCAGGACATAGAGATGGTTGACAGGGTGCTCTGCGAGAGCCCCGGCTTTCTGAGGCGGCGGCCAGTTGCCTCCGTCGACAGAGAGCAGCTGGTGTGTCGGCTGACTCAAGTTGAGGTGCCTGATCTCAGCCGCTGTAGCCAAGAAGCTTTCAATAACACCGTGATCATCAAGTGTAAAGTGGATAAATGCTCTCCACTGACTCTGAAGGTACAGCTTCAGGAGAATGACGGCAGTATTAAGGAGCATACTTTCAATATTGAGCCTGAACATTCTCAATGTAGCAACGAGACCACGATCGAAAGCCCCATTCACTAGTTCTCCAAGTTAATTAGACTTTGTTCTCTGTGTAAATACGTCCTCATGCATTTGGCCTTTTTTCACTGAAGGAGTCACATCACACAGGATGTTCTGACTGTCACAGTCAATATTGTAAACAAACCTGTAACTCATCAGCAACTGATAACCAGTTTACATGCATGCTGCTGAATGATAAGAGGGGTGGATGAACCCTTTTCCTGTAGGGTTCAAAGTTCAATCCACTACGTTTTAAAGGTGCACTATGTAGTTTTGGGAAAGATCTCCATTGACTGATTTTTTTTATGCCTAAATCAACAAACTCTTTTTGTTTTCCTGACTGAATAAACAAACTGACCTTAAAGGACAACACTCATACTGTTTTACTTTGTTTATATGTGGCGGACCCTGCCACCTTTCTAGCTTCAAACAGTGTCCTGGGTCCTAATTTTCTTATGAGAACAGCTTGTTTATTCAGTTATGGGAAAAATAAATATTTCTGACTTTGTATTATTACCTCATTAATATTGTAAATATTAAAAATCTGAGTTTGAATTTCTTCTCCAAAACTACAAAGTGCCCCTTTAAGGCTGGATCACTGCTAAAAGGAACTATGAGTTACAGTGCCAGCATGTGCTGAATCTACAGTAGATGTCTCTGGTTCCCCTGTTGATGACTGTCTTCAGACATCTTGATAACCACTACGCTAAAGTCATGATGTTGACAAACTGATCAACCATGGAGTCACCGAGAAGTTTTGGAACACACTGCCGATGTGAAATGTCAATAAAATGTCGTATATGCATCATCAAATGATTAATTTGAATTGAAACAACACTTTGAAAAGACAGGAAACAGAGTCTCTCCTTAGGGCTGTGATGGAAGAAGTATTAAATATTCAGATCCTTCCCTTAAAGCAACATTATGTAGAACTTGGCCCCCCACAGTTTCTGAGTGGAAAACCTATGTCGTTAATACAAATGCCATCTTTGTAACAGTTTGTCAGACGTAATGTAGGTGCTAGCTACAAACAAAACTCATTACGTCATAACAACGTTATAGTGTTGAAAACTTGTATGTTGAAGTAAACATGTATGTAACGCTGTGATCCTCCCCTCTCACTGAGGTTACATAGTGCAAACACAAGTGATAGAGAGGCGGAGTGGCTGAGACAGAGACACCATTCACCCTGTTACAAGACACTGTACCATCAACATGGTTTTGAAGCTGTTATTTTAAAGTAAACAAAAGAGTTACCAAATGTTGCTTTAATGTTTCATACCACAAAGTAAAAATCCTGCACTATCAACACAAGTACTATCAGCAGAATGTCCTTAAAAGTATAAGTATATAGAGTAGAATTTGATTTAGCCTATATATTATGCATTCATGTGTATACAGCATTTTAATTCATGTGTATGCAGACTTAGATTACACCAGATGAGCTGTATGGAGCCATTTTATGGGTTGTTTTGTGACATTTAAAACAAGTGGACTATGAAACTTCACCTGACTTTCCATAAGCATGGGGGTGAGTAGATAATGACTGAATTTTCATTTTGGGGTGTACTTATCCTTTAATGCTATTTTTGACTAAGGGCTAGCTAGTTTAACCTTTAGCAACGCATCATATTTTATTGGCACTTATCAGATTTGTACGTAAAATCAAAATGTGCAACGTAACCTGTTAATGTAGTTGTCATGCAGTTAAATGTGCAACATCACCCTCCCAAAATGCAGTGGGGTAGATTTATAAAATAGTATAAAAAATATTTATTAAATTATTGTACAAATACCAAAAAATAAATGTTGATAGATATACTTACGTTACTTACATTTCAACACTGCCTTGGCACATATAGTTCAAAATTAAACAGGATTGCAGCAGTGACCCATCCTGTCATCTCTGGGTTTGAAAAGTCCTCCTCTGATCACTCCACTGCTCCTGAACACTGGGACGGATGATAAAGAGTGAGGGAGGAGGGAAGCCTTGACACAACAAGGCACACAGATGGCTACACCTTGAATACAGCACTCTAACCCAGGGTTAATAAGGGTCAAAGGCCAGGGGGTCGATTGGGTCCTCGGTCCGAGTTGAATGACATCACAATTCACATGACAAAAAGTGGTGGCTGTCTTCCTTCCACAGTTTGGAGGAACGGCCTTAAATTGGAGGTAATCCTCACTTGACCGAAACTATGGGATAAATGTGATATTTAAAGTACTGGGTTGTTAACTAACGAGCAACAAGACACGTGGAAGTCGTTAAGAGCGTATCTGTATTCAGTGAGGGGGCTGGGGTTGATGTAGACGTATCAAATATCATGTAGACTAATAAGATATATCAAAGTCAAAACAAAACACATTATTTTAGACAAAACATTCAATTATTTTTGGTTTTCTTTAATATTGTTCCCGTTATTGTGAAGTGATTTTTGGATAGTAGCTGTACTTAATAATTTTCAAAGACCAGAGCAACTCTATTGCTCTCATCAATTTTGTTTCCAGCCACAACAAGCAGTTGTTTTCAGTAAGAAAGCTATGATAGGCTTTAATGCACGCTACGCTACCTGCCAAGCACCAAATAGCAGACAAAGTTAGCAACTAACTAATGAACATAATGGAGCATTCAGAAGCTAAAGAGTTGACGGGGAGCATAACTGAGCCAGGAGGACAGGCAGGACTTACATTCATCTGGTCAACAGAAACTTGACTCCTAACTGCTAATGTTGCCTCATGCTTGCTAAAAATAAGCGACTGTATGCTAACACATTAGCAATATCCACTGTGCAAGTTGATAATATGTCAACAATGTGTTTACAGCTTTTTATACAAAACAAATGCAGCCTTGAGCTTCTTAACCCCATGTGATTAACAGCTGTTTCTCAAAAACTACAAAGATTTATATTACATGCTTGGTACCATTGGATTCAGAGCAACTTTACTTCCAATAATATTAGATCCATAGTAAAAGTGATACTTAGTATGTCAAATGACAGTCATACTAAAAAGAAAATCAAATATGTCTAACAATTAAGGCATTATAAATATGTGAAATTAAACATTTTAAGTTTGTAATGTGCAGCTTCTTGTCTTGACCTCGCCACAGCATTTTTTTGTGTTTCTAACAGAAACAAAAGCAAAACGTTACAGAGACATGTATATATATATATATATATATATATATATATATATATATGCATCATTTTATACTTATTTCGCCAAAATTGAGCTCAGTGTATTTGGTATGTTTGTAAAGATGAAACCACTGTTGGGTACAGCATAGTTTCTGAGGTTAATAGAGTTATCCTCAATGCCCAACCACCTGTCAGCATCCATCACTGCTGCGTATTGCCGGGCAAACTAACAGCAGCAGGGTGTGAGCGCAGTCCTGAGGCACGATGAAAAGCAGCTCCTAACCCCCACGGTCAGATCCCATCTCCCTGTCCTGCTTAGTGGGCAGTTAGCGTCGGTCACCACGCTCCTCACAGCAGCTCTTCAGAGGGGAGAGGAAAGAAGAAAGAAAGGGGTGCAGACATTATCTGGTCACACACAAAATGTCCGAAACAACACAAAGCACCGGGGGGTTTCCCACAGAGTTTAGACCAGGCCGGTGAGGAGGGAGGTGTCGAGGGCAGGGCCGAGTCCTCGGGACAAAGAGCAGAGGTCATCGGAGACTCAGTGCCCGGGGCAAGGATTCAAGAGGAGAGGTTTTGATCTGAAAATGTAAGCTAATCATGTCGCTGTCCAATCGACAATTTTATTGTTAATAATATCACGCTGTATTAAAAATGTCTCAGTGTTGAGGACAAAAGAAATTAATGGAACATTTATCTCTACTTTACTTATCACGCCCATTGTTTCTCTTTTTAAGCTTGAATTAAATGAGCTCATTCAATCGTGAAATGATAACCAACACCAGTTACCATTATGTGGGTAGGTGTCTATTAGATCCTCCCTCTCAGCCAATCAGATCGTGATACACATCCTCCATGACACAATGACCTAAACATCTCAAGAACACAAATAGGCCATTTTGCACACTCAAAATGTGAGCCTTGCTTACAAACAAGGGTCAATATTTACCCCTCAGTGCACCCAGACCCCCGGGTGGAGGCTATATTGGCGATGCTGACCAAATTAAGAACAGCTGACCTGATGTGGGTGTTAAGTGGACGCAGAGATGTCACCAGAATGGTAATCTTTTAGCATACTGGTACACTGGCTTTTGTCTTGTCCGTCCCTATGGGATGATAACAAGAGGCTATAAGCTCCTTATCATCACATTACAATTATGGAGGATGAATCAGGAGCTGTGGCCCTGTGGACGCTGCTCTCACACCACTATCCTTGTTTTGTTTGCAGCTCCACAGATTGAGAGGTTTTATTATGCATGCATGCAGCCCCTCGTTGTATAGTGAAGAGTCACAGCAAAACAATTGAAATACCCCCCGCACTTCAATTTCAAGCAGTAGAAGTAATTTCTGGAGAGGCCATTGTTGCACCGTGGAAAGAAATACTAAGATGTCGCTCGAGTGTGCTTCACGAATGATGTCGTTGTAAAGCACTGCTAAGAAGCACCATTCACAAAACAGTTGAAGAGTAAGCCAGCATCAGGTGCAAAGCTTGTGTCAAAACTGAGAGAACTTCACTTCCCAGCAGTGCTGCACAAAACCACAGTCTGCGGTTTACGTTAATAAGTTGTCAATGTATTTTGGTCCACATGCTTTACAGCTCTTCTCGAAAGTAAGTGGTTGAGTGGGAGTCCTGGAGAGTTTAAGACCAATCATTCAAGAGAAAAATAAACACCAATCAAAGACATTTTCATAATGTGGTCACCTTAAAGTCGTGATAAAGGTGTCTGCTGAGTGCTTAGTTCTGATTAAATGATTTATAGCACATCTATAAAACCATTAGCTATAATTAGTGGAACAAAATATGGGTTTCAGCTGATACAATAACTGATAATTACCTGCTGGTCATGGCCGATACCGGTAAGATAACCGATAATTTCACGTTTTTGTATCTTAAAAATAAGTTCACCTCAATAAGGCACACCTGAGGGAGACAGATTATGAAGATGTAGTGAGCAAAGATGGATAACTTAATATTTCCTTTCCTTCCTCCCTTTACCCTCATTGTTCTTCTTCTCTGTGTTTACCAGGGATTGCAAACCGAGGTGCAAATAGCCATCTACTTTCTTTGTGAATGCTGAGCTTGTTGAAAGCAATTTGGCTTCATATTTCGGTCTCTACTTATCAGCTAGAATTTCACAGTATACATTTTAATTGTGAAGGCGATAAGATAAATCATGAGTCTTAATTACGGCTTATAAACCCTGTATACAGCATGATTTATGTATTATATACCAGTAGTATGAAAACAACACATAAAGCTATAAAAAAGTGTTTATGGATGATTCAAGTTTATTACAGATGGAAACGAATGGTAAATCAGGCTGCACACTATAAAGTCACAGTTGCATCAGATGACTGGCTGCTTCATTCATGCTTCACAATCTCTGGCTCATTCATCAGCTACCTGGCTCTCAGCTCTCAGTAATGTCCTATCGTGTTCATGTAGTTGCAAAGCGTGGCCATTATAATGTAACACCTCTCAGTTCTCACTACTGCCATTAGCTGCTGCAGCCTCCTCTGACCCAGCCCAACGTGTTCATGTGAGTCAAAAGAGAAAATGTCAAACCTGCAAAAATATCATCCGGCAAAATATAACACAAGCGTTGCCTTTATTGTGGGGTCAGTGTATGTTCTCTGCCACAAACACAGTTTTTGTATGATTATGTATTCAGCTTGCAGTCACCAGCACCACCAGCCTTGAAGTACATGCTGTGCAGGAAGCTTTTCTCTTCCGGGCGGAGGCAAAGGCCTGATTGTTGGAGGAATCTTTAAAGGGCAGCACGGCCTTTCCCCCAAATCTAATTGTACAAATGGTCAGTTATTTGAAGATGTTCCTACTGAACTTGTTTTTTTGTTTTTTTTCATCAATTGAACCATCCAAAGTAATTGTTGAGTGATATTTTTACAACCAGGTTCAGCAGGCTAAGAGGCACTTAGCGTAACTGTCTGCAACATTTCTGATCATCTGACAGGTTATAGACACGCCAACAGTCTAACAAGATTATAGTTTGCTTTTGGATAATTTGTTGGAGCATTTCAGCTTTCCATTGATATTATATTGTCAGGAGGCAGACAGGAAACACTGATAAAGAGAGAGCGAGAGACTGCGTCATGCAGCAGGACGAGGGTTACACAATTGTCACATCTTGGCCCAGTATGGCCGCCAATGACACAAAATATAAAAACCAGGAAGTTGATCTGTAATTTTAGCATGTGCTTTTGTTTCCCTTCCAGATAAGTTTTGGCCAACTTTGAGGTTTCTTTCAAACCCGTGTCATCGCCCCACTGGATTTCATTTTAGCAATTAGTGATGAGAAGACCAGTTATTTCAAGTACCAGTTTCTTCAGGCCTCATGAATGACCTCTCTTTTTCAGTCATGAATAAATAAACAACTACATTAACTGCCACAATTACATAAACACAAGGACAGGGTACCTTTTGCTCCTCTCTAATAATTGTCCAAAACCAAACAATTCGTTTGTGAATCTAGCATCAGCAGATATCCATATAAGGGAGTACAAATTGCGATACTACAGTTTATATTTGATTATCAGACACAAGTTTAACAATTAACCTCATAGTGTACCTTATAATCAGTGCACCAAAAAGAGTAAACGTCACTCACTGGGAATTAAAAACATTATAGATTACCCCAAATGCCTTCTCTAAATAATATTCTTGTAAAAAAAAGAGTTTTCATATTGGTGCATATCAGACATAAACACCGATACCAATATATCTGTGATGGGCAAATATTGCCCAACTGATGTATCCGTCAGTCTCTCGTAATAATCTAGACTTATCCTTTGAGCCTCCCCTTTAACTCCTCAGTCTACACCTCACATATAGTTTGCCATTCTTGCCAAAAAGTTAAGACTGTAACTGGAATTTGTATTAGAAGATGTCTCATTTTGAAGGGACGCCTGCAGTGAAAGTGTATCTTCACGTTCCTCTTCATAAGCCTTCGTGGGCATATGGCCAATAACTTCAGAGAAAACAAGACCTCCACTCCCCCTCCCCGACATCCAACACAACGTCTCCTTTGAAGATGCGACGACTTGTGATGTAGCACCAGAGTTATTGGTTTTAATGGCCACACCATCATCACTCTGTGTGGGTCCAAAGTCATAAATTTTCCACTTCCAGTGTTATCGTGTCACGCTGATCCTAAATTCACCCCCCGGAAGCTCCACTTCCACCAGTATGTTGTTGAGTTTTTCAAAAACAACCAGCTAAATCAAAAAGGGATGAATTGGAGTGAAGGGACAAGGAGCATTGTTCATTCACCATTGATATCGAGTGCATAATCCATTCATTAGCCTTGATGTGAACCGCCGCTGACTACTTCGACCCCCATCAGGCACCATAACAACCCTAAGAACAATACTACGCCGATCCACCCGCAGAGGCGGAGGCGGTGAAGGTTTCCGGTGAGTGTCAGGGAACCTGTCACTGTTGTCACTGTGTTTGTGAGGGGAGGCCATCAATCACAGAGCGGAGCAAAGGGCCAGACACCTTCTCTGCTCCATGTTTACTTCTCTGCTTCACGAGGTTTGGGAAAATACTGCATCAAACTAAAGAGTCGATCAGGGAGGGGCAGGGAGAGGGGATAAGAAACAATCAGACAAAAGACCCCAGTAAACAGCTCAAATTGCCTCAAGAATGGCATGAAACCTGCTGAAGCTCCTCCATCCAAACCACTCCAGCTTCTCCATCACATATGCTGTAGGTATGGACTGGAGCGACCTGCCAGCACTTCCCAGCTCCTCTTATCTGAAGAGAGCAGCCTGGCCCGAGGAGTTCTCAAAAAGTCTTTAAGAGCAGGACCTTTGGGAGCGGGCAACAATAAGCCTTCTTTAGCACTGTGAAAGTGACAGCATGGTCCCCCACCACCACCATCACCCCTCCACCCCACCAGCCATTAAACCTCTTCCTGGATAAACAAGGGGAAGGCCCTTTATGAAGATGGAGAGGGTCACAAAGAGAGGATCCATTGAGCCACTGAGGGGCCCGTCTTTGTTTTTGTGTTTCGGAGGGTCTTCTCAAAGGATGCTCTGATAGGAGGGGGAGCTCTATTTTTGTCTTTAAGTCCTCCTTACTGCCAGTCGTGTCTCAGCTGTGCCAAAACAGAGATGTAAACTTAATTGACTGTATCATTTGCACAAAGTGAGGAGATTTAATAAGACTTAAAGTGGCAGATGATGTGACTTGCATTTGCACTGACGTCTACGTTGAAAGGCGGAATTAAAAAACTAATTTCAGTATTTGCTCCTTAAAAGAGTGCAGGATATCGTGCACCTGTTCACCAGCTCTTTAAGAAACGAAGCGGTCACCGCAGCATTTACCTCTGTTTTGATCTAATCCCTTAAATTCCATGAATATTAAACCAGGAACAACCCAGCGCTCGTGGATTGTGTGTGCGTTTTGCCTCTGGAGGTGCCACTGTTTGATGCTGTCAAAGGGAGGCCCTGTCTTCTGGTGATGGGCTGCCAGGTCTGTTGATGGGTTGCCAGACTCAAGGCAACATGCTGGCAGAGCTGCGTTTGTCTTCGGAGCGTGAATGAGGGGCACCTGTGACCTCTGGTCACGCTCTGCTTGTGTCCTGCGGTGTGAGCACCACGCTCAGGACGCACGCTGGGCCCGTCAGCCCATCAACTGTCCACTAAATGGAGGGCGATTGGACGGGCTCTGCAGGGCTGACAGGCTATTATGCAAATAATACCCTCGAAGCATTTTTTAAATCAGATATGCTTTGTGAAAAGGGTTGAATCGTTTTTTATGAATGTGAGTTATCGCTCATCTAGAGGGAAGACACCTCAGAAAGTAACAACATGTGAGTGAACTCAATATCTCATGTGGTCTGGGCTTCATTTAGCGCCCTCACTGGGTTGATTTCCCATCTGGCAGCAGCAGTCAGGCCTGCGCGTGTCAAGAGACCCAGCTCCACCTGCTCCACCCGCCTCCCCTGCCCTGACAGCATGCCTTCTGGGCTCAACACGACCTCTCGGGTTCCCTACCTCATTAGAGAGGTATTCATGCTCCCCGCAGAGCAGGTCTGCCTGTCACCGTGAACAGGATGATCAGGTGTGGACAGGTCACACACAGAATGGGGGGATATGTTTAAACGTGACATGACTTCCGCGGGTCTGAGGTGAAGTGTCGCGGTCCGTGAGAAGAGAAATGACAAAGACATCAGCGCAGCAAACATTGTAGTAAACATCATAGAAACCTTTTATTAATCTCACAAAAATACAGTGCTTTTCAAGAGCTTTTCGAGGATCTTCTCGACCTCCTGAGCTCATAACAACATCAGAGTAAAATCACAGCGAGCACAGAGGCGAGAACATCTAATGTCCATGTATAAAAAAAAACACAAATGTGTGTAAACATCCCTCTCAGGTGGGTTTTAGAAAACATTTACAAAATGTACAAAAAATCGTGTGTCAGCATGTGATAGTCCTTCCTTGAGCCGATGTCCTACCACGGCCTCCACACAGAGTCTGACGTGACCGCCGGTGCAACAGGTGACATGTGATGGCTGCCCTGTGCGCTCAGAGGCACGAGAGCCGCGCTGGGAACGAGGAAAGCAAACTGTCCGTCCGGCGTGGGCACCACCTGGAAGCCGCCGCCGCCGCCGTACAGCTTCACGGCGTCCGGGGAGACGTGCATCGCCGCGCCGCCTTTGCAGGGCATCAGTGGAGCGGGCGCAGCTGGGATCTGCGTGCCCGTCAGTGCACCAGCTGGGTGAGGCGTGTAGAAGTTGACGCCGTTGATTTGGGTGACGCAGGCTGACAGGTGGCCGAGGAGGCGAGTCCTCACCTCTGTGTTCACCCCTTCACAGGTGGACAGGAAGCGGGTGACCTCTCCGACGCACTCGCTGAAGCCGGCTCTGTATTTGGACAGGACGGATGGGTCTGTGTTCACAGCAGCTGGAGGGGGCAATACAAACACATACATTAAAATCACATTAATAGATAAATAATTTCACACATCGGCTGATTTAAATGACGTAAAATGGATATTCATGCGTTTGAGGCCTTTTGAGATCAGCTCTTAATGCGGAGCGCACCAGCTGTGAGCGGGCAGTACATCTCAGAGACCAGTGGGAACATGTTTACCATCTAAAGTTAGACATCCGAGAATGACTGCAGCACATCAACACGGTCCATCCAGAGACTTACCAGACATCTGGAGCCTCTGCAGGTTCCTGAGGTGCTTCACTGTCATCTCCAGGATGTCCGCCTTCTCCAGTTTGGAGTGTCTGGAGCTCTAAACGGATAAAAAAGTGACCAGTTAGTGCTGAATTTGATCACTTGGTTCCTAAACTCAATTTATCTTGGAACAGGAATGTGATTTTCTCATATCTCCTTACATCTTTCTTGAGAGCGTCCATGATGAGGGTCTTCAGCTGGCCCAGACTCTCGTTGATGCGCGCTCGTCTCCGCTTCTCCATGATGGGTTTGGAGGACTTGAAGCAAACAAAAACAACAGTTGAGATGATTGTTTTCGAGATAAAACAAATAACAGCCAGCAAACATGTTTGCACAGCAGCTACTTCATGTACCTTTCTGTTCTCCGACAGGGTGCGGGGTTTGTCGGGTGTGGACTCCCCGCTGGCCGGTGTGGCAGCCACAGAGGAGGGAGACGTCCTCTCTGAAGTACCGGTTGGCATCTTAAAGTTTGAGATAAAACCAGCCGGAACAAAAACTTTTATCAGTGACAGAAACAAGTCAGTCCAGTCCTGTGGGGGCGAGTCCCGCCTTCTCCTGGCACACAGAGCAGTTTGCTGGTGATAAGTGGCTCCTGTCCGGTCGCCAGCCTCTCAGCAGCCGTCAGTCCGCTCCTGACTCCAGCTCCTCGGGCTTTATCTACACAGCCCGAGCCTGCACGCGAGCGGCTCGTGTGCGAGTTTCCCCGGTTTCATCCGTCCGGCCAATGAGCGCGCGGGACGCGGTGCCGGGGGCGGCGGGCTCGTGCGACCGGGCGCTCCCATTGGCTACCTGTCGGGATGCTGAGAGAGAGTTTTTACACTGAAGAGTTACTTTATAGTGAAGGGAAGTGCTGCAGACCAGGTGTGTTACCTGTGAGATTAGATCAGCTGTGCGCCATGAAGATCTAATGTGTTGAAAAGTTATTTAAAAAGCAGATTAAACTGTAATTAATGTTAAATCCATTAGTCGATTTGGTAGTTTAATCTCTTCTAATGCTGATAATTTACTAATACATTATTTATGATTGATTTTTATCACATAAAATACTATTTGCTGGATGCAACTTCATATATAAGATACATAGACTTGTTTCTCCTCTTCTTTATATTACTTCAGATTGCACTGTTTCCATGTTTTGACATAAAAATGCAGTTTAGCATATAAGTAGCCTAGTTGTAGTAATATAGCCTACACTAAACATGTATGGATATATGAATATACGCTAAGATAAAGACAGTAACAAACAGTATGAACAGAGTGAAATGAATTCACTAAGATATATACATATACACATTATTATTACTTATTAATGCAACAAATGTTGAATTAATTAGTTTACCAATTAAAACTAAAAGTTAAGTAACTGATATCTCTTCTATGATTTATTATTTTATTATTAAAACTAAAAGTTTAACCTTCAGATGATTAAGCATTCGTCTGTACAATAAACTGACAAATTAAATCTCAGTTAAAAAATTACTTTTTAAAAACGTTTTCCCAGAAACTTCTCATCACGACAACATCATTTTTATATTTGCTTGTCATCAGATTAAACAAATAAATCTAAAGTATCTTTATTAGAAGATGTGCAGCAAACACAGAAGCTGCTCCACTTGTATTTTATGTGACTTGATGAATGATACTGGACGTGAGAACATTTGTGTCAGGAGAGGCAAACCAGGCAAATGTTTGCGGACCCCAAAAAATGTTGGGGGAAATGGCCCCTGATGGCAGCTCATATTGCCATAGTTTGACAACTATAAACCCCTTATACCTCCCATTGAGGCACTCTACTGTGCACCACCGAATAATTGTTTTATGTGTTGATGGCTTTGAAATCACCATTGCACTGCTCCAAATACTGACACTAACTCTGATAGTTCATTATGTTATAATTGAATATTTTAAAAACTGTGTAGAGAAATCACCTCACTACTGTGTATCTGATTGTACACTCACTCTGTTTCTGGGGTCACTGAGTGCTTCAGAGTTTGAGGTGAACACACACACAATCCTCTGACACACTCCAGGCCTGATGTCCAGTGAAGAAGAAAATCTCCGACACACTCAGCTGTCCTCTCACTGCCATGATCTCTGACATCTCCTGTCTGTTATCAGAAAACACAGCTGAAGAGTAACTCTGAACCATCAGAAGTCTTTTAATCATTTTAGTGTGTTTTTTAATGGATATAAGAAGTGTTTGTCTTTAAAATCTTTTAAGTGACTTTAGCCATTTTGTGAAAAATCTAAACCTGAATGTTTGTAAATGAAGTTTTTTCTTTGGTCTGTAAATGACCAAATTCACTGACTTTTGAGAAGGCATTTCAATCTGTTACATTTTTATAACACTATTTTCTTTAATAGTGCTTTAATTGAAACTTTCAGGATATATCAATGCATATTCTCTGGGATAGAGTTCAGCATCAAGTTTGAGGTTAAATTATTGAGTATCAAATTTAAAAAATAATTTTATTATTGGAGTTTTTTTAGTCTTAAAGTAAGCAAGCCACAATTTCTTCTGAGATGTTATACTTTAATAGCTCTTTTCTTGTCACTAGTTACAGTACGAAGCATTTAAGAGCTTTTTTTATTTATTTATTTTTACATATTTTTAATCCTCATTTACACCAAATCTTTTCATTTATCTTGTCTTATAGAATCAGACACATTTGAGTCAGCTGTGCCACAGGATGGAAACAGAGAAATCATAAAGAGCCTAATATTTTGCACATAACTGAGCCAACATTACTTTTCACTTTAAAGCAGTTTCCTCTTTAATTGCCTGTTTTGATAAACTAAATTTACATTTTTTCTGTCTGATAAGTGTATGTAGAAAAAGCTTTTGATGGTTCTTAATTGCAATGATTTGTTTTTCATTAGCACTAAAAATAAATAAATAATTAAAAAGGTTTTCTCAAGTAGCCTGTGATAAATTTAAGATTTAGCAGAAGATTAAGCAGACTTTCTCAAAACAAAACAACACAGAGGATGCAGTTTTTGCAGAGTTTAAGGCGCACGTCTATTCTGTGTTCGTTTTTATCTTTACTCTTTGTGTTTCCCGTTTTTAAATATTTCCTTAAGCTCTGTTTTTGGCTGTCTAAAGTATGAGATGGAAGTAATTCTGATTGATTCTGATCATTATTACTAATTACATTACTATTATCAGACCTCTAAACCTCTAAAAATCATGTTCAGTATCAGTGTGATAAGGACACGCGCTGCTTGTTGCACAGTTTAATTGATACATGTGTTGACAGACATCTCTCTCTGGTGCAGGTTCAGATGCCTCTATCCTCCCTGATGGACTTCAAACGCTCTCTGAAAAGCTCCTAAACCCTCAGAGGTGAACTGACCCCAGAAGCCAGGTCAGTGTTTGTGTCCACGTCTTCCTCTAAACTTCAAGCACGGCTGGCTTCTCCACTTGAGTCAATATTAAGTTAAGCCAAATTAAATCAAGTCAAACCTCCAGACAGATTGAGTTTGGCCTGTTACATAACTAATTTACAACATCAGTCGAAGTCAAAGATCTGCGACCATCAGTGTATATTTTACACAAAATAGGTTATAACTGTTGGATGCTGTTGGGTCTTCAGCCCTGTAGAAATGTTTTTCCCAAATAAATGTTCAGTTTCCCACTGAAACACACTGAACTCACTAACAATGAGCACCTCAGGCTCTTCTACCAGTCGTCCTCCTGGGATCACTTAAAGCGCTCAGTTAATCTCCTAACTGGATGTTTTAACAAGATGCTCCTTTAAAACAGCCCAACGAGAGGGGTTTCTGGAGAAGAGGCCGAGCAACTATAAATTACATCCTATCAGTTCTGTTTTCAGTGAGCCTGCCGCTCCGCCACAAACAAGCCTTTATTGTGCGGACGGTGATGTGGACATGAGGTTTATAGCGCAGCCCTGATGTGTATCAGTGTGGGAACCCGGGGATGGGAGGCTCCACAGAGAGGAGGAGGGTTAGAGAGATATCAGGGTCCAGTATGCGACTGATAAGCACCAGGGAGGCAAGGAAGGCATGAATTATTTTGTTTACAAATATACAACATACAATAAGAGCATAAACTTATTAGCATCATTGCCTCTGGTGTTTAGAAACAAGAGGTAGAAAACTGAATCGAATGACCAGATAGTTAAAAGGCATTATATCATCAAAGACAATGGGGAAAAATGAGTTTAACGTGCAAAGATTAATAAAGTAGAGTGCAAATTAAAGATTAACTAAAACATCTACAGGCCACGTTTAGCTTTAATGTCAGGAGGATGAACTCCTAAAATAGAAATTCAAAGAAATGAATCGCTGCTCTATGACCGGCCTTTAAATGATTTGGTCACCATAATAAATAAAAAGGCTTTTTAATATTCTCTTCCTTCTTTGATACTTTGTCTTGTATTCGCAGTGCCTCTGGTGTCTTATTTTAATTCAAGGACAGCAAACACCAAAGAGAGGAATCCTGACCTGCCTTAAATCTATCAAATTTTGTTTGCTTCATTGTCTGTGATGTTCCTTTTTTATTGACTTTGACATCCAAACTTCTTGAAATACTTCTAAAGGTCAGAGAAAATCCTAAGAACAGTATTTAATTGAATACAACAAGCTCGGCCCGCCAGAGAAGCCAGTACTAAGACCACTCCAACCACTTTTTTTGTACTCGAAGTTTGTGTTTCAGAGCTTTTTTAACAGCTGTGTGCTGTAAACTAACATCACAATGAAAACAATATCAGATCCAGTAGGATACTAATATTTTCAGACCTTTCCGGTCAAGTCAAGTCAATTTTATTTGAATAGTGACAAATCACGACAGAAGTTATCGCATGGCACTTTTCATATAGAGCACATCTAAACTAGAGGTGTCACGACTGACAGATATGGACGATAACCTTGATATTAAAAAGTGAAATATAAATATTGTGTTAATTATACACATAGGATAATATTGTGTAAATAATTTGGCGCAGATTTTAGGTTTTGTTGATCTTCTGTTATTAGTTCATCTGGTTGCCTTTTCACATTTATTAAATGTTCTTTTTGTAAGCTTTTGTACTGTCATGGTTACAGACGCTCTCCTCCTCCTCCCACTTGTATTTTGACTATTTGTTACTGTTATTTGCCAAAGAAAAAAAGATAAAACACACATTAAACTCAGTTCAAGATCAAATTTTATGTAGAGATCGTGATAATTTAACTAATGTGAATTTGTTTGGCCACATTAAGCATTTAGTGAAAAAATTATATCATGTCAGCTCCTCAATAATAAGACCATACTCTTTATAAAACTCCTCGCCAGAGATAGGTTTGGTATTTACCTTGGCCATTACTTTTAAAACCACAGCATCAGCTCCAGGGTTGTTGTCAGAATGGAATACAAAAAATGTGCACAAGATTTTGGAGCTACTGACGTTACTTCTGTCCACATCTCAAGTAGCCCGTCCAGTCCATCCTTATCCTCAACTTTGATCCAAACAAGACAGAATCAGTACACTTGATGGGAATTCTTTGGTGAGAGATTTCATTACAGAAATAGTAAGTAACTAATATAATGTATAAAGAAATAAAGACAGAGTATAATATCAGTAAAAGTCATCAATAAGGTATAACGCAATAAAAAGTATAAAAGGAATAGGTATGGAGCAGCAGGAGTACTGTATATACAACACTGTAAATTATATGTATATAAGACAAATAAATATCAAAACAGAATGTAACATAAATTACGTCTAAAGGTAAGAAAGATATGGAACAAGAATTTGTGCAGTAGCAACAAATATAAACAGAATATAACTCGCACTTGAAATGGTATAGCATCAAAAATGTATAAAGCAATAAATATAAAAACGGGGTGTGAAAGTAATAGAAGGTGTACAAGCTGAAGGTGCAGCAGCAAGTGTACCTATAAAAGAAGTCCTTCTATTCAACTCACCACCCTATACCCATTTAATGTGTTTATTTCATCCCTATGAGGCACCAGGATGGCTGAATCATCTGCAACCTGCTCAGGTTCTGCTCTCATGTCACTTCACTTGTCACATGTGACTTCAGTTTATTCAGCGGGGACAGATTTGACAAATTGCAACGTAATATTTTACAAATCATCCAAAAAGAGCAGCACAAATGTGACAAGCCTCTGTGTGGTGGGTGGAGTTTTTTACACAGAAACAGTTGCCAGTTGTCACACTCCATCGTCACCTGGTCTGAAAGATGTGGCCCCGGCTTTCCTCTCCTCCACCCAGCCTCCATGTGGGCAGTGAAATGACCATCCTCATCATCAAATACTGCGAGGGTTCCCTTTCAACTGCTGGCATGAAAACATCTCGGGCCGGGAGGGGAGGGCGCAGACAGAGGGGATCACTTAAACATCTCATCCAGCGCCTCGCTCGCTCTCTCTGCATCCCTCCTTCTCCCTTTGAATCCCCCCCTTAAAGAAGGGAGGGGGGCCCTCCCATAGCAACTCCCAGCCCCCGGCTCTGCCCGCCTTTTGTCCCCCTCCCCAACAGCAGTTTCTGCTCCAGAAGCCTTAGACAAGGCCTCCATTAATTGCGGGCCTGTGTGGAATACACGTGGGACAATGGGCCCAACAGAGTGTCCGGCCCCCAGACAAGGCTGGAAACAAGTGGTACAGGAATCCGGCAGAATAGACTCGTCCTGGCTGATGTCACTGAATACATTTACCTACCTCAGAGCGCATTCACTCTGCGCTTTGTTTTATTTGGACAAAAAAAGAGAAGGGGTAGGGGGAGGTAGCGGTATCAATGGAGGAGAAGAGCTGGAGGAGGAGGGGGGGCTCAAGGATGGGAAATAACTGGTTGTCATGGCGACGCGCTGAATCAAAAATATGGTCGAATTTAGCGGAGGCAGAGATGTAAAAAGGGTAGAGGGCATTAGATTAAACCCTGCGTGAGATAAGAGAAGGCTGAAAACAGAGGTTTAGTTTTTCTAGCGTATTCAGGCCTGTTTATACGGCAATAAAGAGCGGATAAAGGAGCGGGAGATTAGCAGACTCATCTGGGCTCATGTTTGTCAACAACAACCTGAGCAGTACCAAGTCAGCTTATTCCAAGTCAGTACACCAGCAGAGAGGATGCTTAGCTATGGCAAGTGAAGCTGCGGAGGAAAAAGGGGGACCATAGCAACTGGTATTTCAGCATAACAACCTGCCATCTGTCACCTAACGTGGTGGGTTCTTTCTTAAAAAAAAAAAAAAACAGCATTTAGATCTTCAACTCGGAGGCAAAGGCAATGAGACTGAAGTCTTATTGAACTCCGGGTCTCCCCCTTTGAAAAGGGAGCCCAGTCATCGCCTTATCCCTCATCAAATTGAAAAACGCTTTTAGAGATTCTAAGAGAGGCCTCACATTTAATTTTTAAAACCCAGACATGAAAGTGTTCCCAAACCACATTCAGCAGTGGAAACTCTTTAAAGGACTAGTTAGCATGTAGATTATATGCATTTCAGTGCATTGTCAAAGTATCTAAGTGTATTTACATGTTAATATGTTCAGGGATACCATCGTCTTGAAAAGGTGTCGGGGGGGAGGCTGGTTAACCGTGTATTTTTCTCTCTGTGCACCATGGGAATGTGATTTCTTTGTGCCATCAAGGTTCAAACACATTCCTGTAAGGCCATGGATATTATGAGCGCTTATTCCCTGCAGCAAAACAACCTGTTGATCCTGGCTTTAAGATGACGCTCCTCTCCGTAAATATACGGTGAAGTTAACTTAGCGAGGTCTTTTTTTCTTTTTTACTTTCTGTTGGATAAAAGATGGTGGAGCTGCTTCTTTTATACGAGCGCCAAGCCAACGAGCTTCAACAAGAGCCCCGCTGATGCACTGCCATGTGGCGCTTATCCTTATCCATGATTAGTCCATATCCATGAGTGTGTTTGCACTGGGATTTATGAATGTGAAGATGGCCCATTCTTGCTGCTCAAGATGACTCACAAGACCAGCGTTTTGGCCACTTACGCGGTGAAAGCAGCCTGGGGGATGCCCTTTCAGCACTCGAGGACCTCTGGCTGAGTCCCCTTCACACGGCAGATCAGCCTCACTTGGGAAAAAAAAGTCCCCGCTGTCCTGAGGGATGGCGCGCTCCTCGTCCCAGGGCCTCCCTCCTTCACCTGCCGGCTTAGTACTCATCACTTATGCACATAATCCCTGGTTAGCGCATGTGATCCACCGGCCCAGGCTCAGGCCCCTGGCCCCCGAGCCTCCCCTGCTCACATGCTTGCTGGGTGGCTCCTGGGTGGCCATGGCAACTCTCATCTTCTCATGACAGTTAGGCTTCAGTCATGGCTCTAAGTCCCTCTTCAGTCTGTGCGTCTTTTTCTGGCCGCTGCTTTCTGTCTCCTAAAGCCCTCCTCTGTTTGTGTGGTGCTCTATCTAAGGCTCTCTCTGTCTCTTTTCTCCCGGTTTAGCCGTTCCCATGATTCGGCCCGGCTCAGGCTGAGAAACCGGCTATAACTCAGCAACAGTGTGGCTCCTTCGGGGGCCACGAAAGTGCATTAATGCTATTCTAGTATAGGTTTAAAGAGCGGATTCAGGTTGTGGAGCAAACGAAGGCCTGACCTCGTTTTATTGTGAGTCTGATCTGCAAGCTGAGATTGTAAGATACACTTGTGCACTTCTTTTCAGTGCGCTCACTCCAGGCCTCCGAGTGCAGATCACCTTACCGGGACGCAGCCTCGACCATTAGTTTGTTTAAAGCGCTGAATATCGCACAGGGCCCTTGGGGAAGAGCGAGAGAGAGGTAACCCGGCAAAGCTGTGTGGCCCCACACTAACAAGTGTCACAGTGATCCAGGCCCGTCCTCCCCCTGTGTGAACGCCATGTGAGAGGCGGCTCCATCCATGCCCCCGCCACCTCCGCACAAGGCCCTCCATTGACTTCTAACCTGTTGAGGGACCACAGGAGACAAAGAGCCGCGGGGCGGGGCCCGTCCCTCCGACAAGCCTGTGAACAAACGTTAACACGGCTGCAACTGTCCACCCCCTGAATCACTGAATTTATTGACCAACCACAGAGCCCATTCAGGCCTGCGAGGACTGATAAAGGAGGGGGACAGGGACGCCGTGAAGGCCCGGAGCAGGAGCCCATGCTTAGGGGACAGGAGGGAGGAGAAGGGCTTTGTGACCGTCCGGTGGGTCACAGACCTTTTAGCAGACGTGGGTGCCTTTGTGTCATCTGTAAAATGAGGCCAACCGTAAGTGAGCATCAGGTTGGCCTTGTGTCCTGACTATTAATCAAGACGAGGGCCTTATGCACGTCCGGCAACCTTCAGAGAGGACGTCTGCTTGCGTGAAGAATAAGTGAAAGTATGTGTGTGTGTGTGTGTTGGGTGTTAACAGACACGTAGAGAAAGCACCTAAAACGAGAACTTTTGGGGGCAGAAAAGTGTGTAACTGTGGCCGTTACTCGCCAATTTATTCTAAGCAGGTCAGGGCTGATCTCTCAGTGGGGACTGTTGTGACTAAAGAAACAGTAAACAAAGACTGTGTGCACAGGCCCAAATCTTGAAAGTACACAACTCGGACAAAAAAGCGTATGGGTAAAAGAGAAAGGAGATGAAGTCCAAAATGTTTGAAATAGCACACGTCTGAGCGCAAGCTTGAGAAAATCTTTTTGAGCGAGTAGCTAGCTGTGAGGAAGAAAGGCTGTGTGTTTTAGCTTCTTTATGTCTTTCCACCACTCTCCATCTGTTGCTCTACCCATACAAAAGGAATACAGCAGAGTGTACACAAAAACCCATATTGCTTTGTGGAGAGGCAACACTATCCGCGAAAACCACATCGCAAACACCCGACGAAAAGCAAGACATCCCGGCTCTGCACACACACAAGTGTTTACCGAAAAGATGATCTGTGCAAGTCAGGGAGACACACATGAATTCATGATGCCTCCTCATCCTCATCATGAATATTCCCAAAAAGGCTCTTCCCTGATCTGTGGGAGATTCTTTTCTTTCGGGTACAAGCGAGGAGCCCCTTGCCTTATTCACAGTCCCCCCTAAATCCACCCATTCACTGCCTATAGGCCCTGATCTCCACATGAAATGATACCCCTCTTTCTCCTCCACTCTCGCGCCTTTAAGCGCCCATATGCCAGGCAGCGAGGAGGCTGGGAAAGCCCATAATTGATCAGTAAGTCTTGGCTGAAAAAGTGTGACCAGGGTCAGCCCCCCACGAAGCACGCAAGAGTGGCTTAATATACAGATTTATTGGGAAATGTAATGGGAGTTCTGCAGAGCAAACACAGGAGACACTGAAACACTTTTGTCACATTGTAGAAATAAGAAAATAAGTACAAATACTTGATTACAATTTACAAAAACATGTTCCCTTTGTTTTTATATAGTAATACAGTGGAGATTTAGACGACTAATTCTCATATTTTTCACATTCATTTTTTTTAACCTTAACTAGAAAAATATGTATAGAACAGCTTTACACGGATAAAAACATATAAAAATCAACTGTTATAAAATTGGCACAGCAGCAAGTGTCTCATTGATTCCTTTCGATTAATCTAAATGCCTTAATTAGTTCATTAAAACAGTACCTTAGTGATGTTAAACTGTGTAATGCCCTTTCAAACATTTTACTCCAAAAGAAAGTCATATTTTGAGAGATTTCATAATGAGAGACACAAAAATGGTTCATTTTGATTCTCGTATTAACTAACACACTCTCTTTCTCACACCAACACACACACACACACACACTACGGAGGAGGATTAGGAACACTGATAAAAATAAAAGTCGAGTTGAGCTCTGACCTTTTTTTTTTACACAATTCAAGTTTTTTTTTCTCAGAATTCTGATTTTAATTCTGAGATTAAAATCATAATCAGAAATATGAGGAAAAAAACAGAATGTTGCAAAAAAAAAAGTCAGAACTCAACTTTTTTTTTTCACACTGGCCCTAATCCTCCTCCGTACACACACACACACACACACACACACACACACACACAAGGTGGAACTGGCGATTACATTTAGTTAAAAAGGGGAAACACAGAAATTTCGCTTCTTTCTTCCACGGGAAGAATTTCGACCAAAGCGACTCCACGACAGAAATGCAGCAGTGGGATGTTTCTGTATTAGAAATACAACAGTACCACATTCCTAAAATTGCAAAAAGAAAGGGCACAAGTCTCTCGTTTCTTTGAATCCATATGACCTAATAATGTTTTACAACTTTAACATTTTACCTGCGGCTAATTTTAATGGAGACTGTTTTCATTCACAGTGAAGTGGAAAGATTCATCCAGTGATTTCAGGCTCAGATGTGACTACAGTGTCCGTGTGACGGGTCTGTTCTGAGAACAAAGCACCTCACTTGGTTCACATTTTTCAAATGTTGGGTCAGATAATACAAACAGTGAGGAGACCAATGTCCAGTGTTGTTGCATACTGTATGCAGCTGGCAGCAGAGTACAGTGTAGTTAGATGTCAAGTGTAGTTAGCGAGACGTCCAGTCGTCTTAAGGAACAGTTTCACATTTTGGGAAATACGCTTATTTGTATTCTTGCTCAGAGTTAGATGTGTAGATTGATGCCACTCTCATACTTGTAAGGGTAAATATGAAGCTACAGGTAGCAGCTGGTTAGCTTAGCTTAACATAAGGACTGGAAACAAGGGAAACAGCTAGCTTGGAGTCTTGTCATCACCGTTAAGTTGCCAGTAGAGCTGCAAGTAGCGACTATTTTCACAATTACTCCATTAATCATTCTGTTCTCAAATTTTCAAATGAATAATGAAAAATGATGATGTGTTTGTGTCTTTTCCACAGAGACCTAAGTTATGTCTTCAAATTGCTTCTTTTATCCAACTAATGCCCAAAAACTCTTCATTTACTATTTTATCATAAATAGTAAATGAAATTTATCATAAATGACAAAGGAAAGCTGCGAATCCTGACATTTAAGAAGCTGGAATCAGCAAATGTTCGACATTTTCGCAAGAAAAATGACTTGAAGAAAAACTGCTTACCAGAACAGTTGGCAGTTAGTTTTCTTTCGATCGACTATTTGAATAATCAGCTAGTCGTTGCAGCTCTAGTTGCCAGGCAAAAACCCAGGGTGTCATTTTTACACTTGGGTTTAAGTATCCAAACAAAATAAAACATGTTAACTACTGAGCTGAAGAAGATCTAGTCGACAGCTCGTCACTACCTTCATATTTACTGTCCAGACATCAGATTGGTATCAATCCTGTCATCTAACTCTCAGCAAGCAAGCAAGCGTATTATGTCTTTATTAGCTATTCCTTTCACGGAGGCCTGTGGCTCAAGTTTCAGTTTTGTGACATAACAGTTTAGTTGTGAGGTGAATAAAACTAGAAGATAACTTAATGTATGAGCAGTTCACAGTGTCAGTCACTTGGTGCAGTGGAGGCCTCGGCTTTATGAGGCTTGTGGATTGGACGCTGGCATCGAGCAGGCTCCATCATCAGAGCATCCATCACATCTCTGAGCTGGCTGAGTCAGCGTTAAGGCTTGTTGGTGGTCTTAGGTTTAGTCTGTGTGGTGGTTTGCTTGTCGGTGTCAGAGGGGGTTAGAGATGTGGGATTGTGGATCGCTGGCGCAGGTGACAGTGGAGGGTTTGGGGGGCCAGTCGGCGTCGTCCTGCAGCTCCAGGGTCAGGTGCATGTAGCGCACCGTTGGGGGCTTGTTGTTCCGACAGAACAGCCAGGAGAGGAAGGGCGGGCCCCAGCGGTCATTGGCCACCTGGAGTATGAACAGAGCTTATCACATCATGATGAAGAGCTGTCCCAATTAAAGGGTCACTGTCGTTTGAAGAAGAAATTCAAACTCAGGATTTTAATATTTACAATATTAATGAGTTTGTTTGAGGCTAGGCAGGTGGCAGGGTCAGCCAAATATAAACAAAGTAAACCAGTATGAAACTGTGCTGTCCTTTAAGGTCAGTTTGTTTATTCAGTCATGAAAACGTTTGTTTATTTAGTTTGTTTAGGTGTAAAAAATAAATCTGTCAATGAAGATCTTTGTATTCTGAGTAAAATTTCTTCCCCAAAACTACATACTGCACCTTTAATTATTAATCATTTCATTTTTTAAGTCACAGTATCACAGTTTCTGCTTCTAGTGAGTGGATCTGTGAATAAATCCCGGAAAGACTGATGAAGGATTCATGAGATGAGCCAAAACTGGAGAAAAACACCTAAATTAAATATAGTAGAAAAATGAAAGACAACGCACTTAATAATCTACATCTTATCATTCAGTTCTATTTAAATGTAGTCTATATTGATTATTTTTAAAGCAGTCACAAAATCTAACAGGTCATCAGAGGAAAATATGAAGCAAGAGTAAAGTGACAACAAACAAAAACAGACCAAAAAAAAAAAGGGTGAAGTCAAAGCTTCCCAACCTGAGGTGCGTCAGCAGACGTGGACACTGTGGGGCGATTTACCCCCTGATTGGCTCTGAAAACTAGCCTCCACAAGATGATGTCAACGATCAAAATCTATGGAAGATTTCAGTGGGAACTTGAGAATCAGCTGATCATGAAGATCGGGTTACAGCCACAAGAAGGCACAGGGAAACAATTCAAATAGAAACTTTTTAAAAAGGATTCATTGATTTCATTCATTAGGCGGGAATGCATTACCGACCGCTGATTCAGTCGGGAAAAAAGCAATGCATGCAAATCACTGTTTTCTCATTACACAGGGAGATCAGTCACGGAGAGCGTGTGGGGTGTGATGTCTCTAAAGCGTACCTCCAGCATGAAAGACACGGCCGCATTCACGATGACAATGATGACCAGTGTAACGCGCCAGTCGTGGGGAACACACACGATCTGAGAGGAGGCAGAGCGGCAGGGAGAGGGAACTTCACAACCACTGGGACAACTTTACTCTTTTTTACTCTCTTATAACTGTTCACATCTAAAGGGAGAACTTTAATTATGTCTTTCAGAGCAGCAATTACGAAAAACGAGAGAAAGTATAAGTTTACCTCCAGGAAGCTGTCGATGGCAGGAAGAGGATACAGCATGATGAAGAGGAGAAAAGTGTACAGACAGACGCAGGACAGCATGAACGGCCCTTATGAGATAAAAAAAAACAGAATTTAACAGATTAAATAGACTATTTTAATTTGTAAGCAGATCAAAAATATATACATGAAGGGATTAGTTCACATTTAGATTGTGATCGTCTACATTTTCATACCGAAGAGATATAATAACAAGATCTAGAGAAGAAATGGATGAATTTCAGAAGATGATTTATCACAAGTGGAAGTCTACAAAATAATCTTTTACTTTCTGTCAACTTTTTATCTAATTTCCTATTTTTAAAAGAAAAAATATTCATTTATTATTTTATTTCATTTCAGTATTGTATATAGCTTCATTCAAAAGTTGCTCTGACAATCAATCCGTGCGTCGACAGCACTGAATGCGTCTTACAGTTCTTGTAGCTGGGCTGTCTGAAGGGCTTTCCCTTAGAGAAGACGATGGCCACAGCCAAATACTGGAAGGAGGAGACGTAGAAGAGGGTGGTGTTCTCGTAGTTCTTGATGTTTTTGTGGTCGTGAGGGGACGTTACGTTCAGGCTGAGGCCGGAGCTGGAAACATTACAGGCACTACAGGAGACGAGAAGACAAGAGGAGAAGAGAAAATCAGTCAAATTCAATACAAGTCAATGTTTTCTTTTGTGTTCTGTACTGTTGTTTCTCTTCTTTTCATCTACCGACCAGCTTACATTATATAAAATGTCTAGCTGTATATAATTAGTAGAAAACTATCTAAAACTAGAAAAAAAAAAATGTTTTTGCCTTTTGGTTGGTTTTCTCCTAAACAACATCACTATATGAATTACATTACAGTAAATTACATTCATTTAGCAAGTGCAGTCCACCATGAAGATACAAATCAAAAATTGCTGGAATCATGTGAGTACATACCATTTCTCAAACAAGCAAAGTAAGAGAGGTTTATAGGGAACCGATCTAAACATCAATGGTGTCGTTATTCTGTAGCTATTAAATTGTGCATGACCGATGCAGGACGGCATGAACGATACGTTACGGCAAGAAACTTTAACATTCACCGGGCAGCTGTTGGTTTCAGACGTGTTACTCACTCTGACTGAGGCGTCCACGTCTCATACCAGCTCTGCTGTCGCACTAAGAGGAAAGCCAGGACCTGGAAGACCAGGCAGGTGATAATCTGGGTCAGGACGGAGCACAACAGAGGGCCGGAGATGAGACTGGACGGTGGCCGACGCCAAACCAGCTCCTTCCACGCTGGGTTCAGACTCACTGAAGACAGAAGCAAAACACAGAGTTATTATATCTGATCGTTTTTGATTAACCCCCCCAAAACTGTTTCAAGCATTTTAGAGCTTCTCTTCGTGCTACTCACTTGTGAAGGCAATGATGAGAATGATGGCGATGTCAATGAAGAGGAACTGGAAGTCTCCCAAGTTGCTGAGAATCTACAAACATGAAAAAAAGTCACTCAGCAGCAGAGGACCACATCAGTAATGTCTGCATCTATAAGACTGACTGACTCCATGTAAATTCATGTGATCACGCCGTGATGTATTTCACTGATAGCCTTCACACACTCAGGAACAAAACAACTTCACTTTGCGGTCGCTGCCTTTGTTTCACAGGCTGGAAACCCCCACGTCTTTCTAAAACCCCAAACTGGCTTCTACTTGCTCCTCACGTCTTCTTCTGCTCACGAAGCGTCTGTATCTCATGTGGGAACCAAACCAGCGTCTGTGACTCAATGGCACTGACCGCACAGGCAAACAAATGCAGGACCTTCAATAACATCTCAAAACACCATTATGGTGGAAACATCTAAAAAAGAAGTGGAAAAATATATATATTTTTTTTTCTCTTTCTTTTTTTTACCTTGAATAATATCACAGATATTTCTCAGTTTGAACATTGTCGGAAACATTTGGGATAATGTGAGCACACAACTCAACACAACATATAACAAAGGTCTCATTGTTGTTAGATATTTGTATACAGAAATATTACATATTATATTTTTGAGGAGAGGATGAGGAGCATTGCAAATTAATTAAATAAAGAGTGTAAGAATATGAAACAGGTGTACTTATTTTAAATATAGCGTACTTACCGAGTAGAGCAGCGTGACACTGAGGTACTGGATGATGCTGTAGAGAGCCATGAACTTGAAGACACAGAATGATGTAATGAGGGCAGCTCGGCCCTCCCTTTTAAAGGTGAGACAATAAGAGTTAATCAGAATTAGAAAGCACGATATGTCATGTTTGTTATTGTGAGCTGATCGTATGGTTTGGAAACATGTGTAAGACAGTTTGTAACATACATTTTGTTATATTTCTCAAATGTCAGAGTCTATATTCCTGAATTTCATCAGACCATTAGGAGCGAGCTGCTACCTGATGAGGTTGGGGACACAGGAGATGTTTGGGGTGGAGGAGGTGAAGGGTGAAGCAACAGAAGCCTCCAGCTCAGACAGAGAGATCCCACTGTGAGCTCTCTTCAGAGCCTGACACAGAGAGAGAACGTCAGTATAAAAACTTATCAAGAAGAAGAGGGTTTAATGTTTTAATGTCAGTTGAGAAACTTGATTTTTGAGACTTTCACTCATCTAAGTATCATTTCACAGTTTAGATACTAGTGACTGTGAAGAATAAGCTTTTCCGTGCAACACATTATGTATGATAAGAATAACATTACATTTGAGCAATTTACACATCATAAATGTCAACAATCACAAGTTTCAAGTTTTTTGCAGTTTTAAAATATTTTTTTAAAAAGTCTGTGTGGCTGTGTGGCTACTCAGTACACCATTTAATTTTTGATTTAACATTTATTATGGCTTAATTGTTGGATAAATTAGATTTAGATTAGATTTTCTTGAAAAAATGTTAATGTAAAATTTGAATTAGATTTGAATGTTAAATAAAATGTAAAGAAAAACCTGCACTATAGCCTCACACCTCTAGTTTAGATCTTTTCATGGATTTGTGTTGAGTTCAACTAGTACTTTAAAGGGAATAATGTTTTTTGTTCATTCTGGCCGATAAAAGATGATGATGGTGAAACGAATAAACTTTGTTTTAGGGCCGTACGGCCAGACAAGAGAGCAGTGATTTTCCTCAATTCATCCTCATCACTCTGCTATAAAAAATGCTTTACTTTTATGAATTATCTGACCAAGATAAGCTGGAATTTAACCCAGTGACAGGCATTAAAAAAATATACAGAAATATACAGAAATAGTCAATCTTCTTGCCAGTGGTCTTGTTTCCTTATGTAGGTCACATAGAGGCGTCAGTATCAAACTGAAAGGATTTCATAACCAGTTAAAAGTTCCTAGTACGTTTAAGTGCTGTAAAGGAAATGATAAATGTCCTCTGTGGACACCAGTGAGTTAAAGGATCTTCCAGAGTGTTGCGTCTATTTTTCTGCACAGATCTTGAGATCCAATCAGACACTGGCATGTGAGCTGGCTTACAGAGGTGGCATCAGTCTGATGTGAGATGGAACAAAGTGTTTTAAGAGATAGTTAATATTCTAAAACGACCGGAAATGGTGGACGACGTGAGCGAGACCCAAAACACAGAGAGACAGGACAGATCAATACATTCTGTGACTTGTGTATATTAAATGAATATAATCCACACTTACTCCACAGTCATTGGCGCCGTCGCCGCACATTCCAACAGTGTAGCTGGAAGGTGAACAGAGAGAGTGAAAGTTGTACATATGGTGGTGACGATGAGTCTCTAACATCACATGATCTCCAGCAGAAGGAACTGAAGCTCATGAACAGATTTAAAGTGAAGCCACAGACAGATGAGCAACTTACTCCATGCTCTGCAGGACTTCCACCAGCTGAGTCTTCTGGTCTGGAGCCATGCGGGCAAACACAGTGGCTCTCAGCACGAGCTGCAGCGCCCCCATGTGGAGAGAGAAAGGATTACGAAATCCAAATGACCAGTTTAGTTAGAGAGAAGCCAACGTAAACAGCACCTTTTATCTTCACGACAGACTTCCCACAGCTGATATTAACAAAATGTGAATATGTTGAGATGAGCCTCTACCTTCTGGATGAGTTGAGGGAAATGCTCGGTGATAACGGCGAAGGATCTGCCGCTCACGGCGAAGTGATAGCTCTGTTCCTGCAGAGTCACCTGCCTGTCACACACCTCCTCCTCCAGGTTTATCTCCACCGTCTGAATGACAGAGGATGAGTCAGTCGTCACTAGAAGACCAGAGAACTACCAAACTGTATTAAAAGATTATTACATCACTGCAAAACAGGTAACTGCACCGCCCTTTATTCTGATCTTTGTCAGAAAATATTTTCTTTAATGTTCAAACTGATAAACTTTACTGTTTTCTACACTCATGAATTTGATGCCTGCAATGAGCAAAGTCAGAAGAACCACAGTGTCCAAACTTTTTTTGAATCAGGTTTGTACAGTATCTGTCATGGCTGGAGGAAGACTTCATCATGTGTCAGACGTCCCTTTTAGTCTTTTCTGTCAACCCCTTTCTGTGGCTCTTCAATAATGAATGCCTTAGTCATTCGTGTTTATTCATTCACTTTACATTGTTTGGACAAGATATGAACCTGAGGCACAAAAAAACATCATAGACTTATCTGAACATGCAGTCCTCAGACTTGTATAAAGCAAACAGTAGAGTGGTTCAGCAGGAATGAGAACCAAAAGTCATTACCATCATTACAATGAACAGGCTGAGTGCATGTAGACTGCTGGTTTTTTTATAATCTTATATTGATTGATCTGAAGCTTTCTGTCTCACCTGATTGTCCTTGATGGTCTGAGCAGGGTTTTCAGTGTAACGCCACGTGATGCTGGCGGGGTGCAAATCCTTGGGAGGCACAGCGTCTGCTATAATGACCTTCTCATGTGAACGGATCATCCCACAATCCCGAGCCACTGATATCGCCGTCAACATGTTGTCACCTACCAGAGGATACGTACGTCATCAGGGCAATCAATGCAGTAATGACTCAACAAGTGAATTAAGTCAGTGATCTGATTTACCTGTGACCATCAAAGTGCGGATGTTAGCGTGTCGTAGTTCTTGTAAAACTCCGGCTGTCTCCTCTTTTATTTTGTTCTGCATGATGATCAAACCAAGGAAGTCCATGTTGGTTTCTATTAGGTCCCTAAAAGCAACAAAACACACATTTTACAAGTAAAAAACACAATTTATTTGTCACTAACTCGCACAAAATTATTGTTTCAAGTCACTTTATAGAATCAGAAAAGGTACCAAACAATTAAGGGACTTAAAAAGGGCACTATGTAGTTTTGGGGGAAACAATTTAAAGTCAGAATTTTAATATTTTCAATATTAATGAGGCAATAATACAAACTCAGAAATATTTATTTTTTCCATAACTGAATAAACAAGCTGTTCTCAGAGGAAAATAAGATCCCAGAACACTGTTTGAAGCTTGAAAGGTGGCGGGGTCCGCCACATATCAACAAAGTGAAAAAGTATGAAACTGTGTTTGTTTATTCAGTCATGAAAATGCAGAGAGTTTGTTTATTTAGTTTGTTTAGCCATTAAAAAATCAGTCGATGAAGTCTTTAACTTTCTATTAAATATCATTAGATGTTATACATCTGTGGGGCTCATTTGATTACAGGAGTTGTAAATCATTTTGTTTTGGACAAACCTGCTGGTCCACTTCTACTTTAGTTAATGATTTACTACATTTATCAGAATGATGGAAACACACAGCGGGGGAGTTGTTGCTTTTAATCAAATGGTCGTGTGGGCTCAAATTGCACCATATCTTGTGGCTGTGTTACATTATAATATGTTGAAGCTACTGTTGGTGGAAAAACTGATGTTTCTGAAGCTTCTTCTTTGGTGGATAACAGCTTACATCCTGATTCAGAGATCACTGACACCCAGATCTAATGTTTTTCTTGTGTTTCAGATTACTGGAACGTTTCTTTCCAGCTGAAGCAACATTGTAAATATTTGGACATTCTGTCAGTTGGTGTGTGTTTGTCCAGTTATCAGTGGAGCTACCATGTCCTGCAGAGTTTAAGTGTTTTAGGGTGGGTTGTGTCTGTAATGTCAGTGGCTCCGTGTACTGTGGACAGTGTTATCTGTGGAGTTACCTGCTAAGGCTCTGGACTTTGTGCCAGGAGAGTTTGGACTCCAGCTGTCGATGTGCCAGGGCAATAACCCTGAAGCCCTGCCTGGTGTAGGTCTCCAGAGTCTCTGTGAAGCTCTGTGGGACTGAAGAGCAGGACAGAGCCATGTCACTCTGGCCGTGTCTTTACTTGATTGCAGTATTGTTTAATAGGCAGGGAAGAGATATTTTATTTTGGTATAGGTGCGTAGGAGAAGACCGAAGGCCGACAAAATCAGGGAAAAGACTAACCTAGATAACCTGATGAAGGCCTAAGTACCGAAACGTTGTGGTCATTAAACTTAATTGCGATTTTCGATTATTAGAGATTAGATGCCAAATTAAGGGAGCGCATATCCACCCAAACCTGCAACATAAAGACGTGTCAGACCTGTGTGCTGTTTGCAGAGGCTGGCCACGACCTCCGGGGCTCCTTTCAAGTAAGCGTCCATGTGTTTCTCCCCCAACCTCCTGACAACCACACTCATCCTCTGCAGGGCCGAGGAGAAGGGGAACTGACGCACGATACCAATCTCACAGGACTGAGGAGACACAAACGTTTTTTCTCGTGTTCAGTTTAAAGTAACAGGTTGACATTTTGGGAAATATGCTTGTTCGTGTCGGATGAGAAGATTGTTGTAACACACTGTGCAGTAAATATGAAGCGACAGCCAGGGCATGGTTAGTCTAGCACAGCCAGATCTTTCTCCACAGTGCTGTGTCAGGTCAGGTCAGGTCTGGCTGTGCCCTTTAACAATCTACAAAAAACATCTGGCTTGTTTGTATTCCTTTAAACCAATCACAAAGCTGTTTCCCACTTTCTTGTTTTAATGCTAAGCTAAGCTAACCAGCGGCTGACAGTAGCTTCATATTAAGTCTACAGATGAGTGTGCTCATGTAACTCTGCAAGAAAAATACCCTGGGAAAGGGTATTTCCCAAATTGTCCAATTTTCTTGTGTGAGTGATGAAGTTTTCATCAAAAATGAACAACTTACTGATAATTCAGACAGCTCCTGGAAATAAAAGGATGGAAGGATTGATTATAATTCTGAGATCAGGCGGGAAGTTGAGGATGTATTTCTTCATAGCCAGAAACAAACATACGGATCACCGGGTCACTGTACCATGTTCTGAGTCAGCGGATTGTTCTGATTGGCTTCAGGGACGGTGTGCTTTGGAGGTCGAACAACCGTGGGCATTATGGGATTGTGGAGTGCCGTCTCTTCCTCTGTGGGTTCTTCGAGGATCTAAATGAGAAAAAAACAAGATCATATAATATTTTAGTCGTGTGTTGAGTTTACAGACTCCATTAAGCCTCAGCCCGAGCTTCCACTTGACAGGAAGAGGCATTTTCTGCTGTTAATGCTAGAGTATCCATGGCACCTGGCTTTCATCATTTTAGCCAAAAATCGCTCACTCTGCCGAGGCGACGAGCGTGGTGCTGCATAATTCATGAACAGACTGGTGTCCATGCTGGGTGTGGTGCCGCTGTCTGAACATGCTGGGTGTAAACACTGAAAATCTTTGCTCACCCAGCCTGTGGCATTGAACATCTTGAGGTCTAACGGGTCTCCGGAGAGCTCGCCCTCGATCTTGGTCAGTGAGTGGCAGGTGGCCGTGCAGGCCACGAACGTAGAGTTCACCAGACTCTCTTTAGCTACATCAGACTCTGGAGGAGAAAAGCTGTAAGAGAGAGGGAGGATCTCAAAAATTCACACTGCGAGTTATGATAATTTAATATCCTTTTTCCAGAGAGGGATGGGAATCAAAACATCCTTTGTAAATGTTAATAACAACGCATCAGTAGACATGTTTCCTTTTCTTTCAGATCCCTCAAGTGTACAAGATTTTCTGAAAAATCAACTGAATACAGGTTATAGATAAAATAGCAAGACAGAAGTATCAGTTTTAGGCTGAGCTAGCAAGTTGAATACCTAATAAATCATCACATTCATGCAAAAATCAGACAGAATCCAGTACTGCCATAGAGAAGTCCTGCTCATTGATTTGTAAAATTTCTGTCTTTAGCCTCCAAAAAGCTTATTGTCACCACAGCAAGACTTGTTACAGTCACATCCCTCTGGATTTTTTATTCTTATCTGTTTTATGGTTAAACTCAGGAAACTGACACACAAGATCCAAATCAAAGATGCTTTCTTACCTGCCATCTTCAGCTCTCTGAATACCCCACAGGTCCAAACCATCCTCAGTCAGAGTACCAGTCTGAAGGAGAGAATAAAACAGGCGGTTAACGATGCACAAACCAGGCTGTGTTATTCACGCCTCACAGCAGGAAATCAACTCTAACGCCCAACAATTCTCAGAAGTGCAGAAATGGAGACAATTTTTTTTTTTAAATACTAAAATCCGTTCAGGAGAGGATGACCTGTTCATGCAACAACATGCACACACACACACACACACTTCCTGTATAACTTAAATAAAAACTTCAATATCTCGACACAGATATCCACTATGTTGTGAGATTTTTTTAACTCTTCCTTTTTGACATGGCTGATATACATGGTGACCATATAGTGTCCATTTTCAGGGTTATTTTATTTGTGAGCTTTTCCATAATAAATACCTCATTCACCTTTTGCTGCCATCATTCTGGCTGCAGAATGACTGTAGTTAGCAAACAGTTATTGTTGTCAGTATTGATTAATCTGTTCATTTTCTCAGTTAATCATTTTGGTGTAAGAAATCTCAGAAAAAAAAAAAAAAGTTTCCCTATTAGTTCTCACTCAACTTTGCACTTTGCCCTTTCTCTTTGCACTAACAGTACAACACTTTTCTCCCTTCTCAGTAAGTTGTAACCAAATGACATTGTTATGTAACCATAGCACTGCCTCATGACATCAAGATTCATTTTCATTTGTGATACGATGATCATAAAACACTTTTTATGGCCCAGTTATGACAGGACAACATTAACTTGACGTGAAAGTAGGTTTGGATGCTTCATAGCTCTTTGTCACACATTCTTCGTTGGACTTTGTGCAGTCTTAGTCTGGCATGCTTCCCAGAGATACGGACACTGGAATCCCACTATATAAAATAGTTATAAAATAAAATAATAAATAAAAATAAATAAAAAAATAAAATAAAATATATAAACTGACAGCTGTGGCTTACCTTGTCAAAGCAGACCAGGTTAAGTTGGCCACACATGTTGATCCTCTGCGGACTGATGCAGAAGATGCCGACCTTCTTCAGACGCCGCTGCGCGTACACGATACCAGCCGTCATGGCCGCTGGTAAGGCTGGGGGCACGGTGATGGTGACGATGTCCAGAGACTCAATGATGATGGTTTTAGCAGGAACCTGGATGAGGTCGAGAGGGAAAACCATGAACGACTGACACACTGCAGGGAGCTGTGGCTATGAGTTAAAGCAGGACACATAAAGAACAGACGTTTCTTTTTTAACTCCACAGAGGTTTATGTCTCCTCTTAAGGAGCAGCGATACCTTGTTCATGACACTGAGGATGATGGTGTAGATGAAGCCGATCCCTGCCACCCCCACCAGGCACAACAAGAACAGGTAAGCATCGTGGTACAGCTTGAAGTCGGTGGGTTTAGGGTAGAGGATGGAGCGCACCAGCTGGCCTTTCTCTGTACTGAAGCCTGTGGGAACATGTAGATAATGACATTTATGATTGGTGTGTACTCTACAGCTGAAGCTAAACTCCCAGTGCTCCCACTCTGTTTATCTGTCTCACCTGTTCTGACCACAACAGCCTTCACCAGTTCACCAGCGTAGAAGCGGGTCTGGATGACCTGGGTGCCACAGAACAGGGTGTGTCTCTTGTGCTCCTCCATGTCGTAGCTGCTGGCTGCATCCTCGCCTGAACTGGGCAGACTGGTCTTGGTAACTGGCACACTCTCTCCTGAAGATGGAGGGAGAATTAACAGACATTCAATAAAAAACAGACCTCAGAACAGAAGAAGAAGCCTGACAAGTGAAATCAAAATAACTGTGATGCTCTGCAAATTAGCAGTATGTTCCATATGCTTACACTTGGAGAGCACATAGAGATAGATGCTCCTTCACTGGCACTAGCTAACTCCTTGTTAGTAATGTTAGCTGTAACCTTAGCATCCTCGCTATCATTCACCTCTTCAGCTTGGCTGGGAGCAGCTTTCTGAGATGACTGAAAAAAGTTACTCTTGACATTATTATTTCGGTCTAAAGCTCCTGCCAGCTCCGTATTTTTTATTCTCCTATTTTTTTGGCATACCGATGTATGTGCAGGTCCTGGTACAAGCTCCAGAAAGAGTTGATAAGTAAAATAAATTGAATGTTAAGCGGTAATATTGAAATACAACCTGTCAGCATGCTCTCATTGACGATACATGTCCCATGGGTGAGCACAGCGTCGCAGGGCATGATCATCCCATTGGCTGGAATTACGATGACGTCACCGGGCACGAGCTCTGTTGACATGGCCTGTTCGATATCTAGAAACAACATAAAGAAAGAGAACAGTGAAAAAAGGAGAAATAATTGGATTCATGAACTACAAGTGTAGAAATGCTACTCATACAGTGTTGCTAAATATTTGCAATATATGAATAATTGCTCTGTATTGTGTTCAGAAAGTTAAACTTGCCTTTGTTTCCTCTGCACACTGAGACACGGAGCACGCTGTGGGCTGCCACCATGTCATGCAGCATCACATATTGCTGCAATAAGACAGACGCTGTATTAAAGAGTGGGAGAAATACTTCTGGAAACACACAATCACTCACAACTGGCTGAGTTTTCCGGAAAGATTATTATGACCTAAGTTTACCAAGGCCCAGAAACTGCTCATTATCTCACCTTTTTAATGGTATACAGTGAGGTAGCTATGGAAATGACAGACATGAGAACGATGGCTGTGGCATAATAGTAGTAGTCCTCAGCGCTCCACAGAATAACGCTGAAGAGCTGGAAGATGTAGAAAGGATTCAAGACCTGATAAAGGAAGAGAAAGGTGATGTTATTAGTGGTGTTTATACAAAAGGAAGGTGTCAGAGGTGATATTACACAAAGAGCTATGAACTCACTTCTTTTATGAGGAGAATAAATATAGAGGGCACCCTCACAGCGATCTCATTCTCCCCGAAAAACAACGCCCTGATGAGGAATAATTTAAAGCGATTTGTCATTTAATCTGATCACAAACATGCATACAGTTAATAAGACCAATTAAAAAAATGAGATAAGAGAAGTGTAGGAAAATGACACGTGTGTGCATGTGTGTACCTGTACTCCTGCAGTGTTTTAGACAGTCCAGAGCTGTGGTCAGAGTGGATGCTTGCACAGCTCACCTTCACATCCTCCAAGCCTCTAGAAGAGTCACACACACTCATTTCTGCTGCAGTTGTGCATGCATACGTATACATGTGCACGATGCATACTGCTCAAACTATTCAATAACAGGAATGTAGTGTGTTTAGCAAAGATTTTGGACCACAGGAATGTTAGCATCACGTTGTTTGTTTTTTAATTGGGACACTTACTTATAAAATTCAAAGTTCTGTATCACATCGTCCCAGTAGTATCTGGTGCTGTGGTGGGTGAAGTAGTGGATCTGACAGGGAGGGAGCAGGCGGTCAGATATCGACTAAAAGATGTACAGACAGCCTTCAAAACCAGCCGATACTGGATCTAGACTCTCAGCTTATGGGTCCCATACTATGCTGCTAGAACATGTTTACATGCTTCAGCTGAAGTTCCAGAAGTGACTTTCCCATTCATTCACTCCACTAACACAATCCTCATATAGAGAAAGAGTTGTAAGCCTGGAACTAAACAACCAAACAACAGCAGTTTCCCGCCGTGGTACCTCATCAGGCTGTCTATGGGCAAATTTCCCACAAAGCTCCTCGTGCGCAGCGCCGATGCCGTGCTCTCCGTTCCCCAGCTGAGCCGTGGACTTCAGATCCAAGCTGTCAAAGGGTTTCCTCCCTGGAGCCAACATTACGTGCACTTTGGCTCGAAACCACTGCTTGAACTCATCCTGTGATAACAACATAAAGAATTACATTTTTCTTCGGCTGTGGGACGACACTGAATTTATCATCGGTAGCCTAATACAGTGCGTGTGCCAAAGAATGCAACGAGTGTCAGGGTGATTTGTGAGCAGAAGCACAAGAGTGAAGAAATGGAAATACACCCACACAACAGGCATTTACAAATGCTTTTAAAGTGTCAGGTGGGTCTTTCTCCTTGTACGACGACAACCTCAACTAAAATTGTCGACTGTGTGAAAAAAGAAAGCAGCGTTTTCTCACCGTGGTCCTGAGCAGCAGTGTGTGTGCTTCCCTCACTGAGGTGTGTGTGCAGGTGCCCTTGACGCCCCACTCAGGCAGCCAGTAGAGCAGCAGCAGCAGGAGACCCCCGGTGCACACGGCACCTACACCCACCAGGATCATCTTCCACAGACAGGGCCGGTACCCCCACACCTGCTGCACGGGCAGACACTCATGTTAACACACCGAGGAGCGGGACAGAGACACTGCGCTGTGGTTTGTTAGTGAAGGCAGAGACAGCTGGTGATATACTGGATACAAACCCGGTGTGTAATGATGTTTTTCTATATTTTTCTTGTCAACAAAATACATGAAAAAAGCCCAAAACCAACAAAATGTTCGTCCATCTATTAATATGCCTATGACAGCATACTGGGCGTAGCAGAAAGCACCGGTGTTACTGATGACACTAACGATGGCTCTATTCTGTTCTGGTGTCTCAGTGAGTCGTGACAGTGTGACAGTGAAACAACATGCATAATACCAGAGCCCTGAAACTGAAGTCATCATTCATGTTATTATTTCCACTTGTGCTTTTTCGATTGTGATGACAATTCTCAACTGTCATTCCCAAGGTTAGTTTAAAAAAAAGGTATTCCCTAAAACAGCTGGGCACTGCAGTTATCAGCAAACGTTATCCAAACAGCTGTGTTACCTTTGGACAGACCAAAGCTTCCAGTCCTCGTGCTAAGCTAATATCTGCTGGTGGTAGCTAGATATTTACCACACAAACATGAAATTGGTATTGATATGATTTTCTGACTCTCTGCTTGAAAGTGAACAAGCGTATTTCTCAGAATGGCGGCTTTAAGCACTGTGGCATTCTGTCGCTCTTGAAACTAAATCAGTTTAGGCCCCGATCGATGTTTCAGTTGGCTGATTTTATAGGTGGATATTGGCCTTTTACACATATATCAGTACTGGGGCATATGTTGTCTGAAATGCGCCAATATGAAAACTTTTTTTAGAGATTATGATGCAGAAAAAGAGACTTCTCAGTGAAGTTTCAGTGCGCTTGTCATTTTAGACAATAAAGTTTATTGTTGAACTTCCTCCATCAGATATCTTTGCCCCAGGTGTTAGATTACCACATTTGAGGGATCATTGCAAAAAAAAATGGCTGATACATTGATAATGAAGTGTTTTACTCCCTATTATCTGTTTTGGTTTCAGTTGCAAATAATAATATGAAGAAAGTAGCATGTAGATGGGAAGTGATATTTACCATCTCATCCTCCAGGCCCTGGTTTATTATCTTCACCTCTCCCGTCTTCATTCTGTCAGAAGTGCAACAACTACAAAGACAAAGACAAGGGGAGATCACCTTATTCACTACATGTTTGACATTTTCCCAACAGACTCTTTACTTGCGGAAACACTCTTATCATTAAGGGTCAGCTGTCTGGTCAGCAGAGCTGTTGCAACTTCAGTCTGGGTCAGCCTCAGTTTTATGACTTCAGGAGCAGAAAGTACCCAAACATGGAGAGTTAGTCAGAGATTCATTTGTACTTCTTTCCTATGTGTTTGTATAACATCAAGCATAGAAAGACAATCGGGATATTTCAAATTTAGGAAATGCAACTCTGTGAACAGCAGGTCTACTACGTGGAAAGTAATGAGCTGCCTAAAGGCGATAAAGGATTTCTCCTGCAAGTAACAACTTGAAACGTCACAAGAAAAAACTCAAAGCCTCTGGTGATATGCTTAAGAAAGCAGGTTTTTCATTGCACTGTTGTAATGCCTCATTTTGCCTTGAATGCTGACAGTTTTTCTTCTCGTTCAATGCATTTTATATCTTTTATTATCCCTCGACTTAAACTGCATCAGTTTAACTTTAAATTCTGCGTGTCTTGCGTTGTTTGCCTTTACTTTTGCGCTTTTAAATTGTAAATATTTTCACTTTCGCTGTATTTCATCTTGTGAATTACACTGAAATATGCTGGACAAGTAAAATTCTTCTCCTTGCCAAAGAGTCTGGTCTCAAATCTCTTTTACAGTATCTCCTTTAAATAACTTCTTCACTGAGGTGTCGCTGAATGTATTAAAAGATGCTTTACACACACACTAACCCATCAGCTCACTGACAACTCCATTAATCGACATAAAGTTGCTCAATTTGTGACAATGAACGTGACGATTAGTGTGATACAGTGTTGTGCTGTTAAGCAGTGATCCAGGGCAGGATAGGCAGTAATACATGAAAACCTTTGCACCTCGCACATGTTTTATGTTCAGTAACAGTCACACCTGCAGTAATGTTTGACTCAGTCTATCTGACCTGCCAGCTCAATAAACACCACCATGTATATACTTATTTTACAACTTTATTGTGCATTTGACACAGGAAAAAAAAGATACTTTGACTTACTTTTGAAGGGAAACACATGGATCCAGATTAGGCACAAATTATTGATTGCACAAGTATTCACAACATCTACTATGACAAATCTACACCTCGTATTACAGAGAGCACCATCCACCACCATGCAGACAGCATCGTGATGTGTGGATACGGGTCCTGGAAGGCTCGAGGAGGTGAGGCGAGTGAAGTAAACGCAGCCAAAATAAGGAGAAGTCCTGTCTGAAAGCCTGCTGCAGTCTGCAAGTGAGCCAGGACCTGGGATGAGATTTATTTTTCCAGCAAGACAAAGACGCCAAACATAAAACCTTAAAGCTACACGGGACTGGCTTCAAGACAACTATGTGAAAGTCCTGGAGGGTCCAGATTTCAATCCAGGATTTGAGGCAGATTTTCTCCCCAAGCAGAGCCCCTGTTACAACTTCACAGACCTTTTCACATAAGAATTAACCTGCAAGAGAGTCCAGATTCCAGATGTGCAGACCTACCCACTGAGACTCAGCTCCTGGCTGCAACTAATGCAGAAGGTGCCTCCACCAAACACTGACTGACTGACTGCTTATGTAATGAATGCTTTATTACACTTATATTAGATTTATAAGATCCCACTCCAACAGATGACGTTCAAGTGTCAACAAATCACAATTAACCAAAGACAATTCAAGGCTGTAAAACAATAAAACAAAGTCCAAGAAGCTGGATGACTTTATAGACACTGAACAACCTCCTTTATTAACTATTGCTCCACATCAGAGTGGAAGACGCGTGTCCAAACTGGATCTTTTACGCACCGATTACCGGCTTTGGAGCCATTTCAGTCACAGTTTTAACCGTTTTAAAGTCATGTAAGAGTTTTCTCGAGTTGCTGTTGAGCTGTGATGAAGCCTAACGCCACAGACCGTGTAAATAAGCACACATCCATGCGTAGTAACGACTCACCGACGCCCCTCCGTCTCCTCTCAGTGCATCACACGGTCCATAGTGAGGCGAGGAAACCGTCAAACAGCCGCTGCATTAAACAACTTTCCTCGGATGTGTCCGTGTGCAGCTCAGTAACGCCGAGGATCAACATGTGTCTGCACACACACGCCGACACGACACAGCTGCACGCTGCGCTGCGCTGCCCGGACCGTCCCAAACCGGCCCATTCACAAGGAAGTGGGAAAACAGGATGTGAGGTCATTAGAGGACACCGGGTCTGGGATGAAATGCCGAGAAGTTGCAACAAATCGGAAAACTGCAGCGACGTGTGCAAGAAACGATCAGCCTGAGACAGTGAGGGTCCTCCAGTCTCCTCTCAGTGCGTCTATACATGTAATCATACATTATTTATTGATCAGCGGCCCACTGGTTGGATGATATGGCATGTTTAGCTGGTGCTACTTCAGGTCAGTGGCAGAGAGGAAATGAGATGTGAGCAGGTCCTGGGTCAACCTTTGGTTTAAAGAAAACTCAACAACAACAGCTGGTTTGGTTTTAAAATACATTTATCTTCACATTAGAAAATCACACATGGATGAAGTCTGGATCAGCCTTTCACACAGCAAAATCATCACGTGAGACGGTCAGGGTTCTTTAATATGATTTCATATCAATGGTTTAAAGTGAAAAATATATCAGCTGAAATTACGAGGTGTAAAAATTCCTACAATCAGGCAGGACTTTGAATATAGTGTACACACGTGTCAGTACATTCAACCAGACTCCGAAGAGTCTTCAGCTCATACACACTGATGGGTAAAAAGAAAATTTAAAAAATCTTTATAACTTTTCCCAGGAAAGTTATTTAACCTTTGTTTCCCCCTTTTTTAACGGCTTTCCGTTTGCCAGCTCCATGTCCTTTACCTGGAAGAAAGAAAGTTTTGAAAAATCAGGACAGTACATTGCTATTTCTGGAAGTCTAGCCAAGTATAAATAATATTTATTTTTAAGAAAACCAACATTAACCCAGCCCCCTTATGACAGACACATTTCTCCCTGCATTTCAGCAGCTGCCACCAACTTCTTGCACAAGGACGCTGAAAAACATTTTCTAAATTAACTTCTAAAGAAGATGGTGCTACGTATTTATAAAGCTGTGATTCACTGATTGTTTGTTTTAGGATGCTCATCAAGAGCTGTAAACACATATTATCACAATATAGAGTTGGGGCTAACGTGCTAGCAAACAACTTATAAAACATATACAAACATATACATATAAAAACATCCAGCAGACAAGGAGCAACAGTAGCATTCATTTGGAGTCATGTTTGTGTTCACCAGCCCCTGAGGGAAATATCTGCCACTTTAAATGCTAAATACTCGACCCAGCTAATCGCTAACTGTGACTGTGTGCCTCTCTGTTCGGCTCTGGGAAAGAAGCAGAAAGTGGGTTTATCAGAGCAGATGCCTGCTTCAGCTAAACGAGCTTGAGAACAGTGAGATTAAACCAATAAACCAATGCAGGAAAGTTGCGGGTAAAATAATAAGAATAAAAAATGAGGTGAAAGATTTTACTTTTAAAAGTGTTCTGGTTTCTTTTTCTAGTCCATTGTAGTCCAAGTAGTACTGACCAATCCCGTTTAAGCGAGCTTTGGTTGCATTTCAAATAAGCAGTGCGTGTGGAAAGTTATAAGAGCGCTTTCACCGAAATTCAATCTCAGAGCCCATCATCTATCGCGTGATAACGATTTAGCTCTTGATTAGCTTTTGTTTTTGTTTTTTTCGATAAACATCTCTCAACTCCGATCTCAAGTTTCTAATGGGACTGTGAGCGATGACCGGCACATGGAAGAGGAAATCTTGGCCTGGATATTTATTATCCGTACATCTGCTGCTTACGCCATGAAGCCCTGAAACCTGAGCCATTCCCCCTGGTAGGATTAATTATAGTCAGATAATAGGAGATGGGTTCTGACACTGATCCATTGTTAAGATAAGAAATATTGATTAGTGTGGCTTGAAATAAGACCTCACTCTCTGTCGAGCTCTCCTGAAAAAACCTGATATTTTAACTCTCTGTTACCTCCTCTGTTGCCTTTTCCACCTTTGTCTTTGCGCCCACCTCGGGCAGCGGCCCTCTGACCTGCAGGCGGACGCCCCGCCCGGCCTCCCTTGGCACCCTGGCGGCCTTTTGCTCCCTTGGGGTTTGCGTAAGCGACAGTCACTTTGCTGCCGTCTATCTCACAGTCCTCCATGGCTTTTTTGACAGCTTTGCAGTTTTCTTCACTCTCAAAGTCCACAAAACCATACCTGAGAAAAATGTCATGTAAATTAAGTGAGTGTAAAGCAGAATTTGAGAATAATTTTTAAAAAACAAAAAGATAACTTTATGCTACTCACTTTTTTGAAGCTCCTGTCTCTTTATCTAGGATGACTCTAGCACTGACTGCCCCTTCAAAAGCACTTTTCAGAGTCTCTGCAGACGTTTTCTCAGCGAGGCCCATCACGACCAGAGTGGTTTGCAGGACTAAGGGGGGAAAAAACAACGGTGGTATCACCATTTTCATGACTCATCATGGCTCAAAATGACTTAACTAACACTTGAGTATTGATGTTCCTAATCCCACACACACCTTTCACCTCCTCCGACTTCTCCGACTTCTCTTTCGCCTTCTCCGACTTCTCTTTCGCCTTCTCCGACTTCTCTTGCATGTCGTAGAATTTTGCTTTGACCTCCCTTTCCAAGATCTTCATGTTTTGGGTGGACTGTAAGGCCTCTTCAGCAGCTGCCACAGTCGCAAACTCCACAAACGCAAATCTGCAGAGGATTACAGAAGTTGCCTCAGAGTATTCAAATACTTCTGCATTGGGTGAAAGAAAGGCTAGTGTTTATGTACTTACCCTCTTGCTTTGCCTTTGCTTTTAGGTACGGTGATCTGAACGGCTTTCCGAAAGACGCTCTTGAGTTTCTTTTCATTCACATTGAAAGACAAATTGCTTAAAAATAATGTGTTATTTGGAGGAGCTGCAGCTGTGAGGAAGAAGAAAGAGCTTTCATCAATAAAGGGACATTTGCTAAGTTCAGATTTAACTGCATGATCAAAAAATATTTTAAAAAAACATTTTATTAGCTTGAGTATCAACAGTGATTTACCTTTCGTGGTTTTGTTGTCATCTTTATCTGTGGCGGCTTGAGGCTTTTTTGCTTCTCCCACAGAGTCCACAATCAAAACCTTGTCTTGCATCTTGAAAACTCGTTTTTTCTGCAGTAGCTTCTTAGCAATGGCCTTGTTTTTTAGCTCCACAAAGGCAATACTGTTGAAAAATGAAGAAATTATTTAAGTACAAATTACAAATATCTGTAATTATTATATTAAATACACATTTTATTTTCTCACCACTGCTTTATTAAATATAATCAATAACGCATGTTCTGCACATCAGTATACAGAGGAAGGTATTTAATACTCTCACCCTTTGGTTGGGCCTTCAGCTCCACCAGGAAACCTCACATTGACGGCTTTGCGGAAGATTTTCATAATGTCTTCTCTTGTTGCTTCGCATGGGATGTTCTTCAAAAACAGACATTTGGCATCTCTGGACGCTGAAAATGGGACAGTCTTCAAGTCAAAGTGGGCAACTTTAAATTGAAATTCATGTGTAATAGAATTATTAAATCCAGTCGAGTTACCTTTTTTGTCCGCAGGTGACACTTTCACTTTCACCTTTTCCTTTTCCTCATCCTTGACCTTTGCTTTGTCGATCTTCATCGGCTTATCGAGTACCATCACCCCGTTTAACGTCAAAGCTTTGGTCAAGTCCATCTCTGAGGCCAAATCTACATGCGCATGTTTTCTTAAAAAAACAGTACAACAATACTTTTAAGTTAATTTAGTATTTAAATGAGCAGCAATATTCTGCCTCAGTGGATGAGACAAATCACCCCAAATGGACCTGATGATTTAATCTAATGTTAAGCAGCGTACTCACCTGGACCGGTCTAATCTGATGTCTTGAACCAGGACACTCTGTGTCATGAAGAAATTCGCTAACGAATCCTTGACTTCTTCAAATTTTTTAGCGGTGTTCAGGTTGCCAACAAAAAGACAGAAACCTGCAAAAAAAATAAAATGGTTAAGTGTGAGACCGTTAAGCGCGTTAAAGCACAAAGCAATTAGCAGTCTGTCTTATTTGAGCTCTTACCATCATTGATGAGCTTCGTCTTCTTCGATGGAGAAGTCTCGACGGCAGGGTCCACCTTCCGTTTCCCTTTTACTGCAACCAACAGAACATGTTGGTTATTTGGTACAACGTCATGACTAAATAAGATTAAAGTATGTAGTAGTACATCAGTATGTGTGATTTCTGGTCTCTCATCAGAGTGTTAGATCCTTCACATCTGCCATTAAGACACTTATATCGTAAATTCACTTTTAAGAATAAGATTCAAGAGATCACAAGTCATCTAGCACTTTTATTAATGTTGTAAATTACAGCAATTTCACTGAGATCAACTGAAGACTGCCTTAGATATTAAAAAATAAAATATTTTGTCTATGTCTAAAGATTATCTACGCAAAGTTAAGTCAAGGCTTCAACAAGTTATAGACGAGTGTGAGGCTTTTACTTGTTTAACAGTGTTTTTCTTTTGGTAATAATCTGACTGAAAGACTTCAAGGTTTCCAGCAGCTGCATCGTATGAAAGACTCATCTGTGAGTACACTTTGGTAAAACATTTAAGGCCACAGCATATACCGCTGAGTTTAGTCTAAATGTTAAGTTTAAAATTTTAAGTATATTGCTATAGCGCCACTAACAGGAGACTCATCCACATTACACATCATTTGGGAAGAGACTGCTGTGAAAAACTATTTTTAAAGTGAGACAGTAAGAAAGCAAATCAAGACAAAAAGACAGCTTTATATTTGACAACTCTATTATTAACTCTCGGAGACAATCTTACCTTTGGTCTCCTTAACAATCATCTGTTTATCACGCTCTCCTTCCTCATTCTTCTCCTCCCAGGTTACAGCGACTGCACTTTCTCTTTCTCCAACAGTGATGTCCATCTGACAGTCTAAAGAGGAAGTCATGTCACTGGCACTGCTCAGAATTTCACATTATGACTAATTTTATGGTGTCATATTTGCAGTACCTTCAGATTCCTGCGTCTCTGTGTCCTCTGTGGTACTGACTGCATCAGCTGACGAGCTGATCTGAGTGTGTTCACCTTGTAAAAATAGTCATGATTTGATTTAAAGACAGTAAAAAATGTTTTGCATCTTCCATTCAAGTGTAAAGCCGGTGTTTCAAACTTGAGATAGCTTTCTGGGTGGAGTATCACTTTAAAACCAAACGATGATTTCAACATCCAGATTTAAACAATGACTAACAACATCTGCGTAATAGAAGTAATCTTCCGTTTCTGAAAAAATGTGATGCAATAGTAATAATAGATTTGTGTAAACATGTTTACCGCTGTCTGTCATCTGACCACTTGCATCAGTTGTCTTTTCTGAGTCATCCACTGCTCCTTCCCCATTCTTCTCATCCCAGGACACAGTCACATTAGACGCACCTCCTTTGACTTCAATGACTGCGTCCTTCTGAGGATCTAAAGATGCAAATTCGTTACTGGCACAGCTCAGAAATTCATTTCGACATCATGTGTGATGTGGTTGCAGCAGTACCTTGTTCATCCTGTTTCATATCTGTGCTCTCCTCTTTGCCGACTATCTGTTCACTTGATGGGACAGTCTGTCCATCTGAAACGACAATTAATTAAATGATTTAATGTCACTTCAACATTAAGTCCAAACAGTCATATTAATTGTATACTTTGTCATTTCAAGGAAAGGACTTACCAGGGTTACTGTTGTCCTCTCCATCTGCAGCTTCCTTGTTGACAACTCTGCTTTGTCTTTTTCTTTGTTTTGTCTCCTGAAATACACACATTTATCACATTATGACCTCAATCTTGATTAATTTGTCAGTTATTTTTAAGATGGATGTATCATTAACATTATCAAACAAATAAAGCGGTGGAATAATCCCATAACCACACTAGAGCCCAAAGGTGATGTCTTCAAATCACTTGTGTACAAACGAACAAAATATGAAAAATATACTTAGAAAATAAAAGCAGCAAATTCTTACGTTTTGATTTATTCTACCTTAACAAATGTCATTAATGTCTATGAAACAGCTAATCGATTAGTCGATATCTAATCCAGCCCTACTTCAGAGTTAAATGTAATAACATTACTACAATGACAAACTGACGCGTTGTCCAGTTGCAAATTAACCAGTGAAAACAGGGTTTGTAGTTAGAAATGTGACTACCATCAACTGTTAGCTAACAGCTAACGTTAGTTAGTTTTAAGCTAAGTCCAAACACCTGTTAGCTTAAACAATCTACTTTATGCACACTGAAGCCTTGTAAATACAAATGTAATGTAACGTCATTCTTACTTCTGTCTTTGCCATATTTCTGCTATAATATCACACAATCACAGGCTGGCACACACAGTCCGAGCCGAGAAATACACGTGTGTCGAGCTAAAAACATCCACATGCGACTGTTCTACAGAACGCACTGCGCATGTGCGTGCTGTACTACGGGTGCCGACGGGTTTTTTTTTTTAAAAAGCTATATGCGATTCAACAAAAGCAACTCTGGTTAAACGTCATCCACATAGACCTGTGACTAGTATCCGGACTGCACTGCTATGAGCAAATTCTGGGTAATTATTGGGTAACAGTGAACAAAATCTCGAGGGGTGAAAGTATGTGGAAGTGTTTTTCGAAGCTAGTAAGCGCTCAAATTGAAATTCCTGACAGCTAGCCAAGTAGCCAATTAGCTTAACTTAACTCTTGAGTTGGTGAACTCCCACTTCAGCAATGCACTGGAGCTCTCCACCATACTCAAGAGCATGGAAACTCACTTTGAATGTAGCTGCTCTTTACTTCAACTGAACCTCGTTGTGTTTTTCACACACTGTGTTTTTTTGGTCGGCTTGAGGACTTAACTGTAGCAACGTGTTGACTGTAACAGGTACTGAACTTCGAAGAAACCACGGTCCGAAGGTCGAGCTTCAACGTAGCAGCTCACCCGGGGCAGATAAGGTATTATCGGGTCACACCACCCACCCTGGCTGTAAACAAGACCATTATGAGCTGATCATGGAGGACGTGGGACTGATCTGAGGAGCATCGGGATAAGCTTTTCTACAATGGGGACTCAGAGGAACGGTTTCAAGAAGGAAAGTTTCGTTTTGGCGGTGGACGTCGGGACGACTTCAATCAGATGTCACGTCTATGACAAGGAAGCACAAATCCGAGGGTCATGCACCACCGAGGTATTCATCACCTTCTCACTGTGCTTTTGGATAAATTTTACATCACCTACTTTCATCACTTATATGTGGAAAACATACACAAGCATACTATATTATCCAGAGGCTGATCTTTTATATTTCTTATTCCTGTCCCATTTCTCCAGGTTGTCCCCTTGTATCCAGAGGTGGGACATGTGGAGATGGACCCAGAGGAAATATGGAGAGGGTTTATCACTGTGGTCATCGGAGCTGTGCAAGGTACAGGTGCATCAGTTCCTCTTGAGGCATCTAGCTACAAGCATATTAAGTGTTGTGGATCGCGGATGTGATTCATTTAATATGTTCATTGTCACACCCTATAACCCAGAATTTCCAGTTTGATCTGTTTTACACATACAGCATGCAGAAGGCTAATGAAACTGTTTTTTTAAAAAACCTTGTTGTGAAAATGTGAATAGCTAGCTAGGCTGAAGTGGTTATTTCACCATTGAGAGTTTGAACCCTTGAACTCTGTCGTGGCTTTCTAAATAAACGTATGAAGACATTGATTCACCTAGAACTTTTGGGACTCACACATAATCTCTATGTGTGAGTCCCAGTTTCACAACTCGCCTCCTGTTTCCAACCATAACCCCTTAATTATACGGTTGCAGCGATATACCAGTTTCAAGGTATACCATGGTATGAAAATTGATAGTTATTATACTGCGTTCATTTGCTAATCTGCCGTATTTCACATAATGGACATAATATTTTGTAAAATAGTCATTATAATTAAACCCTTCTGTCTCCTTTCCTTTAAGGGTCATTATACATTATAATATTTATAATAATTGTGTGATACTGTGAAACCATAAAACTGTGATATTTTCTGCGATTCTTATCATACTGGAAAATCTCATACCGTTACAACCCTGCTTTAATGTGAACACCTGTGCTGCTTTGCACACAATATAGATGCAGGAGTGCAAATGCGTCAGATAGAGGCTCTCGGCATCTCCACTCAACGAGCCACCTTCACAACATGGGACAGGTAAAATGAAATCAATTAATCAAATTATAGTCAATTATTTCAATTAAAGTCCATATGACTTGAAGGAAAACTTAAAGAGAACCACTGTGGCACACCTGTTTTACCAGCCTTCGTCTAGTTCTTTTCCATCTTAGGGTCATTTCACTCCCTGTTGTTCACTTTGACAGGAAAACTGGGGTTCCTTTCCATAACTTCATCAGCTGGCAGGATCAGAGGGCTGCAGAGCTCGTGAAGTCCTGGAACAGATCCTGCACCATGAAAGTGAGTCTTTGTGCTCTGCATCTCCACCTTTCATGTTAAGTTGGAAGTTAGGAAAGCTAAAGTACTAGAACTTGTTTACTTGAATGTGGCCTTGGTAAAAATGTGATTTGACAGCGGGAAACCATAATGACTCTTCATACAATATGGCTTTGATTGTTTTAACAACCTCAGTCAATCCATGGTGCGATGAAGCTGGTCTACTTCCTGACCAGACAGAAGCGGTCGCTTGCAGCAAGTCTTATCGTCTTCTCCACTCAGCATGTCACCTTTCGCCTCGCCTGGACTCTAAGACACTACCCGCAGGTGTGTGTGTATGTGTTATCTGCAATATACAGTCTTTATACATAGAAAAAACAATGTATTAGTACCTGTCTAATAACAATATTATTGGCCAATTTATCTAACCTGTTCAGAAAGCATGACAATTAATTAAATGTATATTACTATTCAATGAAATAATTGTAATTAAACACAAATCAAATATCTTTATGAAAGCTTATTAAAATTTCTTCTTAATCAGAAACACTTGAAATATTGACAAGTTTGACAGTTCGACATCTTCAAATTGTTGTGCAAAAGCAATGGTCCAAATCCCATAACTCTTCAATCTGTATTCATTATGATGAGAGAGAAAGCAGCAGACCCTCACATTTGAGAAGCTGGAACCCGAGAATGTTCAATTCATTGATTGTAAATATATTTTAATATCTTTTCAGTTATTGTGGGCATTTTCAAAACAAACTTCCTGTCACAGTGGAGTATAACCTCCCAGGCTGCAGGTTTTAAAGGGTTAATAATAAAATGGAAAACAAAAGCAAACTGGGAGAGGCTGTATTATTAGCACAGCCCTCACTTCTCCTTTCAGCCTCATCATATTTCTTTCTTTGTTCCAGGTTCGTCAAGCAGCAGCTGAGGGAAACTGCTGCTTTGGAACAATAGACACCTGGCTCCTGTTCAAACTCACAAAAGGTGCGTGTAGCATGTGGAGCTCGTTTGAATGCCCTCTCCCAATGACCACACTTCCCTTTGAAAAGTGTTCAGTAATATTTCATTTCATACAGTGTCAAACAGGATTTTAAGACCCAGACAGAATGCTTTTTATTCCCAAATCTATTGCATCATAGATTGGCTGAAATTCCTCAGAAGTGTTTGTGCTAACTCCTTTGAGAGAGGGGGAGTTGAGAAAAATGAGCAGCAGCTCAAACAGGTTTTTTGCCTTTTGGAGATTTTTTAAATCATTCAAGTTCTCCACTGTATCTGTTTCTAGGACGAGTCCACGCTACAGACTACTCAAACGCCAGTGCAACAGGAATTTTCGACTCCTATCAGGTGTGGTGTATGTATTGTGTGTATTCGCTGTTTCTGTGGTGTGAGGTTTTGTTCTTTCATATCACTGTTATGTGACTTTATCACAGATGTGCTGGAGTGGGTTTCTCTGCTCGCTGGTCTCTCTGCCTCTCTCCATTTTCCCCAAAGTAGAAAACACCGGGTGAGTCAACCATTTCCTTCAAATTCCAACAAAGGAACAGTTCTGTTTATCCATCTAGATTGTTTTGTTGCCAAGTTTTGAAATAATCTGCCATAGAGATGTCTGCCCTCGTGAATATACTGGAACTAGATGACAGTCTTTACATTTTCAAAAACCAAACCGAAGTGTCTCTTTACAGAAATCATGACCCATTTACTCCAAACAGACCAAAACAGACCCCCAGTATACCGCAGTCTGTCTAAATTCGCGGACCTAGCTGCAAAAAGAGGACAGCCAAATTGGCGGGTTGCTGTCCAGTATAAAAACATTCAATGTTAACATCTGGCCCCGTCACAAGCAAGATGCACACTCATTTACGGTGATAAAGAAAATAGTCCCTCATACCCAGTCTTCAATGACCTGCTGTTGTACATTAGGGAACTGAAGAAGAGTGTGTGATGATGCATTGTCTCTGGTTTCACCCACATGACCCACCAGCCATGACTTTGGTTCCACAGACCTGTCCATCTTCGGGGTGCCCATTCCCATCATGTCAGTGGTGAGTGGTCAGGGTGGGTTCACGCACTGTGTTATCTGTGTGACTAGGATCAAAACCTTCATTACAACTCTCTGATTCTCTTCATGCCAGCGTGTCCAAGTTGATCACTGCAATTATGTTGTAAAAAGAAAGTTAAGTGGGGTTATTTAGGTAATCGGCGGCAAGGAACACGTGGCTCGTCTTCAAGAGTAGAGAGTGTAAAAGTATGATGAGGTATTAATGCTTTGAGTGACCCAGCGTCTTCCTCTTAGTCAGACTTGGATTGTCCCTTGTTGCACAGATGAGACCAAACCTGTTCAGAGTTTTTGTTTTCACAACATATGAATGTCTTCCTCTGTCCCGCTGCTATAGATGGCGGACCAGCAGGCAGCCATGTTTGGAGAGTGCTGCTTTGACGTTGGTGATGTCAAGATCACCATGGGAACAGGCACCTTCATGAACATCAACACCGGGAGCAAACCACATACGTCCGTAGCAGGTAAAGAGACCTACACACACATTAAGATGATCCTATCCAGATGTGTGCGTACGGGCACATTATGAGTCTGGGTGTTTGTCCTCTTGTAGGTTTGTATCCTGTGGTGGGCTGGAAGATCGGCTCAGAGGTGGTTTATCTGGCCGAGGGCAACGCTGCAGACACAGGCACTGCCATCAAATGGGCAAAGGAGCTGGGTGAGTGTTGAGAGGTGTACAATTCATTATTTTTTTGTTATTTGCAGGGAATTTTGGCAGATAGTTGACAGGTTTTATAGCAAGGTGATCAGCCGGAATCATTTAAAGTGATCCATGTTTAAAAAATGATCTTCTTTACACTAAATATGTCCCCGAGGTTGTGTGTGAAACCTGTGTGTGTGTGTGTGTGTTGCTGCAGAACTCTTCTCCGATGTCAAAGATACCAGTGCCATGGCATATAGTGTCAGCGACTCAGACGGAGTGTGTTTCGTCCCCTCCTTCAGTGGCCTGCAGGTACAAAGCGCATGTCAGTGTATCTGTGTCAAATCATGCATTTGCTTTTACATACACAGAATCAGCCAAAACATTAAAACCACTGACAGGTGAAATGAATAACATTAATCTTCTTGTTACATTGCAATGTTCTGCTGGGAAACCTTGGGTCCTGGTACTCATGTGGACACTTGACACACACAAACCACCCAACACCATTGCAGACCAAGTATACCCCCTCATGAGCTCAAGGCGTTGACCTGGCCTCCGAATTCCCCAGATTCCAATCCAATCAAGTATCCATGGGACATCCGGGAACAAGTCTGATCCATGGAGGCCCCACCGTAGATCAGATGCCAAGTGGCATCCACATGAATCCCAAAGTTTCCCAGCAGAACACAGCATCGTAAAAGTAGATGATCAGTGTTATTCACTGGACCTGTTGGTGGTTTTATTATTGTGGCTGACTGGTGTATTTTGTTCACGTGTATTACAGTTGGATTGTCAACCACTACAGGCATTGATTTAATTTTCTGTTGTTGTTTTTTTTTGTGTGTGTATGTGTTTGTAACATGGTTATGTCTCTTTTTTCTCTGCCCTCCATTGTGAACTGGCTTTTGTAAGTGTGTGTCCTATGATTTTAGTTTATATGCAACGATATGATGACAAAATCAGTTCTCTAATGGTTTTATAATCGGGAGCTACATATATACATTAACCATGGGAGTATAGCTGCAATCTTCGAGTTTCATTTAATGCAAATGACATAAGGACCATTTCATAAATTTTTTTTATCAGGTCTGTTTATCACATATTGACATGTTGTGTGTTCACTTCAATTATCCAAAGGCTCCTCTGAATGATCCCAAAGCTTGCGCCTCCCTCATGGGCCTCAAACCGTCCACCACTAAGAGTCACCTGGTCCGAGCCATTCTGGAGTCTGTCGCCTTCAGGTGAGTCATTTTAAAGAGGTTTAAACTTCTTCACCATTCATTCTTATTCATGCTAACTGATATTGTCTCCTTGTACCCCTCTTCTTATTTGCAGGAACAATCAGCTTTATGAGACAATGCTGAGAGAAACACGCATCCCCATCACAAAGATCAGGTACAGTTTATCTCATCCACTAAGTGAATCAGTGTCTGAGTGTAATCATCTAAGTTTGCCTAAGTTTGCTGCATGCGTGAAAAAGGCTAAACATACTGCAGACATTTAACTCTTGGCTTTGACTTTCTAGCTCACAGTGCAATATCTGAATATAGGACTTGGATTTTAGCCAGCAGACTGGGTGTAACAGAGTGGACTCCTGTGTACCCTGCCTCTACTAATGCAGTTCAGGATTTATTGGCAATGCATTATGGGTGTGTGTTTCTCCTATATTGTTACGGTAAAGTGAGTTGCGGTGTAATTGAGTGCTCTTTCCTTCTGTCTCAGGGTGGATGGCGGTGTTTCATCCAACGACTTCGTCATGCAGCTGACTGCAGACCTGTTTGGTAGAAAAGTGGCCAGACCCCAACACCTTGAAATGTCGTGTTTAGGGGCTGCTTTTGTCGCTGGACTCGGAGCTGGTATGCAGACACACACAACATGTACATTATTATAATTATGGTTTGAAACTTTTGTCTTTGTTTTGGAAAACAGGGCTGAGCTGTATGAACTAAAACTTAGATCACAGTAATTCTTTTTGTATGCGTTGATGGTATTATATCACGTTATGGAAAAAATAACGGATATACAAGGAAACATAAGTATATTAAACCATTAAGACCAGATTCAACGTTTGCGTGTTTCTCCCTTTAGAGCCTGATGCCTGATGATGTGAGTGTGTTTTGGATGATGTCACTTTAAAGAGATTGATTCGTTAATGAACATTAGAGCAAATCCATCAATTCCAATTAAAGCCTAAGTCTTTAGCTCTTATTTCAAGTTTCTATCTGCTCCAGAGGCTGAGAAAAAAAAGGTTGTAGAGAATGTTGACAAATCTGTCAAGTTTTTCAGAAAACCCTTAGGTTTTAGGAGGTGCTGTGTAAGAATGCCTTCAGGTCTATAGGTCTTCATGTGTTAAGAAACAAAAAAAGATTTAAAAACAAAACATGTGTTTATTGGCTTCAAATAGCAATAAAAATTAGGTATCATTCCCTCAATCAATCATCTCAAAAGCATTTATTCGTAGAAAACCCAAAGTACTGTATATTTCTGGAAGTACAATATCATGTCATCATGGTGTATCACAGGGCTTGTCTATCAAGTAGATTTAAATGTAGTGGCAACAAACACACATGCTGGCGAGGTTCACGGAGCAGCAGGAGCTTTCATGTAACATTAACAACAGAGCCAGCTGAGCTTATTTTGCAGTATAAAGATGTACAAAGAACAACGGGAGAAACGGTTTCCCACAGCTCCCACATCAGCTGTAAACAAGCTTAATGTTCACACAGTTTCTCTTGATTGTTCCTAAATACTAAATACTCGACTTTGCTCCAGTGTGCTACAATAGACGGAAAATGACAAAACCTACAGGTTCCAATTTTGTTAGTTTTCCAGTTGTTGTGGGGACATTTCCATAGATGTGGCAGTTTTTGTTTGTTCTTGGAGACATCAACCGAGAGGTCGCAGTGTTTTGTTTCTACCTTCCTCATGTTTGTGTCACCAAAGTCGGATTTGGTGAAAAAAAACAGTAGTAACTGGATATAACTTTAGTTCTATGAGTACAAGTTTAGCCCTGTGACTGCTTGTTATCAGCACACTATTTTTATATGCTATGATATAATGATAGTATTGCGAAATCCATGCTGTAGCACAACATGACACCAGTGACGGTGATAAAAACGGTATAGGGCCCACGCCTGTTGATAAGTGAGTTCATACTAATACTATATTTTTGGGGCAGGAGGGATAATAAAATCAGAGCCGAAGCTTTGTTTCTTAAAGAGACTGCTCAGCTCAAACGTTGCAATGTGGAGATGAAATGAAAAGCAGCTGTGTCGAGCAGTTAGACACTTCAACGTTACTCTTCACTTTCACTGTGGCTCTTTGTTTTTCTCTAAAAATATTACAACACTCAGTCGTGACATTGCGTTGCATTTGAAAAGGTTCTGATCAAAAGTCCTATTTTTATTCTTGGTACTGGCAGAAGAAGCGAAATGAAATGCTTGCTCTTTCTTATGTAACCAGCTTTCCATGTAATTATTCACATTATGTAATTAGATTATTATACATTAGTCAGTGCTAAATTAAATCAAACACTGGAGATGGATTTGTCTGTGTTATTTTATTACAGGCCAAAAGCAGGTGGTGCTGATGGCTGAATAATTATGTGAAACATTAGTTCTTAATGTTCTTCCAGTGTCTGATAGTGTTAGGGGGGTATACAACTTCTGGCAGCCGTTGTTTATCGGTGTATTTGAGCACAAAGGTCCTACTCGCACTGGAGCAGTATTACCAGGAGACCTCATGTGATTTAGACACTGCCCCCCACGTCTGTGTGTTGTGCGATGCATTCTCACAGGATAAGCAAAGTCTTGTTTTGTTTAACTTGTATTTACTGACATGATCCCCGGATATAATTAGGTCAAGGCTCTGTGTAACATCAACATTTCAGACATGCAGCATCTGTTCTTCAGCAGCCCATTACTAATATAGTTTAGAGTTGTTTTGCCAACTTTCTTAGTGTGTTACATGCATGAATACACGTGCAGCTCATTTAGATCAAGTAACGGATGCTTTGTGTCGGTACTTGAATATGGCAACCTTTTGTTGCTCCCAACCTTCTCTGCCATCACTCATTTTAAACGCAGATCTCACATCACAGCTGTTGACTAATGTTCAACAAATCATGAGCAGATGTTAAAAAGAAATGTGTATCACCTCAAATCACAGAGATACCTATATTTGTGCAAATAATATTATTACGTGACTTCTGTGTTTGGTGAAATGAGGTCGGTTATTTGCAGTGGAATTTTTACTTTACAAATGAAATGGCAGATTCGCATGATATTAAGATCGCAGACGACCTCTGCAATTATTACAAATACCCGGGCCGTGTCCCGTGCATATAGGGCTTTAGTCTGCATTTATAGGACCTGTATTGTACATGGGCCACTTTTAAAGGGTTCTCCCTGTCGCTGCAGGTTTCTGGAGGACCAGAGAAGAGCTGAAGAAGCTGCAGAGCACCGACAAGGTGTTCCTGCCCCGAGGAGCACTCAAGGAAGGAGCCTGTAGCCCAAATAGGGAATATATCCCTGTCCTCCAGAGCTGGGAGAGAGCTCTCCGACGCTCCATGAATTGGTACAAGCCTTGACACTGGATGCACTCACAGGAAGATGGAGAGTTTTGAGTACATGTGAAAGCAGACGGTTCTGTTTTAAACAAAATAACTGTTTTAGGACGTAGCAACCATGAGCTATGTCTGTTGGTAAAGGTCCAGTAAAGGTACTGAACGGCACGAAGTACCGTCAGCTGCCTTCACCACCTGCACATCCTTGAATTGTTATTCACACACAGAAGCTACTACACTTTGTATTTGATTCCTTCACAGTAGTCTTATAAAGTTGATCCTGTATTAATTCCAGATCTCAAGCCACCGCCTCATCATATGACAGTGTTTTATCCAGCTGGCATAATATTTGTACATTTTCCCACATGGGGGCGCTAATGACTGCCTTTACAGCTTTACGATTTATGAACTCGCCATAGCAACCACATGCCACATGCTAATAAGGAGCCAAAAAAAGGAGCTAGCACTGACTCTTCTGTTCATGACACCTCCATATTTAAAGAGCTCTTTTTCAAATATTGTCAGACATTCAATTAACACGGTTTGGTATTTGCCTTCTCCTTTTTAATGTAGCTGTTTCTTCTTGATCTAACAGTACTTTAACTTGCCAGCTCCCCCTGAGAAAACATCCAGTCACACATGTCTGTAGCAGCTCCATTCATTCATACACTTTAAACAGCACATATCTTCAAAATAAATACAATTATCAAGTGTGATGATTTCATTGTTTAAATGTAACTGGAACAAAAACTGATGTTATATGTTTTGCTATGTACAAGGGAATCCTACTGGATCTTAGTATTTCAGAAATATTGATCTTCTTTGCTGTAAGTAACACACATCTCCATATTTTGTCGACGTTGACTGTGAGAGGGATTTTTATGGGTACATGTGGCAGATTATAACAGCTGTCATACATTTT